>NC_133469.1:6326666-6630000 GCF_048565385.1 Saimiri boliviensis | reverse complement strand
CCACGTTCTGGTGAAATTTGTCTGAGAATTTATGGCCTCAGCCGATCAACCATCCCTGGAATCGTTCAGCTTCCTAAAGCCTCACCTCACAACAGGAAGTGAGCCCAGGAAACTTTCTACAAAACAATCCATCAACACCACGGGCTGCATGGTGGATGGATTGACACTGAAAGGCCTTGTATTTGCAGTTTTGCAAGTTATGCCTATAATACAAAGGTGAAAAAAATCCTGTATTATTCAGCTAGGAACTGCAGACAGGAAAATAATTCCAGCAAAGTAATCACGGCTTGCATTATTTAGCACTTCATAAGTTTCAGAGAGCTTCCAATTTGAGATGATTTTTGGTCTTTATGGTATTTATCTGACATGGGAAGAGAACATACTCGTATGAGGAAATCTAGCTGCTACTCAATCCTAACACATTTGAACTAGTCAATAGCTAAGTTGAGCAAAGTCCCCGTCCCCTAGAATGTAAAATTCTGACCATTCCAGCTGCATTCACTTCTATATGTACAGGGGCACATCATAGATGCTCAGTCTGAATGTGTCAAATATGTGTTTTCTGCCATACAGGTACCTTGCTCAATCTGATAACCTTAACCTCCATAGACTGCCTTGCTCATAACAAGCGGCCACGTGATGTTTCCTAAGCAGAGCTGAGTGAGTTACTACTGGTGAACAACATTTTATGGCTGTTTCCTTTATTTAAATGCTAATTTTTTAAAAGCCCACATGCTGACTTAGTCCTCCTCTTCTGTTAGAGATGCAAGCCCTAATAAATACCAGACAGTGATGATAAGTGAGGGAAAAGTATCAACAGACCTGACCGTGGGGCCCACATCAACACTCAAATTCACAAATACCCTTGGCAGTTCAAACACATGCCCATTTGCAGCTGGGCAACCTGGGAAGCACCCCTTATGCTCTCCAGACTTTTGGTTTCCCATCCAAAAACAGGAGCAATGATACCAACCTTGTTGGCAGTTACGATAATTAAGAGTAATACGTGCTAGCCATCTGTCAGAGAGCTTGTTCCGCACAAGGGCTGCTACAGGGGCAGATGCTCTTGCTGTTGACAGAGGCTGCATATTGCAGTCGGCAGAGTTCAAATACCCAATATTCTAATCAGAAACAGAAGAATCACTATCACTGGGGTGAGGCAGAACTGAAGCTGCCTTCTCATTTGTCAATCCTCAGCTTAAAGGACACTCCTTATAGATGCTACCTCTTTCCTTCTCCAAGGTAGCACCCACAGCCCTCCATGACTCCATGGGACATCCGGCCTTGGTACCTGTGTCCTGGGCTACATGGCCCCTGCCCCCATCCTCTAGGCTGGCTCCTGGGAGGTATGCAGGATGGGAATCGTGCTGAAAATTCCTACTTCCTACATCCACAGTGTCCATCCCTGCGCCTTCCTGCTTCCCTGAAGCTTCCAAGTTCACTCTGGCTGAAGCCAAGTCCCCTTCTCATTTCTTTGTTGCTGAGCTGGGTTGGACAGAGTCTGGAAATAAATGCTGGTGGTGGAGAAAGGAGAATGTGGAGGGAGAGGTCTGGCATTTGAGGCTCAGAGCTTGAAGTCTAAGACCCCTTTCCTTCACGTCTCCCAGAAAGGAGATGGCTCCTCCTATCCCAGTATAAGCTCTCACCTTGTAGTCTTGCAAAATGCTGTGTGAACCCTAAATATTTTGTAAAAAGTATAATGAAACAGATCTGCCCCAAGTCCACAGAAGTATGCAGTTCTGTGTGCCCACGGAGAGGCTGGCTCTACCCTGGAACTGACAAGGCTCCATTCAGGTTCTTGTTAAAATGCAGATCAAGATGCAGTAGGTCTGGGTAAGGGCCTGAAACTCCATTTCTAACAGGGTTCCTGGTGCTGCTGCTGCCTCTGGTCCTTGCCACCCATGCAGCCCAGGGAGGCCTAGGGCTGGAATCCTGGATTCAGGGGTCACAGCTGTGTGGCTTAGGGCACATGGCTTATCCTCTCATCTCTGTGAAGTGAGGACAGGGATGGCCACCTCCTTGTGTTGCAGGCAGAACTGAGAGTTTGTGGGTAACTCAGGTGTGAGAAGGCTGATGTGGTCTCAGGCACAACATGCAGCTTCCTTACACAGGCAACAGAGGCAAGAGCTCTGGGAATAAGAGAAATGAGGTATCGAGTCAGGAAAAGACGTGGAGAAAACTTAAGTGCAGATGGCTAAGTGAAAGAAGCCAACCTTGAAAAGTGACAGACTATATGATTCCAGCTATAAACATCCCAAGAAAGGTGAAATTATGAGGATAGGAAAAAGACCAGTGGTTGCCAGAGGTTCGGGTGGAGGGAGAGAGGAACAGGTAGAGCACAGAGGATCTGCAGGCAGAGGAGATACTCTGGGCACTGTAATGGGGGATTCCTGTCATATTTGCCCAGACCCACAGAGTGCAGCACACCAAGGATAAACCCTGATGGAAATTACAGATTTTGGCCAACATATCAATATTGGCTCATCAATTGTAACAATGTATCACTCCAAATGTAACAATGTGCCACTCCATTGTAACAGGATACCACTCCAGTTGTGATAATGTGCCACTCCATTGTAACAACCTACCACTCCATTGCAACAATGTACCACTCCAGTGCAAAATGTCACTAATGAGAGATGGCGTGCAGACATGTAGAGGAATTCTCTGTATTTTCTGCCCAATTTTTCTATAAATCTAAACCGGGTCATAAAAATAAAGTCTATTGTTATTTCTAGCAATAAAAATAAACAAACATGAACAGATATTTCAAATAAAAGAGATACAAGAACTTAGCTGCTGGAGAACCCCGGCTAGCAGAGCACACGGAGCAGGCACACGTCCCTCCACCTCCAGCCTCACCTCTCCGCCTTCCATCACCTCCTCTGCCAAAAAAGAAGCACCAGTAATGAAAACACCAGCAGTCCACAGACCCAAGACTCGAGCTTTTCTGCAGTAAATCTGCTCTTTGCCAATCCTGGGGAGATTTTCCATCAGTCCTTTTGAACTCATGGCCACCAGATGCAGATCAAATGGCAAAGGCAGCATTTTCCTGCGTGTCCTCTCCAAGGGTGGACAAGGGAAAACATTCTCCCGCGGATTTGTCCTGTGGCATTAGGCCTGACTCAGGGTCTATCCATGCATAACAATCCCGTGGAGTGTCCGGCCCAATCTTAGTGCTTGGCAGGTGGGAGGCGTCTCCAACCTTCCTTCAGGAATCAGGCAGCGTCCACACCCCGCCCTCCTGTTTGGTTCAGAGCTACAGCCTACACAGATGTAGAATCGCTGCTTTTAAGTGGAATAGACAGCTCTTATCTATATCTGATCTTAGCCAAAAGGCCGGGAAACCATGAGAGCTCTTGTCTATGGAAGCAAATGTTAAAATGATTTGTTTCCATGGTTGCTGAAAACACTAAGGGTAAGGTGACCCTATAATTTATCAGTGAAACTAAGATACCTTTGAGGATAAATGGCAGAGAAGAACTACAGTTAAGTTTTTAAAAATAATATATACGCATACATATGAACATGTACGTATATACACAAATCAATTTGTTTTATTATATTGATAAACCTATTAATTTTATCCCAAAATAATTTGTGAAAATAAAATTTATTTTAAAAAATAGCATCTATTCATGTTCATGAAAGCATGAAACTTAAAAATGTTCTTGTCTTTAGTTATTAATATTATACTAATTTTATTTATTTATTTATTTTGAGATGGAGTCTCACTCTGTCACCCAGGCTAGAGTGCAGTGATGTGATCTCTGCTCACTACAACCTCCACCTTCCAGGCTCAAGCAATTCTCCCACCTCAGCTTCCTGAGTAGCTGGAACTATGGGTGCACACTCCCATTCCCAGCTAATTTATATATTTTTAGTAGAGACAGGGTCTTGCCATGTTGGCCAGGCTTGTTTTGAACTCCTGAACTCAAGTGATCAGCCTGCCTTCGCCTCCCAAAGTACCGAGATTACAGGCATGAGTCACTGCGAATAGGCTATTATACTGATTTTAACATAAATAGACAGGCAAAGTCCATGAAATTATTGCTTACATCCTTTTTCTCCAAAATGGAAGCATCTTTGAATTTTTAACAACAATCATGTATTAGAAGTGAACACAATAAACAATATCAGAAAATTAAAAATAAAAATAAAAAATAAAACAATAGTTTAATAAATTTGGGCACAATCTATGTACTTTTTGATCTATTTCTTAGTCATATCCATATAAAATATATATCACTAGTAGTTTTCTGAAAATGTATTGTTAATATGATTTCTATTTTAACGTTTTCAAAGTAGCGTCTATAATTTTTTTCAAAGTCAAATTTTTTCGATAATGTCCTTGAAACCCACGATAAATCCAAATGATGACAAATCCAAATGGCCTTTCTCTTCAAACCTTGATATTTTTAATTGAGAAAATATTTTATCTGTTGGTTTTGAAATACCCAGTAAGCTCAGTAAATTTGTTAAACGAGAATATTCTGATGTGCAACTTTTTACTGAAATATCAAATACATCAACTTGTAAATGTTCACAAGTATATACTACTTAAATTCTTTAGGTAAAACAAACTAATATGAAATGGAAACTCAAAATTTTAAGAAAAACTAAAGAGAAAATATGTAGATAAATATTAAAGACTATTTTTTCTTTATTTCTTTGAAATACATTTTAAAATATTTGAAATACAGTATGTTTATGTATTTCTTTGAAATGTAATTGTTTATAACAAAGTGTAGAGTATTATATTGTGACATATATAATAGTGTAGACATGATACATATGATAACTGTAGTACAAAATACCAGGTGAAAGTAAATAAAGCTTCGAGCTTGCAAGGCTTTTACATGATAATACATGTAAGGTAGCACAACTGCAACACTAAATATACTTAAACATTAACAGAATATATAATAATCTCTATGGCAACTGCAAAAAAAATCAATATTGGCAGGGAAGACCTGAACAACACTATTATTACCAAACTCAAACTTTCAGAGAGCTACACACATGACTTCAAAATCCATATTCCTTTCAAGTACAAGCATGTTGTAATCACCAAGATAAATCATATGCTGGGCCATAAAATGAATATCAGTCAAGTTAAAATGATTATAAGAATATTGAATATGCTCTCTGACTAGAATAAAATTGAATCAAAAATCAACAAAAATACAGTATTTGGAAAACACTCCAAAATATAGAAATTAGATAATATGCTCCTTAATAATTCTAGATCAAAAAAGAAATTACAAGAGCAAAAACATTTTGACCAGAATGTTAATGAAAACACATTAAAAATGTTCGGGTTGTTAATTAAAACTGCAAAATCTAGTTGAAGTAGGCTTTCAGAAGAACACACGACAATAAATGCTTATATTTCAAAAATAATAATGATACAAATTCAATTATATCAAATTGCGTTTTTAGAAGTTAGAAGCAGAAAAAGAAATTTAACCCCAAATAAGTAAGAACAAGAAAATAATAAAGAACTAGAATGTTGACTATAGAGAAAAGAAAAACAATAGAAAAATTAATGAGTCCAAAATTTAGTTTTTTGAAGATTAGAAAATCCATATATTTTTAATATGATTCATTAATTAAAAAAGAGATTACAAATTACAGATAACACCAATGAAATGGGGGCATCACTACAGATTCTATGGATGTTAAAATACAGGGATGCCACCGGGCGCGGTGGCTCAAGCCTGTAATCCCAGCACTTTGGGAGGCCGAGGCGGGTGGATCACGAGGTCAAGAGATCGAGACCATCCTGGTCAACATGGTGAAACCCCGTCTCTACTAAAAATACAAAAAAACATTAGCTGGGCATGGTGGCAGTTGCCTGTAATCCCAGCTACTCAGGAGGCTAAGGCAGGAAAATTGCCTGAACCCAGGAGGCGGAGGTTGCGGTGAGCCGAGATTACGCCATTGCACTCCAGCCTGGGTAAAAAGAGCAAAACTCCGTCTCAAAAAAAAAAAAAAAAAAAAAAAAATACAGGGATGTCGTGAAGGCCTTTATGTCAATATGCTTGACAATTTAGGTAAATTAATTGAAAGAAAATTTATCACAATTGACTCAAGATGAAATAAGAAATCTGAATAGACCAAGATGTATAATAAAGGGGAGACCTACCTTGTCCGTGGAGTAAAGATTCACACTATTTGTTAAGCTATTGCTCCTTCCCAAATTGAATTTTGGATTCCATACAAATTTCAAAACATTTCCAGAAGGCATTTTTGTAGAATTTGATAATTTGATTTGGAACTGCATAAGAAATGGAAATACCTCCAATGTTAAAATATTTTTTTAAAAAAAGAAGAACAAAGTTAATAAAACATCTGACTTCAAAACTTGGCATAAAGCTATAGTAATTAAGATACTGACATAAAAATAGAAAGATTGATTACTGAAATAAGAGTACCTTATTTATTTATTTATTTATTTTTTAGACGGAGTTTCGCTCTTGTTACCCAGGCTGGAGTGCAATGGCGCGATCTCGGCTCACTGCAACCTCCGCCTCCTGGGTTCAAGCAATTCTTCTGCCTCAGCCTCCCAAGTAGCTGGGATTACAGGCATGCGCCACCATGCCCAGCTAATTTTTGTATTTTTAGTAGAGACGGGGTTTTACCTTGTTGACCAGGATGGTCTCGATCTTTTGACCTCGTGATCCACCCACCTCGGCCTCCCAAAGTGCTGGGATGACAGGCGTGAGCCACCGCGCCCGGCAAGAGTACCTTATGTTTTAATAGTCTGTTAATTTTTTATTTAAAATGTTTCTGCATTATTGCTTTTTTCTTTTCATATTTAATGTATCCAACTGATCATAGTCCAGTGATTTTTGAAGAATAGCACCAAAGCAATACAATGTGAAAGAAAACATCACTCAACAAATGATGCTAGAACAACATGTATTTAGGAAAAGTTAAATCTCAGCCTGACCTCACAATATACACAAAGATTTAATCCCTGTAAGTCTTCTAGAAGAAAACAGATGAAAGAATGGCTTCATGACTGAAGGGCATAAAAAGTTTTCTTAATACACAGAAAGAAATGCCATAAAAGAATAAGACATAATTAGTCTTAATGAAAGTATGGCTTATCATTAAAACATAGCACAAATAAACTGAATGAGCAAACCACAGATTACAAGAAAATATTTGCAAAATACGTATCTGACAAGGACTTTTATCAAGTGTGTCTAGAGACTTCTAAGGCTCAGTGATGAAAAGACAAACAATCTAATTAAAAACCATCCAAATATCTTTTTAAAAGATATAGAAGGGGTCAGCACGCTCATACAAAAGTGTTTAACAGTATTAGCCATCAGGGAATGAAAAGGCAAACCACAGTAAGGTATTGTTCACCCTCAAATGGCAAAATTGCTGTAACTAAAACCCCTGACAACACCAAATGTCGGCGAGAATGTGAATCAGTCAGAACTCTCATACATTTTTGGTGACATTTGAGAATGCTACAACCACTTTGGAAAATATTGGGCATTTTCTTCTAAAACAAACATATGCCCATGAAATGAAATCATATGTCTGTAGAAAAACTTGCCCAAGAATTTTCCTAGCAGCTTTATTCATAGTAGCCCCAATCTGGAAACAGCCTATGTGACCGTCAAGAGGGTAACTCATCAACAAAACGTGGTGTATTCATAACATGGACACACAGTAGCATATTCAGCCGTGAAAAGTGAATAGCTTCCATAAAAACATGCTAGTGGCCGGGCGCGGTGGCTCAAGCCTGTAATCCCAGCACTTTGGGAGGCCGAGGCGGGTGGATCATGAGGTCAAGAGATCGAGACCATCCTGGTCAACATGGTGAAACCCCGTCTCTACTAAAAATACAAAAAAATCGGCTGGGCATGGTGGTGCGTGCCTGTAATCCCAGCTACTCAGGAGGCTGAGGCAGGAGAATAGCCTGAACCCAGGAGGCGGAGGTTGCGGTGAGCCGAGATTGCGTCATTGCACTCCAGCCTGGGTAACAAGAGCGAAACTCCGTCTCAAGAAAAAACAAAAACAAAAACAAAAACAAACAAAAAAACATGCTAGTGATACACGACCACACGAATGAGTCCTGAAATCATTATGCCTAGTGAAAGAAACTTTTTCCTGAGAAAGTCCGTATCATATGATTTGATTTATATGAGGTTCTAGAACAGACTGAACTAATCTGTGGTGAAATAAACCAAAGTAGCAGCTGCCTCCTGGGGTGAAGGTGGAATGACAAGAGGAAAGTGGGGGTGAAATGTCCTAAATATTTTTTGCTTAGTCAGTATATTTACCAAAACGCATCAAATACTACCCTATTGTGCATTTTGCAATATGCAAATTCTAACTGAAAAGACATAGAAACATACAAAATTGAGTTCACAATATGCATGCTGAAATATTTAGGGACAAAGCGTACTGATGTCCATCACATTTAAGTGTATCAAAAAAATAAGATGGGTTAATAAATAAATGGAAGTATAGACAGAAACACAAAGTATGTCTAATACATTGTTAATGGTACAACAGACGTGTATAGGCGGTCTCTGAAAAATTCTTCCAACTTTTCTGTATCATTTGAGAATTTCCATAATAAAATGCTGAGGGGAGAAGAGTTTCATCAAATGTTGCTTCCCACATGTTGCTGTATTCCAACATGCAATTATAGAGTTTCAAAATTATTATTATTTTTTAATTGCATTTTAGGTTTGGGGGTACATGTGAAGAACATGCAAGATTGTTGCATAGGTACACACATGGCAGTGTGGTTTGCTGCCTTCCTTCCCCTCACCTGTATCTGTCATTTCTCCCCATGCTATCTCTTCCCATCTCCCCACCTCCCTGTCCCTCCCCCATTTCCCCGGAACGGACCCCAGCCTGTAGTGCTTCCCTCCCTGTGTCCATGTGTTCTCATTGTTCAACACCCGCCTATGAGTGAGAACATTATCACCTGTTGAAATCTCATTATTAAATATCAGTTTCTTATGTTAGAACAGATAAACATTGTAATCATTGCAAATTTGCTGAAAGTTTTAAACCTCAAATTATTTTTGAAACGATATGTAGAATTCTTTGTTTAAAGATTTTTGAAACCAAGGACTTCTTAATAAAATGCAACTGAAATATAGAGAACTCCTTTATAAAAAGTTCAATATGATTGTGAGTCACACAGTTTTATTTACAAAGTAATACACCAGGGCTCAAATGTTTTTAAGACTCAATTGAGTATGGGCTGCAACAAAAGTACTAATATATTTTTCATATCTAAAGTCACTCTGGTGACACACACAAAGAATATGTTGTAGTTGACTTGTGTATGTGACTTGTGACTGTGTAGGTATACACATACATTTTTAAAAATATTTTATTTATTTATTTTTTGAGATAGAATCTCCCTTTGTCACCCAGGCTGGAGTACAGTGGCATGATTTTGACTCACTGAAACCTCTGCCTCCCTGGTTCAAGCAATTCTCCCACCTCAGTGTCCCGAGGAACTGGGATTACAGGCACGAACCTCCACATCCAGCTAATTTTTGTATTTTTAGTAGAGATGGGGTTTTTTTCATGTTGACCAGGCTGGTCTTGAACTCCTGACCTCATGTTATCCTCCCACCTCGGCCTTCCGAACTGCTAGGATTACAGGCGTGAGTCATCTCTCCTGGCCTAAAAATATTTTTAAATCTTTGGTTGGTGTAACGTTACAATTTGAATGCCATTAGGAGTTGTAAATGCACCACAATCAATTACAAGCTCTGTAGTTTCTTAATCTAGTAAAATAATTGTTTTGGTCGTAACTCTATGCAACATTAAATTTTTATTAATTTTCTCTACAAAAACTAATGATTTCCCTTCAATATCTAAATTTTTTAATAGAATTTACAATGCTTTTACAATAAAGTCAGAATACTTTTAACAAAGTAAATTCTCCCCAAACTCTTATTTCATTAATTATATTAAATAAAATCTCATTTTAAAAATAAATGGACTGATTTACTATTTTAAAATATTGATGTATAGCTGGTACTATTTAACTATTGGCAAATTTCTTCGGTGATAATTCACCCAACATGTTAATAACTATTGCTTTATGTTTCATAGATGCATGAGAAAAATTGAAATAGATAATGACCAAAATTAAATCAGCGAAAAAATCTGTTGACTGACTTGAACAGCCATGATCTTCTCAGTGAAATAGATGATACTTTTACAGCTACCCATGATCAATTTTCATGGTCTTTCAGAACACACTTTTTCTTCTTTTTTTTTTTTTTTGAAATGGAGTTTCACTCTGTTGCACAGGCTGGAGTGCGATGGCATGATCTCGGCTCACCGCAACATCCACCTGCCAGGTTCAAGCAATTCTGCCCCAGCCTCCCAAGTAGCTGAGATTACAGTCATGTGTCACCATGTCTGGCTAATTTTGTATTTTTTAGTAGAGGCACGGTTTTTCTATGTTGGTCAGGTTGGTCTCGAACTCCCAACCTCAGGTGATCCACCTGCCTTGGCCTCCCTTACAGGTGTGAGTCACTGTTCCCAGCCAGAACTCACTTCTTAAAATACCAACTTTTTTTTGAGACAAGGTCTCACTCTGTCACCCAGGCTGGAGCGCAGTGGTGTGATCATAGCTCACTGCTGCCTTAACCTCCCAGACTCAGTGATCCTCCAGCCTCAGCCTCCTGAGTAGCTGAGACTGCAGACACACACCGCCAGGCCTGGCTAAGTTTTTCCTTTTTTTACCCAGGCTGGTCCCAAACTCCTGGGTTCCAGCAATCCTCCCACTTCAGCCTCCCAAAGTGCTGGGATTACAGCTGTGAGCCACCTCGCCTAGCCTAATTATAGTCTTAACTACAATATTAGACAAGAACACAGGAGAAGCTCGAAGCTCAAGGTGGAAGGCTACTAAATCCATCTAGTTTATCTTAATACAACTATGAAAAATAATATTTTCCTCATTGATACAAACATCTTACACAAAATGTTCTTCTGGACAAAAGCCTGGGATAATAGACACCAATTGGGACTGTCTTCTACACGCTGAGAACTGAAGCCACCCTATTAATGATATTTCAGACAGTCCCCCTGAGTACGAAGAGACTTGGGGGTCAGATAATACATCTGCAGACCTGCCCCAGGTGTGTCCCGGCACCGCCACTGCAAGCAAAGTTTGTTCAGAAAACTGCCATTGTCTGCCTTGGACAATGAAAGTGAGTTTAGATGTAGTCACATCAATGAATTGTATATTTTCCAGGTATGTGTAAACGAATATCTTGTACGTGCAATGAAGACATAAAACCTTATTTCTTTCAAGGCAACCTCCATGGACTTTGTGAAAAGAAGGAATTATCCTGTGTTCAGCTTTTGAAATGCTGGAATATTAGAGATGTAGGTTCTGCTCCTCCGCAAATAACTCCCTCAATCCCTCAGGTGTGTGTGTCGGTGGGGGGCTGGTGTCCGGAGGCTGGGGGAGAGGAGACACGTATGCAGCAGCCAGATCTGACTCATGACTGCTTCCCCAAAAACCCTTGGAGGAAATGTTCAGGGTGTTTAGGGCAGGAGTACACAACTGCAAATATTAGCAGATCATCTCATTTTCTTTTCTTCTCCAGAATAATTTTCCTACCATGATGTTGAGCCTGAAATTGAATTTTAGACATCGCAGATTGTAAGACACCTCATCAATTTAATAATGGATTTTTCCGGGTAAAAAAGAAGCATGGCATTTCACGTAAACCTTGTTTATAAAACACATCATAATTTTAGAAATATTCAAATGCGAAGACAAGACTCTGCCTCTTAGAATACAGGATATTTACATTGGAATGTTTTTATTTGCAGGTCATTTAGTCCTTAGTCATTTTGCAGGCAGTTGCTCAGCATATACCACCTGCAAGAGAAGCCTGCAGACACCTGGACACAGGAAGCTTCCGTGTCTACATGTCGAAAACACCGTAACATCAGCAGTTTCATATGTCACCAGCTATTGTTATTGTTAGCGTATTTTATGTGTGGCCCAACACAATTTCTCTACCTCCATAGTGGCCAAGAAAAGCCAAAAGATTGGACAGCTCTGGTAGTGGGTAAGACCTGCGCTCTGGTCCTCAGGGACCTGGTCTTGAACGAAGCCCTTCTACTTGCAATTCCCTGGCAGGTGGGCAAGACATTTATTAAGGTCATGCACCTGGGCTTTCTCCTTGTAAAATAGTGACGACCGCGGTGTAGACCTCACAGGGTCCTCTGAGGATCGAGTAGTCGACGCTTCAAGCGGGTAGAACAGAGCCCGGCACGCGGTGAGCACCGTGCAAGGATTTTCTGTCGTCACCATCCAACGCTCCATGCCTCTGTCAGACAACACTGCATTTCCTGAGGTCGAGCCCCACTGATGCACAGATAAGCAGCTCCATTGTTTTTACCATTGCATTCGTTCCTTTAACCACACATGAACAGTACATGAAATGAGAGGGGGAATTGCCGGGTCACAGGATATGCACATTTTCAAATTCGCTAGTGAATGACAAATGTTTTCCAAACTCGGCATCAGTTTAGACTCCAGCCAAGCTCGCAAGGCTCGGGAGCCTTCCTGCTGTTAGGTGTTGTCAGATTCTTCTGATTCTGTCAATCTGAATGCCTTGAAATGACTTCTCGCTGTGGTCATAATTTTCAGTTTCCTGGTAGCTAATCAAGATACACATCTTGTCATATGTTTATTGCCCACTCCTGGTTTTACTGTTTGTTGGTAGATTTTTCAACTCATTTCATTTCTTTGATTTTTTTTTAAGCATTTTCTGTTGGGTTGTTTCCTTGTCAATTTGGAGGAATTCTTTATATCGTTTGATCACTAGCCAACCTGTGTAGACGACATAACTAACTTTGTCAGTTATATCCATTCTAAATACCACCTTTTAATTATGGATTATATTTTCACTTTTTAAATATTGACTTTTGATATGGAAAAGTTCTACATTTTCATATTTTTGGTATCATCAACTTCTCATTTTGTGTTTATGTCACTTCTTATTATTTAAGCGATTCTTCCCTACACTGACATCCTAACACCACTGAACTCTATTTGCTTCAGAAGTTGTGAAGTGAATTTTGCTTTTATATTATACTGCTTACCATAGTGGGGACAGATTTGTGTGTGTGGTATGATATGAGGAGATGCTATTTTTTTTTTTTTTTTGTATGGATAACCAACTATCCAACAATTGTTGGCCTGTTTTTTTTCCCCATGGACATATAATGCCATCAGTGTCATATTTCAAGCTTCCACATGTACATTATTATATTTCTGTGGCCTATATTTCATTCAATTTGTAATTCCAGCTACCTATTACTGAGTAATAAGGTATCTTAAAAGAACAACATAATTTAATCTGCATAAGAAATTACAATTTTGTCTAGGTGCGGTGGCTCACACCTGTAATCCCAGCACTTTGGGAGGCTGAGGTGGGTGAATCACAAGGTCAGGAGTTCAAGACCACCCTGACCAACATGGTGAAACCCTATCTCTACTAAAAATACAAAAATAAGCTGGGCATGGTGGCACGCACCTGTAATCTCAGCTACTTGGGAGGCTGAGGCAGGCAAATCGCTTGAACTTGGAAGGCGGAGGTTGCAGTGAGCCGAGATTGCACCATTGCACTCCAGCCTGGACAACAGAGCAAGACTCCATCTCAAAAAGAAAGAAAGAAAGAAGGAAAGAAAGAAAGAAAAAGAAAGGAAGAAAAAGAAATTTCAGTTTTGAAATCTTTCAGGAGACAATGTGTCTGTACCCATGTAGCATCAGCAGGCATGCCTCGGGGCTGGAGGACCTGGTTCCAGGGTGGTACATTTTATGGTTAAAGAGATGGTGCTGTCTGCAGGCTGGAGTTAGCCGAAGCTGCTGATCAGGGGCTTTATTTGCGACTAAGCAGTTTTCTCAGCAAGCTTCTTGCCCATGGAAGTGAACAAAGAGAACCTGCCTACCTTGGGGTATAAATTGGTATGATTTTAATTGCCTTCTCCTAAGTGGCTTTTTTTTTTCTTTCTGTGATATAGAAAGACAAGTGATTTTTATATGGTGATGATATATTCTGCCAACATGCTAAAGTCTCATTAATACACCTTTCTGGTGATGTCTGTGTAAATAATCCTATTTCCTGTGAGCAATTACTTGGGAATCGTTCTTTCATCTATACATATTATTCCTTTCTGCTGACTTACAGCACTGGTTAGGACCTCCAGCCCCATAAAGAACGCGAGTGATGACAGCAGCACACTTATCTTCTTTCCGACTTCAAAGATAATGCTTTCACGATTTCATCATTTCATAGGATGGCTAATGTATGCCGGGGCTTTTTTCATCCAGTAGATTCTTCTTAGCTGGTTAAGGCAGCTCTCTCCTATTCTTAGTTTGCCAACAGCTTATTTGTTATCAGGAAAAGATACTGATTTTATTAATTTATTTCACTGTTATCTATTTTAGGGATCTTAAGGTTTTTCAACTTTAATCCGTTAATGTGGTTAGTTTCACTCTCCTATACCAAATGTGTGCCCCGTAAATAACTTGTGTGTCCTAATAGTTCACATGTTTCACATGTTAAGGATTGGGTTTACTCATATTTTATTTAAGATAAGTTTGCACTGGATGCATCACTGAGATTAGTCTGTCATTCTATTTCTTGTACTATCTGTTTCTGGGACTTGATAACACCGTTTCAATAATCTCATCAAAAGAAATATCAAATATTTCTTTCCCTATAACCTGGAAGAGGTTGACAAAATTAATTTTTCTCCATCTAAAATGGTTGAAATGCTTCTCTAAAACTGATTGGGCCTTAAGGAGTCTTTATAGAGATTTAATATTACTGTTTCACATTCTGTAATGATTTCTTCTTGAGTTAATTGATAATTCATATTTTTCTAAAAAGCATCCATACTACCCAATTTATCACTTTTATTATAAAATAATTAATAATATCCTCTTTCTTACCTTTTAATATCTGGCAGCAGTGCTCGTCTGTATTTTTCATTCTTGTTCTCTGTGCTTTAGTCTGGATATTTTCTACTGAGCTATGATCCAGCTCACTAACCCTTTCTTCTACTGAGAAGAATTGGCTGTTAAGCTAATTTACTGAGTTCTTAATTTTAGTTGTTAATTCTACAATTTAACAATTTCCATTTTTAATTGTTTCCCATAGCTGCTGTAGTAAATTATGGCAAACTCAGTGGTTTAAAACAACACAAATTTACGGTCATACAATTTTTTTAAATGTAACATCATGTATTCATGGATTGAGACGTGGGCATCTTTTAGGGAGGGAGGCATTGTCCTGCCTAGCACTATCTCCCCTCTGGCCTCTAAAGATTCACATCTGTTCCACAGGGAAAAGACATCCATTCTATCTCAGGATCACCAAAAGTCTCATCCCATTATGGCATTAACTCCAAGTTCAAAATTTTATCTAAACCTCATCAGTGCACAAGTCCTAAATCCTTGCATCTAAAAAATTCAAAATTTAAGATGAAGGTCTGCGTACACCCACCTTGTGTCAAAATTATTCTTGATCTGTTAAAGTCAAGAAACATGTTCTCGTGCCCCAAATAAAATAGTGAGACAAGGATAGAGTAACAGTTACAGATATTTCCATTCAAAAAGGAAAAGAAGTGGAAAGAAAAACAGAAGTCCCTGCTCCCATGCAATTTTGCAATCCAGGAACTCCATCTGGATTTCAGACGGCCTGGGAATGATGGCTGTGACTCACAGCTTTGTCCTCCAGGCATGTGGCTTCACCTCAGAAGCCATCCTTCTTTTTAAACAAAAGGAAGCATATGTTTGCAGCTGAGTAGCATTTAGAGCTGATTTTATGCCTATGAAATCTTTAGGGTCCAACAGCCTTCCTTGTCTTTGACCCTTTGGTACAAGCTGGCAGGCAGCTTTCCTACTGGTAGAATATTTTCTTTTCTTTTTTTCTTTTTTGAGACGGAGTCTTGCTCTGCTGCCAGGCTGGAGTGCAATGGCCCGATCTTGGCTCACTGCAACCTCCGACTCCTGGGTTCAAGTGATTCTCTTGCCTCAGCCTCCCTAGTAGCTGGGACTACAGGCACCCACGACCACACCCAGCTACTTTTTGTATTTTTAGTAGAGACAGGGTTTCACGTGTTGGCCAGGATGGTCTCAACCTCTTGACCTCATGATCTAGCAGCCTCAGCCTCCCAAAGTGCCGGGATTACAGGCGTGAGGCAGTGTGCCCAGCCGGTAGACTATTTTAATAACCTTGTAGCTCTTCATGGGGACTAACTCCATTGGACAATGGGCTTCTCTGCAGATCTTGCCCAGATAATCATCTCTATTTGGCTTCTGCTGAGATGGCTGAGAGGAATCCAGAGCTTCCAAGAGCCTCCAGTGTAACCAAGTACTCTGACCCTTGATTCTTGGAAGCCACTAGCACAAATGTTATTCAGCCACACGTGTGGCTCTTTGCAGACGGTGCTGTTCTGACATTTCCTGAATCTCTTAATGTAAGCATGGTTTGCAATCTCAGTAGCCTGTGAAGTCCCCAAAACAGCAAGTCCTGGTTCCTTTTTGCTTACCAGCCCTTGCTTCAATCTATCCTTTTTCTTTTCACATTTTACTATGAGTAGCAAGAAAAAACAAACAAGCAAACCCCTGCACCATCAACACTTTACTTGGAAATCTCCTCAGTTAAATATCTAAGTTCATTGTCGGACATTTTGCTCTCCCCGCAATTGCAGACACAGTCCAGGTAAGCTCCCTGCTGCTATTTGACAAAGGTCACCTTCCCTCATGTCCCTTAACACCTTTCTCACATCCTTGTGAGTTCTCCCCAGCTGTACCTTCAGTGCTCATATTTCTACCAACTTCGTATGCGTGGCGATTTCATCTCCCCTGGAGTGACAAGGGTCTCCTCTACCATGCTTGTGTCTTTTGGGGCCTTGACGAATGTCACCCTTAGCCTCCCTGTTTCTACAACAGTCCCCCAGCCTCTTCCTACTGTCCAATTCCAAAGCCATGTCACCTCTTTAGTCTTTTGTTAGGGCAGAACCACACCTTCAAATACCAAAATCTGTATATATAAATATATATTTTTTATTGCTGTTATCCCAAATTACCCCAAACTTGACAGCTTAAAACAACACGAATTTACTATCTTCCATATATACTTAAGGAGAAAAGTCCAAAATGGACCTGACTGGGTTAAAATCAAGGTATTGGCAGGGATGCATTCACTCCCACAGTCTCCAGGGGAGACTTGGCTTTGCTGCATTTTTCAGCGTTAAGAGCCTGCCTGCATTATTTGGCTCGTGGACCAACTCTACCTTCAAAGCTAAGAATAACCGTCCAAGTGTTTCTTACATCACATCACTCTGACACCAACTCTTCTTCCTCCGTCTTCCACATTTAAGGAAATATGAAATTACCTAAATAATCCAGGATAATACCCTTCAGCTGTGGTCAGCTTATTAGCAGCTTTTCTTCCATATGCAATCTTAATCACCTCTTGCCACGTGACACAGCCCGTTCCCACGTTCCGAGTGCCAGGACATGAGCACCTTTGGGAAGTCGTTATTCGGCCTTTGCCCACCATCCCATTGAATTCCTTTGTGGTTTTCACTTCTCCATTGAATTTCTTCAAACAATACTTTAACGTGTTCATCACAATTATGTTAACAACAGTGTCAACTGTCTCTGATATCTGGGTCATTGGTGGGACTGAGTTGGTTGCTGTTTGTCCCCTTTGCCCCGTCTCATATACAAGCTTCCTTTCTGTTGAAAGCTGGAGAATACACATTAAAGTTCCTGAGACTCTGGCAGCTGCTGCCTTCCTCTATGGAGAGTTCTGTGTCCTCTTTTACATAAATGAAGCCAACAGATCACTTTAATCCAAACATGGACTGAGATGTTCAAAGAATGAGTTGACATCTCTGTAAAGCTCAGGCTACATCTGGTTCACCCCACTCTTAGAATAACCACAGAGCTCAGCTGATACAGCAGGGTGCTTATTAGTGCCCCTTATGAATAGGTGCTTATTGCAAAATTGCCAGTTGAACACAGATCTGAATGAGGTGAAGGCATTCCATGAACCTCTCTGGAGGAAAGCTGTCCCCTGCAGAGGGAACAGGTCAAACAAAGACCTGGGGGTGGCTGGGTGCGGTGGCTCATGCTTGTAATTCCAGCACTTTAAGAGGATGAGGCGGGTGGATCACCTGAGGCCAGGAGTTCAAGACCAGCCTGGCCAACATGGTGAAACCCTGTCTCTACTAAAAATATAAAAATTAGCTGGCTGTGGTGGCATGTGCCTGTAATCCTAGTTACTTGGGAGGCTGAGGTGGGAGAATCGCTTGAACCTGGGAGGCAGAGCTTGCAGTGAGCAGAGATCATGCCACTGCATTCCAGCCTGGGCAACAGAGTAAGACTCTGTCTCAAAAAGAAAAGACCTTGGAGTGGGGGCCAGCTGGTGGCACACAAGGAATGGGGTGCAGTAAAGATAGGGTGGCAAGAGGTTAGCTGGAGGTGAAGACCAAGCCGTAGAGACACAGCAGGTGGTGCAGGGTCTGGCTGCCAGTTCAAGGGCCGCTGCTTCACCTCTAAGTGAGATGAGAGCTCTCAGAAGGTTTGGGGCAGAGGAGTCACGCAGACCGAGTCGATACTTTAAAGCGCCCCATCGGTGATGGTATGGATGTGGCGTGCAGAAGAACAGGGCCACACAAGGAGACAATGACAAGGCCCAGTGAGAACCCATGGCATCCTGGCTTCTAGTGAATGCAGTTGCAAGAGACGATCATGCTGTGAAGGTGGGTCCTCCCACCACCCACACCTGATTCCACACAGCCTCACTGTCCCCTAGGCAGGCACACTCCCCACATCCCCCTGCGGCACAGAATTCCCTCCTGCTGTGCCCTCCCCATCACTGGCCCCTGTTCAAACCTCCTGTATCCCAGCTTCCTCTCTGGATAGTCTCACTTTATTCTGGTTTAGTTCCAGCTGAGAATGCCACCTACCCTGTGTCCCTGTACATTTGGGACAATTTGACTCACGTGCCTGCAACCCCGGCCTGGCATTCAGGGCAGTGTTCCTAGATACTTCTGCTATTTTCTTCCTCACTCAAAAACCCCAGCTCCTTTGAGGGTGTGTAGTTCCATCTGTTGTCATCCTCTGCTAAAGAAGCGGACCCACCTTCCCACCCTGGCCTCGCGCCTGCCTTCATCGTCCTCCCTGACTTCAGCGCCTCTGGGGAGTGGCCTCTGCTGGCCCTCCAGCCATGTCTTCCTTACCTGAATCCCTTCCTATGTCATATCCCGGGAACTCTCGTCTTCAGGACTCCAAGAGCCTCTCAGCCTCGGCTCACCACGTCTCTCCCCACATCCTTCTTGTACGGACCCTACTTCATAATCTTCGTGGCCCAAATCAAGCTCCCTTCATTTGGGTGTGGAACGCGTTGACCACCAACCACTTTTTCCAGACCCGTCTCTCCCTCATGTCTTGGCTTCACCCTTCTCTTCTCTTCTTTTCAATTAGAAGCCCTGTAATGAGTCCCTGCCCAACCTCCCATTTCCTCAGACCCACTAGAGCCCCTTTCTCCTTCTGCCCTGCCCCTCCCCCAGCTGCTGAATGTGCTCAGTGACACCCTCCGCTGCACCGGGCAGACTCACAGCAAGTCCTCAAACAGGCAGGTGAGACCCCCACAGTCCTAAGGTATTTGTGAAATGTTTCCCTGTCCTTTGTGCTGAAAAGCTGTTTCAGACACCCCCGACCTACTCAGCCCAACACCACCTCTCCCTCCTGAGAAAGCAGGTGCCCCCCTTAACACCTCCAAACCCACCCGACTGCCTCTCCTGTGCTCACCCCGGCAGCCTCACCTTTTGTATCCGAGGATGTGCCCCCTTGTATCAGAGCCCCATTTATCCCTTGCAGTCCCAGTGATAAAACTGCACACCGTTGCCGTGGCCAGCCAGCCAGCCCAACCTGACAGAGGTCTGTGGTTCCTCACCTGCCTCCACCTTCTCTGTCTTCTCCCCTCGCCATCACACCCATTGTCAGCAGGTCCTGCTGCTCTCTCCCTGAAAACATCCCAAGTCAGTTTCTTTCTCTACCTCAGCGGCCAGAGCCTGGCCCCGCCATCTCCGCCTCCCAGCTGGACAGATGTTACTGCCTTCCAGGTAGGGTCTCAGCCTCCACTCTTGGAGGTAGACCTACAGGGAAAGCAGACCCAGGAAAGGAGCCTGGTCTGGTATCCAGCAGCTCACAAACAGCGCTGTGAGGTCACCTATTCCATGTTCTGGCTGTGGCTTGTGAAGGCAGCAAGAATCCCAGCTGCCCCAAGAGGCTGCCTTGAGCCGAGACAGACTCGCAGCAAGTCCAGGTTGGCCTGAAGTCAAGTTGGAACATGAGCAGAAAGTGAGAAAAGCTTCCCTGGAATTAAATGCTATTTAGATTGCATTTCCAGTGCCAGGAAAGAGCTGGCTTCAAGATGGAGCAGAGAGTAATTTTTACCAAATAAATGATGGGAATGTCATCCCCTGAGACATTTAAAAAATCTCCTTGGCATCTGGTTTTAATTATGCTTTCTGTTCACTATCATCCCCAAGACAGTATTTCTCAAAATTCCAAGATATAATTTCTACTCTTTCAATGAACAAACATTTGCTACATGCTTACACCATAACAAGCTCTATACCGGGTATTTGGGAAGCAAGGGGGCATTAGCCGTGTGCTGACAAGAAGCTGTGTGCAGAAGGCTCCGTTCCACCTGCTGCCAAGGGGGTCACGGAATCCCTTGTGGAGGATCCCTCTCCTGGCACTTCCAGCTCCTCACTGAGTCCCCCATGAGGGTGGCCGCCATTTCTTCCTCCCTGACCAGCTGTTGGTCTGTGTCATTCCCATATCAGGCTGCCGGTTGACAGGGGGCTTCTCAGGGAACTGAGGGGACTGTAAGCACGCACTTGGGGCCCCAGCCTGAGCCTGTGGCAGCAGGGTCACAACCCCCTGACTGAGGAGCCTGTATGCAGATGCTTCACTTTGCCATGGTCCCCCAGGAACTGAAGCCAATGTTGTTCAAAGAGGATTCCACACAGGCATTAGTCCTGCAAGAGGACCTGACAGGGAGCGAAAATGCAGGTATCTGAGAGTGAGGGAAGAGAGAAAGAGGAAGCTTGGTGTCTCAGCAACTTGATACACAATGTCTTCATTCAACGACCCATGGGGCTTCCAATGAATTATTTATAGAATAAAATGACTGAGCTGGCCATGGTGGCTCACACCTGTAATCCCAGCACCTTGGGAGGCCGAGGCAGGTGGATCACCTGAGGTCAGGAGTTTGAGCCCAGCCTGGTCAATACAGAGAAACCCCATCTCTACTAAAAATACAAAATTAGCCAGGTGTGATGGCACATGCCTATAATCCCAGTTCCTCGGGAGACTGAGGCAGGAGAATCACTTGAACCCCGGAGCTGGAGGCTGCAGTGAGCTGAGACAACATCATTGCACTCCAGCCTGGGCAGCAAGAGCAAAACTGTGTCTCAAAAACAAACAAACAACAGAAAACAACAAAGTGGCTGAGAGTGTTAGCAACTCTTCGCTTTAACCCTCCATGCTCCACACTCACGTGGCTGCGGATGCTTCCAAGCCTCCTCTGCTGGCCTCTCCGGGGGCTGTCACCTGATGCACCTGTGAGGCAATCTGGAAAGGTACCTGCATGTTGGAAACCAAATGGAGATGACAACTGTGGAAATAAAGTGAATGGGGCAATTCGAGGCAGACATCCTCAATGGAGCCAGGAGAGTTTTGTAGCAATGTCATCAGGTGCAAACAGCGCCCTTGGTGGGACTCAAACTAGGGACCAGGTCGCCAAGTCTCCCTATATCCAGAGTGAGTTGGGGAGCAAGTGTGCTGTGCCACTCAGAATCCACACAGGTAGGTGGAGCACTGAACTTGTCAATCACTTGCTGGGACAGTTCCAGCTCACACGAGAAAAGAGAGCGCAGGCTGGACACTCAGAGGCAAAGTATGTGCTAAGCCAGGCACAGGGAGAAGAGCTGGCATGAGCCGCCTTTATCAAAGCACGCACCGGCCTTGTAGCAAGGCTTCCATCCACTGGATCTGATCCTGATGACAGTCCTGTGAAGTCATGGTGTCACCCTCAACTGTAGAGTCCTGGAATTTAGGAATTAGGAATACAGGGTTCAGAGGGCTCCAGCAATTTCACTAAGATCACATCAGAAACAGCTGGGAGCCAGGGTTTTCGCAACTCCGAACTAGGTCTCTCTTCTGCAAGCTGTGGCCAAGGTGGGAGAGGACAGGGCAATAACACACAGGCAAGACTGTGGGACCAGAAAGGAACTGAATCCGCCGTGGTCTGCAGGAAAGATGTGGCTGCTCCTGTGGTTGACCTGAGCCAGCTGCCACCAGGATCTGGGGTGGCAGGTAGAGAAAGCAGGCTAGGAAAAATCAGAGGTCTGGGTACTGGCTCTGCCCAGACATCTGCTGGGGCCAAGCTGGGTATGCAGGGGATTCATAGCAAATCAGCAGATGCGGGCTCTCAGGAGGTTCTGAGGAAGAAGGAGGGCAAAGACCAGGCAGGTGAGGTTCCTGTCTCAGGAGCAACAAAGCAGGAAGGTCAGTTTAATGAAAACACAGAGGAAGGATTTAATTTTAAACTTCAAGTACCACAGAACTACAGGGATTAAATTACAACCCTCAGCTGAGAATAAGCCAGCTGATGACAATAAGAGTAGAGCAGGTGCCCCAGGCCCTGGAGTTTTAGGTATAGCACCCAGGCAGGCCCAGGAACCCCAGCTCAGCAGCTCCCAGGCCCTCCAGTGGAGCATTGGTCTGAATAAAGGACTCGTGCTGTGAACACGGCCTCTGTTTCAAGGAGGGGCCACACCTGCTGAAATTCACAAACGGGCCCACAGAAGCAACAGCCAGCTCCTTCACCTCCTTGCCTAGAAAGGGTGCATGGATGCCAGCCTCCCTGTGATGTCACAGGACCAGCAACTGGGCAAAGGGCGCTTCAGTTTTGCGGGTTTTCACAGCTGACGCTGCTGACCCAGAGTTGGCATCGTGTAAATCAGATGCGTCCTGGAGAGCCCAGCTGAAATGGAGAAGAGGTGTGCCGCAGGGAGGGGAGGCGCATCTTGCATTTTGTTAAGAGATGGATATGGGCACATCTTTACATTTTCATTAAAAAATCAATATGTCGAGTCATCATTATTGACTTTCATTCCACTACATCATTTCCAAAATCTTTTCAGAGAACTGACCTCATTTGGCCCTTGTTGAAGGGACTGCTGGTTTCAGCACTGACAGGTCAACAGCCTGGAAGTCGTCACTCCTTCCCCTATGAGAAGAAAACATGGAACATGCTGAAAATGGGTAACTTTTCTTAGGACCATCAGGGAGTTCAGGTCACAGGGTAAACCACCTTCCTGAGATCTGGAGTGATGGCTCAGTCCTGGAAGCCAAAATCACCATGAGCTGACTTGGACAGAAGCCACGGCAGCTACAGACTGGTAGGGTATCTAAATGGTTATTTCAATGAACTGCTGAAGGCAGAGCGAGGACTGGTGTGAGAATGAGAAACTTCTCAAGGCCACTGTCTTAGGAAATTACATGCTTTCATGAGCCTCATGTCCAGGGAGCCCCCCGGAGTCTTGAAGTGAAGAGGTGAAGTCAAGGTGGGTGCCACACATCTATGGCATGCGAGAGAGGAGCACTTGTGAAATGTGCCCAGAGTGTACTCCGTAACCAGGATGGCAATCCAGCCAGGAAGACTCTCAGAGCTTCACCGACACGAGGTGAAATAAATTCCCCAGTTCCAGCCCCCTCCAGCCTTGAGAAAGACCATATCCCAGAGTAATGCATCCGATAAAAGCCTGAGATTTAATTGTAAAGTTACAGAACACTTCTTTTCTATGTCAACAGGGCTCCAGTATAATATCACGGCATTACAGCAGGAAGAGCTTCAAGACAGAGGCTGTCTCTGGGTTTCCCCTCTGTGGCCACGTGGTGTCAGATAAATATGAGCAGCTCTGCCCTGAAGCCCTGGAGGCTGCTCAATCTGTGCCAATGAGTACATGGTTGGGAAGTTGTGGCAAAGATGGCTTTCCTATCCAAGTGTGGCTCCACCCCTTCTGCGTCACCAGCATCAACAAGATGCCGTCCTGTGCCGGGGCTGACGAGGCATGCGAGGTGCCTTTGGAAAGCCCCAGGGGCCTGGGCCAGAGTTCACACTGGCCAAGTCATCATGTCCACGGGCACCAAACTGCATGTGAGTGAGGTCCTACTCAGGACCAATTTCAAGTTCCCTGGCTGCTAGAAGATCCACATCTCAGAGAAGCGGGGCTCTGCCAAATTCAATGTCAGTGAATTTGAAGGCATGGTGGCTGACGTGGCTCATCCCAGGTGGCTGCAGAGTCAAGTACACCCCTAGTCATGGCCCTGTGGACAGGCACTGGGCCCTGCACTCATGAGGGCTTCCACCGTACTGCCCTCCTCCTGATGCCCACCAACAAATCCTCCTTCCTGACCACCTAAAAACAAAAACAGAAAACTCAGCTCTATAATTCTATATTCCATGAAGTTATTCTTCAAAAGTAAACAACTGGTGACTTACTTTCTCAGACAAACAAAAATTTTTTTTTTCTTATTCTTAATTGAGTCAAGAAATAACTATTCAAAGTAATAGTAATCATTTATTAGATTATTATAGTAAATAGAATAATAAAATGGCAGAAGAAATGGAAGGGAGGAATTGAGACTGTTCTAAGAACCTGCACTATATAGTATGCTGTACAGTGTTACTTGGAGGCAGACTTAGGTTAGTTAAATGTGTATTGAATACCGCAGAGCAGCCAAATTGTAAAATATGATATATACATATTTAAAGGAGTATAATAGACTGAGAGAGGAGATGAAATGGGTAGTTTTGTTTTTGTTTCTGTTTTGAGGCAGAGTCTCACTCTGTCACCCAGGCTGGAGAGCAGTGGTGCAATCTCAGCTCGCTGCAACTTCCACCTCCTGGGTTCAAGCAACTTCCACCTCCTGGGTTCAAGCAATTCTCATGCCTCACTCTCCTGAGTTGCTAGGATTACAGTTGTGTGCCACCACATCCAGCTATTTTTTTAAAACATTTTTAGTAGCAATGGGGTTTCACCCTGTTGGCAAGGCTAGCCTCTAACTCATCACCTCAGATGGACCTCCCATAGTGTTAGAATTACACGCATGAGTACTACACCCAGCCTAAAATAAAATCTTATAAAATGCTTAGTCAAAACCACAGAAGGCAAAAAAAAGAAACATTTTTTTAAAAAAGAAACATTTTTTAAAAAAAGAAACAAAGAACAAGTGTAAGTAAAACACAAACATCACAAACATAGTAAATATTAAGAAAATTATATAAAAATCACTTTAAATGTGGTCTAAATGGTCTAAATACACCAGTTGAAATACAGAGATTGTCAGAGTGGATAAAAAAACACAAGACCCAAGTACATGTTATCTACAAGAGACCAACTTTACATAAAAAGACTCAGATAGCTTAATAAAAGGGATAGAGAAAGCTATACCATGTTAATACTAACTGAAAGAAAGCTTCTAAACAACCAAAAATTATCAGTGATAAAGAGATATTGTATAGTGATAAAAGCATCAGTTCTTCAAGAAGACATAACAATCTTAAAACTGTGTGTACCTAACAACAGAGTGTCAATACGCTTCAGGGAAAGAAAAGGAAAAAAGAAATGGACAAATCCTCTATTACATTGGAAGACTTCAACAACCCTCTGTCAGCAATTGATAGATCAAGCAAGCAGAAAATAATTACAGGTAAAGTTGACCTGAGCAGCACTATTAATCAACTAGATCTCCTTGACATTTGTAGAACACTTCATCCAACGATAGCTGAATACACATTCCTTTCAAGTTCACATTCAATACTCACAAAGGTAGGCCACATTCCATGCCATGAACACACCTAAAAGACTAGGAATCATACAAAATATGTTCTCAGAAAACAGTGGGCTTACACTGGAAATCACCAGCAGAAAGACAGCTGAAAGATACTGAAATATTTGAAGATTAAATACTACTCTTCTACACATAAGCCAAAGAAGAAATTACAAGCAAAATTTAAAATAATTTTGAGCTAAATAAAAATAAGGTTAACATCAAAACTTGTGGGATATAACAAAATCAGTGATTAAAAGAAAATGCATAGAATTAAATGCACATCATAGAAATTAAGAAAGGTATAAAATTAATAATCTAAGCTCCAACGTTAAGAAGCTAGAGAAAGGACTGCAATTGAAGCCTGCAAAGCAAGAACAAGAAAATAAATAATTTTAAACGTAGAGCAGAAGTCAATGAAATTGAACCAGAAAAGCAATAGAGAAAATCAATAAAATTAAAAGTTGGTTCTTGGAAAAGTTTTGTAAAATGGATAAACATCTAATCAGGCTAACCAAGAAAAAGAGAAGACATAAATTGCCAGCGTCGTAGAAGAAATAGTGGTCATCAGTTCTGAACCCAGCAATGTTACAATGGAAACAAGGGAGGTATAAACAACTCCATCAAATATAACATCTGATATTTTTGATAAAATGAACCAATGTCTTGAAAGGCACAAACCACAAAAACTCATGCGATGAGAATTAGATTATTTGAATAGATATATAGCTGTTAAATAAATTAAATCAATAATGAACAACTTTTCAACAACAATATCAACAGCAATAACAAGACACAAAGCCCAGATAATGTCGTCAGTGAATTCTACCAAAACTTTAAGGAAGCAATGATACCAGTTATCTACTGACATAGTCAGATATGTGTCCCCACCCAAATCTTGTACTGAAATATAATCTCCAGTGTTGGAGGTAGAGGCTGGTGGGAGGTGATTGGATCATAGGGGCAGATTTTTCATGACTAGTTTAGTTTTATCCCTCTAGGTACTCTCCTCGTGATGGTGAGTGAGTGAGTTCTCATGAGATCTGGTCTCCCTTTCTCCTGCTCCTGTTTTTGCTGTGTGACAAGCCTGCTCCCTGTTTTGGCTTTCTGCCATGACTGGAAGCATCCCGAGGGCTCCTGAGAAGCAGATGCCACTATGCTTCCTGTACAGCCTGCAGAACCATGAGCCAATTACACTTCTTTTCTTAGTGATATAAATTATCCCATCTAGGATTTTTCTTTATAAAATACAAGAATGAACCAATATAGCTAAAAAAATCTTCCTCTTCCAGAACAGAGGGGAAGAACTCTTATTCTCTGAGGCCAATCTCACAGTTGTATCAAAACCAGAAAAAGACGTAATAAGAAGAAAAACTGCAGAACAAAATCTCTTATAACAAAACTACTGAAAAAAATAATAGCAAGTCAAATTCAACAATGTATAAAATAACTGTGCAGTGTGACTGAGTGGGATTTATCCCAGGTATGCAAGACTGCTTCAACGTTTAAAAAGCAGTCAATGCAACTGATTATATCAACTGTCTGTAAAAGGAAATTCATGTGATATTCACTAGGGCTAAATTTAACAAATTCCAACACCCATTCATGACAAAAACTCTCAGCAAACTAGGAATAGAGAGAACTTCCTCAACTTAATAAAGAACGTCTTTAAAAAAATTATAGCTAATATAACACAGGGGTGAGAAATTGGATGCTTTCTCCACATGACTGGAAATAAGGCAAAAATAAGAGAATGTCTTCTCTTTACATGCTTATTCAACATCATCCTGGAAATCCTAGAAAGTGCAGTCAGATGAGAAAAGGAAATATAAAATGAGTATATACATTTGAATGGAAAACATAAAACTGTCTTTATTCACAAATGACATGACATCATTCCTGCAGAAAATTCCAAACAATCAACAAAAATACTCTTGGAACTAATAAGCAATTACAGCAAGACCACAGGATAAAAGACTAATACACACAAGTCAGTGGTTTCAAATTACAACTGTTTACAAAAATAAAAAGTTGTAATTTGAAATTTAAAAATAATATCACTTACAATAGCACAATATATAGGTAGAAATACATAGGTATATAACTCACAAAATGTACTTAAGATCTGTAGGCTAAAAACTGCATAACACAGATGAATAACCAATTATCTAAATAAAGGAATAAATACGTGTGTTCACGCATTGCAAGGCTCAATGTTGTTAAAGCATCCGTTTTTCTCAAATTGACCTAAAGATTCAACACAATCCTTATGAACATCTCGGGAAACTATTTTGCAGATGTTGACAAGCTGATTCTAAAGTATATGTGGAAAGGAAAAAGGTATATCATCTCCAATACAATACTAAAGAACAAAGTTGAAGGGCTTCTATTTTATTTCAAAACTTACTTTAAAGCTACAATAATCAAAAAAGTGTTTTATTGGCAAAAGAATAGACTCATAGATCAATGGAACAGAATAAAGAGTCCACAGAAATATAGTCAATTGATCTCTGACAAAAGAGCAAAGGCAATTTAATATAGAAAAGACCAACTCTTCAACCAATTTTGCTGCAACAATTTGAAGTCCATATTAAAATAAAATAAACCTAGACACAGACTTTAAAACTTCCACAAAAATTAACTACAAAGGGATGATAGATCTAAATGTAAAATTCAAAACTCCAGAAATAGGAAGAAGAAAAATACCTAGAAGGACGTGGAAGATAAAGAGGAGAAAAGGGCCTGGGAAATTACATGTGATCTTGCATTTGGTGACGTGTTTTTAGATGCAACACTGAAAACACAGTATAGAAGAAAAATGATAAGTTGGATTTTATTAAAACTAAAATTTTCTACTCTGTTAAAGACAATGTTAAGAGAAGCCACAGTCTAGGAGAAAATATTTGCAAAACACAATTTGATAAATGGTATGTACCAAAATTGTTATAAAATACTCTTAGAACTCAACAATAAGAAGACAAGAAACCCAATTGAAAAATGGGTAAAATATTGAAACAACACATCATGAAAGAAATTGAACCATGGAAAGTAAGCATAGAAAAAGATTCTCTAGACTCTCTGTCATTAGAAAGCTGCAAGTCGGAACAACAATGTGAACCACTACACATTTATATCCAAATGGCTAAAATTTTAAAAATGACAATACCAATTGCTGTCAAAGATGGGAGTAATGTAAACTCACATATTAGTGTGAGTGACTGTACTAGTTATAATGTAAAATGGTAGAGCCACTTTGGAAGACAGTTTGGAAGTTTCTTACAAAACTAACACAGTTTTACTATCTGATTCAGCAAACGTGCTCCGGATATTTATCCAACTGATTTGAAAATTTATGTCTACAAACAAGCAAACAAGAAATGCTCATGCAAATGTTTATTGCAGCCTTATTTATACCTCCACCCCAAACTGGAAGCAAATAAGAGGGTAATCAATAAGGTGAAGTGATGGACAAAATATCGTTCCTCTATTCAACATCATATCATTAGCAATAAAATAGAATATGAACTCTCAAGCCACAAAAAGACATACATCTATCTCAAATGCCTATTGCTAACAAAATAAGCCAGTTTAAAAAGGATCTATACTGTGTGACTGCAATTATATGGCATTTAGGCAAAGACAAAACTAGGAAGATAGTAAATATTTCCATGATTGCCAAAGGTTCAGGAAGAGAGAGTGAGGATTGAATAGGTGAAGCACAGGGTAGCTTGCTCCACCTTTTTAGGTTTATTCTTTTAGGATAAAAAACTTTTATGTATAATGCCATAGTGGTGGCTGCTTGGACATGAATTTTTCAAAACCCACAGAACTTTACAGCACAGAGACTAACATTTATATATATATATATATATATATATATATATATATAATAGGGGAAATTGGGCATGGAGTACATGGAAGTAGGTGACTGAATACATAAATACAAGGGGAAGAAGAGGTGAATCTCCAAGCAGTAGAATCTCAAAGAGATTCGTGTAGATGCTCCATCCCTTCTGTCTACATGTACAGCTCCGTTTTCCTTAAGCACAGGATGCACAGAGCGACTTCCTACTAAAGATTACAGTAAGATAATAGGGGAAAGGTCGCCACAGTGGAGATACCTGACAAGCACACATCATCCAGGTGACCAAGGTCAACGTCACCAGTGACGAGTCACGTTGACAGAATGTAGGCTTGATAGGATGTGACGAAAACAGAGCCTCACCTCTTTGTCTTTTCCTGCCCCACCCAAAACCTCGGTCTAATAACGGAAGCATCCGATACATCCCAACAGAGTACGATTCCGCAGCACGCATGACCTTATAACTTCTGAGGCCAGCAAAAAAAAAAAAAAAAAAAAAAAAAAAAAAAAAAAAGTCTGAGGCCTGGTCGCAGCCCAGAGGAGCCTCAGGAGCCATAGCAACCAGATGCCACATAGTGTCCTGGGTGAGACCCTCCATGAGATCCTGTAGGTAGGAACCAAGATCTGACTAAAGTGTGAACTTTAGGTAGTGATGTACCAATATCTGCTCATTTGTTTTTATAAATGTACGAGGCTGTGTAGGATTTAATAACATAGGAAACCGGGCATGGAGTACATAAACTCTTTATACCATCTTCACAACATTTTTGAAAATTCCTAATGTTCTAAATAAAAAGTTTATTTTAAAAATGAGTTATCGGTCAGGTGTGGTGCCTCACACCTATAATCCCAGCACTTTGAAAGGCTGAGGTGGGCTGATAACTTGAGGTCAGGAGTTCGAGACCAGCCTGGCCAAGATGGTGAAGCCCCATCTCTACTAAAAATATAAAAATTAGTTGGTCATGGTGGTGGGCGTCTGTAATCCCAGCTACTCGGGAGGCTGAGGCAGGAGAAGTACTTGAGCCCCGGAGGTAGAGGTTGCAGTGAGCTGAGATTGCACCACTGTACTCTAGCCTGAGAGACAGAGTGGGACACCATCTCAAAAAGAAAAAAAAATTCAAACAAACTATTCTATGAAAAGAAAATAATTCAAATCTAACAAAATTAATAATGAGTATATATTTTAGGAAATACATTACTTTTCTCAACCATCAGAAAATGGGAAGTCAGAGACTTCTTGACATTATTTTAAAGGTACTTGATTTCACTGACCTAGACTTTGATAATACTTGGTGTAAAGTTATTCTTACTTTAAATTTATTTTCAAATGATATTGTTATCCCTATGCTGTAAAGATTATATTGATCTTGGATGGAAAGGATTATTAAATAGCCAGCATTTGCTAAGCATTTGTAACAAACTAAAATAAACCTGTTTTCTGATATGGATTAAAACATTGCTTCACTGCTCAAATAATTACACAAATATTTTGAAACCCTATATTGAATCATTTATCCTCAAAACAAATTATAGTAGCCTATTTTATTTTTATACTAAAAATCTATTACACTATAGTAGTATCTTGTTATACTAAAATGACTATAGATGCTTATGAAATTATGATCTTCAGCTCCAGCAATGTAATTAGTTAAAAAAAAATACAAGGTCCTGTTGTATAACTTCCACAGTCCAAAAATCGTAAGGCTCAGTAATTGGAAATTGGAAACTTGTTCCAAGGGCCATAAGGTTGAGAGCAAGAAGCGGTGTCATTAAAGCAAAGAAATGAATTTGTGGGAGATGAGACAAAAGCTCTTGCAGAAAGGACCCCTATCTCCAGTTCACAGATGTACGAACGGCCCCTGAGCCCAACTGGCTGCTAAGGACAGGGAGCTTGGAACAGAGTCTCTCATGCTTTGTCACGCGCGGAGGATGAGAGTCAGAAAAGAAAACCAGAAAGGCGTGCCAAGGAGCAGGGCCGGGAACGTACCTGTGAAAGGCAGTAGGCAGGAGCCGCACACAGGTTGCTCCGGGGAAGCATGATTTGAGGACAAGGGGCAGAGTCCTGAGTTGATGCAGGAGGGAATTCAAGTCCTACTGTACAGCTACAGGGTTCAACACAGTGGGCTCCGGGCACCCCATCTCCCTCTCCAGAGGCTCTCCTTCATTCCCACCAGGCCCTCGGTGTTCCCCGTATACACAAGAGAAGGACAGCACTCTCCTGCCAGTTCCTACTGAGAAAGAGAGGTGATGGGGCTTGTGCCACCAGCCAGGCTAGAGCAGGAAGTGGTTCCCGGCGAGCGGAGGAAACCCAGGGCCAGATGGAAACGACACACAAGGTGAGTGTGGTCAGGAGTGCACACATTGGCTCAAGGAGTTTTCCTGCTTTCTTTCCCCCAAAGACCTTGCCCTTACTGTTGAAGTATGTCGGTGTGGAAATCACCCGAAGGCACCATTGCTAATTAGCTTTCACTTTGCCAGAATTGGAGAAATGGTTTTCTCCTTCGCCGACCTTTTCTGAAAGTCAGTGAGCTGTTGAAGCAACTGGGTGGTCAGTCAAAGTCATGAAGATGTGGCTGCAGCCCTGCGCAGAGGGGTCAGAGTGCCTGACCTCTTCAGGACCTGCTCAGATGGCTGTTGATACCCTGAGTATTTCTTTTGCTGTCTTGCACTTGCGAAAAAGAGAAAAGCAGTCTTTCCCAGGTCACAGCCTGAGCGTGAGAGAAGACCCCATCTCTCAGCTCATGTCAGTCTGGTCTCCAGCAAAATGCACCTGGAGAGCCTGAACAGATGCACCCTGCGGGGTCATCACACTGGAAGGCACACCTGGTGACGGTGGGCACCTAGCTGGGGGGAACGGAGAGTCTCAGCAGCTGGAGGGAGCTGCACTCTGCTCTTCCACCTGTTTTAAGGCATCATACCAAGACTGGCTTGAGAAGAAGCTTATGTGCCCAGAGAAAGTACACGGAAAAAAATAGCTGGTGTGGGGGCCACTAGAAGGGGGAGGAATGGGGAGAGTAGACAAAATGCCAGGAGGAGCAGTTCCAGCTCTGGAAAGGTCAGGAGAGATCAGAGAGGAAGAGGAAGGAAAAAACGAGCAGCCGCCCTGCCCTTTGCGGAGCTCCTCTGCCGAGAGGGTTTGTACTTAGAGCACTGCGCTCAGCCTCTCCTGTCTTCTTCACAAGTCTCCTCTTGAACGCTCTTCCTACGGTGCAGAAAGAGATGAGATTTTGGAAAGCTGTGGGGATTTTCTGAAGTCACAAAACAAATAAGCAGTTGAGGATGGATTTGAGTGCGGCTGATCCCAAGTGTCACTCCGGGGCCCCAGACTCTCGATAAGGTCACCCACCTAAGTCCACAGGAGGAGGCCAGGAGCCCGAGCTCTTGGAGGTAGCCGCCTCGTTTCAAATTTTGGCCCCACCGTCACCAAATTCTCGGCATCCCAGGCAAGTCACTCAGTATTTCTGAGACTCTGTTCTCTCATCTATAACCCTGGATCGCTAACAGTGAAATAAGTGAAATAATGCCCATCAACAGAGCAGAGCACACCGTCTACCCCAATGGAGGCCCCCAGGCTGTTGGCTCCCATTGTTGTTGTGGAGATCAAGGTTAGCTAAAATGCCCAGAGCTAAGGGAGCAGGTGGTCCTCTGTTGCAAGGGATCAGCACATGCAAGGCCTCACTCAGGGCCTGCCGGGGCAGAGGCCGGTCTGTCATTCCCTTGAGCACTTCTGGAATCTTCCTGCACGTGGATCTTTCTCCAGGAAGGGAAGGGGCAGCAGTGGCTGGAGCAGCTCTTCATCGGCCCTGCTGAGGCGGCCACTCTGTTGCCCATCTTCCTTCCAGGTCTCTTGTTCCTCCAAGCGTTGCCATCACGAAGCCCAGGCCAGCGCCATGCACGGCAGCCTTTGCAGGTGCATTGGGACCACTCTCCATGCCCTTGAAATTCTTGCATCAGAACCCATACATTTTGTAGCTGGTCGTGCGTGAAATCCTGGGGTTTCAGGGTTAGGGAGCTTCAGAGCTCACTGAGGCCAATCCTCCCAAGCTGTAGATGAGGAATCAAGACCATGGACAGGGAGGGAGCTGCCCTATCTTGACAACTCTGAGTCAGCCCCATTGTCTCCCGTGGAACTCAGGGTGCCCTAGCCTGCCCTCCTAGCCACCCTCTGAGCATGGAGCCACCTGGATTCTGTATGCCTGCCGGCAGGCAGCCACCGCAGGAGCTAGGCATGGAGAAGACGGGACCTTGATGATACGGGTGGATTGCCATGGCTACCTCCCATAGGATCAGAACTGGGAGAATCACCACCCATGAAACTCAGAAACTTGCACAAAACTGGGATGGGGGAGTGACAGGATGGGCAAGATGCTGGCGTTCAGGAATGTTCCTGTTCTCAGAACACCTGCGTGGATGATGACGTGGCCAGGCCCTGTTACCACATCACAGATGAAGAAGCAAGGCTCTGAGGGGTTAAGGAACCTGCCCAAGGTCATGCAGCTGGAGAGAGGCAGGGGTTGGAACAGAGGGATGGGGTCAGTCCCGAAGCCTGTCCTTGGCTGCCCACAGCAGACCCTGAGGGGTGGCCAGTGTGGGTTGTGGCCATGGGATTCTGTCCCATCAGTGGTGACTACAGCAAAGTCCCTGCCATCCTGGAGCTCCCAAGTTGGGGAGAGCACCCGATCCTGTCTCCAGGTAGGATTCCTGGTGAGGGGCGGCCCAGAGCTGTGGTCCAAGGGATCTGAGGGTGCCAGGGCGTCCACAGCATGAGTCTGAGGGTGGGGTCAGGGCAGGATGGATCGACGGCGGCAGGTTCTTGAATTTCACTCGGACCTTGGGCCTCTGTCAGGAAATTCATCCTCGGTCCCAGGGCAGCCAAGCCTCAAGCTGCCAGCCCCCCAGCGTGAGAGATGGGGCAGCCCTCCTGCTGCCAGACAGTGTTGTTTTGAAAATCGTACAAGATGAGGAGTAATTTTAAAGTGTGTTTAAAGCCATAAAGTGTTAAAGAAATGGGAGATAATATGAGGCCTGGCATTTAATATAACATCATTAAAGCTGTTATAGTTTATTTTTAATTTTATAAGCTATGCTAAGGCTTGTCTAGTTTTGAAATGTTTCCCAAACCTCTGTAATGAGTATATAAAAGGCTAAAATGATGGCATTTGTCAGACTTGGGGCTCCTTGGGGAAAGGGGCTGTATAAATTCTGGGGCGAGCTTCCCTTCCACCAACCACACTCAGGAATCCCTGCCTGGCCCGTGGGCACAGGCCAGTGGAGAAAGGTTTCCTCTTTGCCAAGAGTTTAGATAAGATACCGGGACATCTTGGGAGATGAAGAAATTAAATGCATAGACTCTGAGCCACAGAGCACACGTCCCAAATTCCACTCTCATTGCTTAAGAAAAGGGGCCTTGGCCCTTCCCTCTCTGAGCTTGATGATGCAATTTTACACACAATTTGGATGTAAGAACTCTAAATCCTCAACCAGCTGTACAAAGCCAGGCTTGTGCTGCAGCGACGCACCACAGCAGCAGGGAGATGCCTGTGGAAACCAAGACAGAGACACAGTGACAGATCCAACTGCATATACACCACGTTCCCCATATCCACTCTTAAGGGAGGGACGCTTCGGTAGATTCCGTGTCTTGGTTGTTGTGAACAGTGCTGAAATGGGCTTGGGAGTGCAGGTATTTCATCAACATACGGATTTCAATCTATGCTCTACCTGGAAGTGGGATCGCTAGACACACGATAGTTCTATTTTTAATTTTTTGAGGAAACTCCACACTGTTTTCCACAATGGTTGTGTTTGTTTACATTCCCACAAACGGTGTGTAAATTCCCCTTTTCTTCACAACCTCACACGTGATGGAATCATAGCCATAAAAAATAACCAAATCCTATCATTTGCAGCACTGTAGATGAACCTGGAGGACATGATGTTGAGGGAAGTAAGCCAGGCACAGAAAGAGGTGTACTGTATAATCACAATCATGGGTGGTATCTTAAAAAGTTGATCTTATGGAACAATACGATCGACTTTGGGGACTGAGGGCAAGGACAGGGGGTAGGTGAGGGGTAAAAGACTGCCCAGGCGATGGGTACACCAGAATCTCCAAAATCTCCACTAAAGAGCGGCTCCCAAACACCACCTGTTCCCCCCACACCTATTGACATTTAAAAATAAACAAACTTCCAAAGCAGAAAGTTAATCTTATAGAAGTAGAGAGTAGAATGGTGGTTACAGAGGCTGGGGGATGAGGAGTGGGGGAGGAGGGATGGGAGAGGCTGGTCAAAGGGGGCTGAGGCACAGTCAGGAGGAGGGCTTCATCCCAGCGTTTCCACTGCACAGTGAGGTGACCATTGAACAGTCACGTGTTGTATATTTCAGAATAGCCAGAAGAGAGGACTTGGAATGTTCTCCCCACAAAGAAATGACAAGCGTTGGAGGTGATGGATTTGCTAATTACCCTGCCGGGATCATTACACAATGTTTACATACAAAGAGACAGCGCATGACACTTTGTAGATAGGTATAATTATCATATCAATTAAAATAAAATTAAAAAAAAAAAAAAAAAAAAAAAAAAAAAAAAAAAAACAAAGAAAGAAACAAACAAAAACTGCTTAGGGCAGGCAGGCGGCAGCAGCTTTCAGCTGGCCTGAGAGCATCCCACTGAATCCTGCTCCTTCTCAGTAAATGCATCTAAAGAGTAAATGCATCTGGATAGCAAGGCCTCAGCAACTTTTAACGACAGGTGTCTCTATTTTAACAGCATCTTCTCTTGGGTGTGCTGCCTGCACCTCCGCCTTCCTGAGAACACTGGCCCGGTTCTGTAAGAGCCAGGCTCCCATGTAGTTCCTGGGAGGTACAGATGAAGGTGAGGACTCAGAGTTCCCTGCTTGTCCATCACAGACAGAGTCCTGAGCTCCAATGCGTCTGGCAGAGGCCAATCCCAGCCCCTGTCCTTCATCAGCCCCTCCGCCCTGCGCCCCAGGGCTGCTTTCTGTCTGGTATCATGATGCCTGGCCATGTGCCTCCAGGAGACCTGCGAGCTTGCTGGACCATGTTTTGTCTTATTTTAACTTTGTAGGATGAGCTGTAATATCATATGGCCCACAGAGGCTCAGGGAGGAAGCTTCCTGATACATGGCGTGCACCTAACAAGCAGAGTGTCCCCCTCCTGTTGAACATGCACTGAGGAGAATGGGTCCCTGTGTCTCAGGTCAGGGCGGCAGGCATCGTCACCAAGCTTGGCTGAATCACCCTGGCTCATCCTCCAGCTGCGTGCAAAGACCAACGCCTCTGTGCTACTTCTACCGTGGCGGCCACAGGTCCCATGCAACGGGCCCTTCCCCAGGTCCACCTTGGGAGCAGCTCCCCTCAGTCCTCCAGGGATCCGAGAGGCATGGTCAGGGGCCTCTGGATTTGGAAGTCACTCAGGGTTTCCCTCTCCAGGTCTCCCCACAGGCACTTCACCGGATGGCTGTTGAACACAGCCCTGCCAGGGCTGTACATGGTGTGCTGGGCTCTTGTTGTTCACAATCAGCCTCACAGAGGGAGTATGAAGTCACCTGCCCATCACTTATCCCCTCCTTGACTCACTGTCTCATCCTCTGGGCACACGGGGCCAGGTGCTGTGCTGGCTGCTGGGAATGCTCAGGATGAAGCCAGGGTCCCACCCCGTGGAACAGGACGCCTCTGGCAGAGCCTGCGGCCCTAGTAAGTCCAGTGCTCCCACCTGCCCCTGCTTGGACCAACCTCCAGCCTCTCTGAGCCCCATTTTTCTTGTCTCTTACATAGAGAAAAGCATAGAACTTCCTCCAGGCCAGCTGAAGACAGAATGAACCAATCCATGCCAACCTCTTAGCCCAGAGTCCATCCCAGGGTACCAAACAAAAATTATCTGGTGTTAATATGGTTCTTATTAGGGGATTTTGGAGGAGATGACTGTTAAATAAATAAGGAGGTAAAGAAATGCATAAACTTGGCGTTGGGGAGGGTCCAGTGACTGGAGCTCCCGGCCAGTCCTTTCCCTGCAGGGTCCTCGGCTCCTTCGCTACACCACATTTTCTTTACTTTATTGATTTATTTTCGCTCATCTTTCCAGGTCAGGACCTCTTCACCAGTGTGTCCCAGAGCCTGGCTGGGCCTGCTGGGAAGTTTTACAAATGGACAGTGGAGGATGGGTCTCTTCTGTGCAAAAGCGGGAACCTTTACGCAGCGCAGATTCTACGGGCTGAAGGGTGTGTGTCATAGGCTCGCTCCCAGGAGACGCCAGAGGCAGTGAAGCCACACACCCAGGGAGCTTTTACTTGGCGCTGGGGCAATGAGGCTGCTTTGACAACGCAGGTGACAGCAGGGGAAGTGGAAAGGGCCCACCAAGGACCCTAGGACTTGAGCAACATCCCTAAAGAGGCAGCAAGGGTCAGCAGCTGGGGTCCCAGGGAGCAGTGGGGGCCCCGCCAGGGAGGAGCAGGAGACCTGGGCATGCACCTCCACGTCCGTCTTGGTGGTACCAGCTGGGAAGTCACTAGGTGGCCCCTCAGGGTCGCCAGCAGCTGTGTGGCCCCGGGAGGCCCTGACTGCACTCAGCAGCAGCTGTGACTGACTCCCAGCCCTGGGTGCTGCTCGAGGGCTCCCCAAGAGCAGGGAAAGCGGCTGCCCAGCTCCCCACGGGAAAGGGATGCCCAGGGGCTGCAAGAACACAGGAGACAGTGCAGTCACAGGGTCACCTCTGGGGATGACCTGAGATCACTGGGGTGGGGCCTCCCCTGGCAGGCAGAAGCTCAAACAGAACATGCTGGATGTTAGCTTTTCTAAAGCTGTATTTATTTATTTATTATTCTTTGAGATGGAATCTTACTTTGTCACCCAGGCTGAAGTGCAGTTATAGGATCACTGCAACCTCCACCTCCCAGGTTCAAAGGATTCTTCTGCCCCAGCTGAGTAGCTGGGATTACAGGCTCGTGTTACCACACCCAGCTAATTTTTTACATTTTTTTTGGTAGAGACGAGGTTTCGCCATGTTGGCCAGGCTGGTCTTGAACACCTCACCTCAGGTGATCTGCCCACCTTGGCCTCCCAAAGTGCTGGGATTACAGGCATGAGCCATCGTACCTGGCCTCTAAAGTTTTCTTGAGCTGTAATTGACATACAGAAATCACATTTGGAGGATGCATTTCGATGAGTGTGGACGCAGGCATGCACTGAGATGCCATCTTCACCTTCAAGTACGAAAGACATGCACCGCCTGCCAAATTTCCTGCTGCTCTTCTGTGTGTGAATGCGGGGTGGAAGGGGTGCTAGGGTGTGTGTATGTGTGTTGGGGTGTGTGGGTGTGGGTGTGGTAAGAACACTTAACATGAGGTCTCTCCTCTAATGGATTTTAAAGTGTGTGAGATGGGACTGTTCACCGCAGGCAGGGTGCTGTACAGCACGTCTGTGAATATGGATGCAGTCCACCACCGCGTAGGCAGGGTCGGGGAGCCCTGGGGCCACATGTAAAGGACCCAGAGCACCATCTGCACAGGCTAGGGGCTCAGTGAGCACTCACGGAGGCCTCGGTAGCCCACCTCTGTTCATAGGAGGTAGGACAGTCCTTGCACAAGGTGAGGGGGGAAGCGGCTCCTGGTCCCAGCAGCCCCCGTGAGTGTTTAATCAGCTTGCAGAGGTGCCAAGATGGCAGAAAGGGGTTTAGAAATGACATGAGTGACACTGCTGGTTCCCGGCCTGCCTGTCCTCAGGACAGCTCATCCCCCTACCACTGGGGAGGTCATTGTTGTCCCCAGCCCAGCCTTATCACAGCCCACTGTCTGTGTCTCAGCATTGAATTCTGCTCCTTTTTAAAATTATTGTACTTCAAGATCTGGGGCACATGTGCAGAACATGCAGGTTTGTTACATGGGTACCCATGTGCCATGGTGGTTTGCTGCATCCATCACCCTGTCATCTACATTGGGTGTTTCTCCTAATGCTCTCCCTCCCTTATCGAACTCTGCTCCTTAAAAGATCAGAAGAACCTGCTTTAGTGATTTGAGTCTCATTACTTGGACGCGACCTCCTCCCTCACCAGCGTGGCCTGGCCACGGCTCCTGCTCTTAAATGCTGGTTAGAAATTGCCTCACACTCCCCTTCCTTTGTTCCCCATCAATTGTTTCCTCCCAAGCCCGTCTTCGTCCTTGATGAGAAGTGATGGAGTCTTCTCTTCTCTCAGAGAGTCTTCCAAGAGATTCCCCATGTCCGAGTGTCCAGAACTCAGTGTGGCTTAACAAGCTCTCCGCCTGCTGTGTACTGGGCCCAAGTGCTAAGAGCTGACTAATTAGTGGACAGACATTCCCAAAGGGACGGGAGTCTCCTGGGGAAGCCAGCACACAGGATGGACGAGAAGCTCACAACGGGCTGCCCTGCAAGTGTCCTGTGGCGGTGATCGTACATGACCACAAACCCAGCAGCTTAAAACGAGAGGCGTTTCTTCTCTCCCAGCCTGGGGGGCCGGTTTGAAACCAAGGTCCCTGTGGTGTGGATGCAGCCTCGGCCTCCACCTTCACATGACATCTTCTGGTGCCTTCTCTTTTGAGTCCTACAAGGACACTCCTCTTTGGACTTAGGACCCACCCCGATCCAGGATGACCTCATCTGGAGACCCTTATCGTAATGACTTCTGCAAAGACTTTATTCCAAATAATCTCACATGCCAAGGTCCTACATGAATGGATCATTTCGGGGGCCACAATTGAACTCACCAAAATTATAACTAAATAGGGCTGTGTAGTAAGCACAGAAGCCATGAGAGGAAGACAGATCACCAGTGCCCTGGGGGCAGGAAGGACCCCACAGAGCTGCACCTGCACCCAGCTGAGGCCAACGCCCGCCTCCTTCACCTCGGGGGTTGGCACCCAGCTTGGCTTTCATTCGCAGCTAGACTAGGATAGGCTTGTTCTGAGCTGTGTTTCTTCAAGGACGAAGATGTGTCCCTTCAACTCAGCCTTACATGCATGGCCTTGTCCCTACACTCATCTGGAAGATGAATTCTCAGTTACTCAAGGAGCTTCTGGCTTGGAAGTGAAGCAAAGACAGATGGGCCTCGTGTCTCTGACCGGGGATGACCCCAAGGAGGCACATAAACTGTGGTGAGGGGAGAATGTGTCTCCAGCTCCTGGTGCCAATCCCCCAGGGAAAATGTAATGCAGGAACATTCAGCTGAGCAAGCCTCCTCCTCAGTCTCCCATGCAGATTGGCCCCAGATCAAACAGATCCGCTGCGTAAGCCAAGGGAGCTGAATTTCCTACAGCCCCTCTTACTGGGCCCTAGTGTGCACTGGGACGTGGCGTGGAGCAGCCCTGTATCTCCAGGACACACACCCAGTCCTGGACTTCCATCGCCGAGGGGGTGGGTCCTGCTGCCTTCCCTCTGCCCAGCCCTGAGCTTCTGGCTGGGGTCACTGTCCCCAGGATAAAGGCTGGCTCCTCTGGGGAAGGAGGAGGACCAGGTCTCCCATGGGGTGAGCACAGGGCCATTTTGTCCGTTTCGTAGAGCCTGCTTCCCAGGTGAGCTGCATCCTCCTGGCTTTCATGGAGTGGAAGAAGAAACGTTACAGAACATGTGTGTGTCTACGTGCAAGGGAAAAGCTGACAAACATGGGAATGGAGCAGAAAGAGTCCTGGGGACCTGAACACCCTGGGGTGTGGACCGCCAGTCGGTAATTGGCTCGCTGAATTTGGAGGGAGCTTGGAATTTCTTCCAGCAAGGTTGGCCTGGGGTGTCTCTGCAGGGCAAGGCCACCCTGGGCTGGTCCTCCTTGGGGGTCTTGAGCGGAGGCCCTGCCAAGCAGCAATAGTGGGGCGACCCCTGCATCCAGCTCCTAGGGGACCCTACTGTGTCAGACGAAGGCCATGAACGCCCTCCTCTCAGGAGGCAAAGCAGGGAAAGTGTCTGTCGCCCAAACCCTTAACTTAGAGGATCCTTCAGCTTTGGCTAAAAGTAGGATACATTTAAAAATAAAAGCAGTTGTTTCCATTTATGGCACACAGACCCCCTGTGTGCCAGCCCCGTGAGGAGTTTCTTTTGCAATTTGTCTGGTTTATTCCTGGGAAGCGGCTGTTATCGTCCCGTTTGGAGGAGAAGATCAGAGAAGTGAAGCCGCTTGTCCATGGCGTCTGCTGGCTGGGGTTCCAGCAGCTCGGCCCAGCTCTGCGGCTCTTCTCCTGCCAGGCCCCTGCCTTCCACTTGCCTCCCTCCCACCTCTGACCCTGTGGGATCACCCGGCGCGTGGGACCTGATAGGTACCAGCAGGTACGAGGGTGTGCATGAGTTCCCAGCACGCTTACCGCGAGGACCAGCCCACAGGGCCCCAGGCCTGCTGCACACGCACAGAGTTCACGGTCCCCACTGGAGCCCCGGCAGCTGGAAGGTCTTGGCTGTGGGTTTTGGTTTGTCTACACTTCCTTTTATATGAGAGAAAACTTGTCACATCTCTCACACGTTGTCACTGAAGGCTCATTACTCTGAAATGTCACTTCAGTCAGGAACGTCATTATGCGCGAACATATGCTGCAAATGACGGGGATTGCAGAACATTTGAAAAGATGTGACTTTTTTTTTTTTTTCAGAGCCACATTTTAGCTGGGACAAAGTCAACAGTTTGACATCTGGGAGAGACTTAGAGGGAGATGGGAGTCTTGGTAATCTCCTTGCAGACTTCGAGTATTTCGGGACCAGCAAGCCGTCCCTTTTAGAAAGATGGGCTCTGGGTCCCCCTGACCAGGAGAAGAGACTAAGGCGTCCGGCGCTTTGCCTGAGGAGCTGAGGTCCCAGCGGGGCTGCGTCCTGCAGATGCCCAGGTCCCGTGCAGCTCCAGCTCCCCGCCATGCGCGTGGCCACCTTGTTTTCTGCGAGGGGAAGATGCAGTCTCATGCTGCGGCATTTGGATGAAGTTTTTCTTGTTGTTTTCTCCATGCCAGACAAGCATCTGGAGTTTTGTTTTCTTTTAGGGGTTGTGTTGAGGAACAAGAGAGAGGACAAGATCTCCCAGTCAATTTGGTGTCACAAATAGCTGATGTAGTTATTGGATTCTCTCGTTCCTTGGACAGTTATTGAGCACCTACTATGTGCAGCATGGAGAGAGGCCTGACTGGGAAATACACTAGAAGTACTCACAGGCTAAGGTGTGGTAATGAGGGACCACTCAGCCAGGGCCTGTGCCTGGGGCTCTGGGGACACTGGAGCAAGGTCAACACGGCAGCAGCCTGAGGAGCTGAAGTCACACTCCTTAGCCACCCCAGCCAGGGACAGAGAGTCATAGAAAACCTCGGGAATCCCCATCTGTAGGGCCATGTGAGCCATGTCTCTAAGCCTCTTGAGTCCACTCTCAACAGGAAATAGTGATGACCTTGCAGGCTTGCTGTGGGGATCCAGGGTGACAGGTAACTAAATGGAGGCTTTGTGGGTCTGGGTTGGAGGAGGCCAAGTGGGAATCTGAGCCCAGGGGTGCTCCCCTGGCTGCACCCACAGCACATTGGGAGACTCCGCCTATCCCAGTGCCACTTATCAAAGTGCTCGACCCTTTGTTCTTTCACAGATTGTTTCCTTCATCCTTGCTTTCCTTTGCTTAATGTCTCCCTCCTCTACTTCCAAGTAATCCTCAGGAGGTCCTCATATGTTGTATTCAGCACATATGAATAGGCGAAGGAAGAAGAAACGTTACAGAACATGTGTGCATCTATGTGCAAGGGAAAAGCTGACAAACGCAAAAATGGAGCAGAAAGAGTCCTCGGAACCTGAACACCATGGGGTGTGGACCGCCGATCGGTCCCTGGCTCTCTGAATTTGGAGGGAGCTTAGAATTTCTTCCAGCAAGGTTGGCTTGGGGTGTCTCCACAGAGTGCACTCCGTGAGTGGAGGACGAGGCAGTCACATTATGTGGTCTAGCCTTGAAACAATTGTGTGTTTGTTTGGCGTTTTAATTTTCTAAGCCTTTATGAAAACACAGCTAAATTACAAACTCATACTCATTAAGAAAATGTTTCTTTTCATATGTAAAATTTATAGAGTCAATTAACAGTTATTTCATTTGTGGTCTTAGTCTTCCAAAATAGCAGTGAAATTTAGGTCAACGCCTGTCTATCTCTGAAACCACGAGGTTCACCCTTCTTTCCAGATACTCCCCAAGCCAAATAGCACAGAGCCTGCTGTAACTTCCCTCTGGTTTGTGCATAGAAAAATCAATCAGGACGCTCATTTATATGTTTAGTAGTTGCTATTAAGTACTTTCCGGAGGGGGGTTATATTTTACCAGTGTTGCTGCTTTAAAACTTAATTTTTTTTTTTTAAATTAAGGCTTTTTTGTAGAATGTTCTAGAGAAGAAAAGTGTTTTCTCATTTCTCATAGCTGACGTTGCTTGATAGATAGCAAGAGAGGAAGATGGAACCTTCTTTTTGGGGACTTCATTCATTAGTTCAGTGTTCTCCAAGGAGGATTTTTGCCTCAACTGGGGAGTCCGTGGAAGGGAGGAAGGGACTGGGCCACGTAGCTCCTGCAAGGTGACGAGGACGTACAGAGTTGGAATCACAGGTTTGAGACAGGATCGCAGGGATGAGAATGGTCTGGCGGCATCTTTGCGTAACATCTCTTTACAGGAATTTTCTCATCGAAACCTCATTACAACCCTACAAAGCAGTTGCTCTCTGTATCCTCATTTTGAGCATGAGGCACAGAGAAACTCAGAACTCACCCACATCTCGTAGCCGGGAAGCAGTGCAGTCTGGATCTGATCCCAGGTATGTCATCTCCTGGAATGATTCGCTTCTCAGTCAACTTGATTAGGCCAGGGGGTGCCCAGATATTTGGTCACAGGTCATGCTGGGTGTGCCTTTGAGAGCGTTTCTGAATGGGATTCACGTTCAAACTGGTGGACTGAGTAAAGCAATGATTTCTCCAGTGCGACGGCATCATTCAGTCTGTTGGAGGCCTGGACAACACTAAAGGAAGGGTAAGGGAGAAGCCACTCTCCCTCTCTGCCCAACAGTTTTCACACTGGAACATCCATCTTGTCTTTGACTTGCATTGGAACTTACACCGTCAGCTCTCCTGGTTCTTGGGTCTTTAGACTGAGTGATATCCCCAGCTCTGCTACGTGGCTGGCTTACAGATGGCACATTGTGAGACTTTTCAGCCTCCACGATTAGGTGAACCAGTTCCCTATTTACACACACACACACATACACACAGATATTTCTCAACTTACTGTGGGTTTACCTCCCACTGAACTCGTCGTAAGTAAAAATATTATAAGTAAAAAATGCATTGAAGAGCCTGAGAAATCCATTGTAAAGCAGAAAAATCATGAGTTGAACACTGTAAGTTCAGATTCTCTTTGACTTATGATGGGTTACATGCTGAGTGTCAAGGATTTGCAGGTTGAAGCATCATTAAGTCAGGGCTGTATGCACACCCTGAGTGACGCCTGAAACATAAAAACTCCGGAGTCCAGATTCTTCCCCCGATGAAGGGGATCTCTAGTAGGAAGAGGGTTTTAGCACACATTTGCCAATTGCTGGTACCCCCAATCAGTGGGGAATGGGCTGTGCTCACACTGTGGTCATGATCAATGCACATTGCACTTGAGAGCACAGCGTTCCTTTCCAGGTGATGATCCTCTGTCTTTGGTCGGGGGGCATTCAATGTGTGGACCTCATTTTTGGCACTTGGACAATGATGGTTTCTTCTGGTGTTTCTAGCCATTGCCCTCACTGTCACAAATGGCATCAAGGGTAGTTCAATGCAGATGGCAAAATGGAAGAGAAGGGGAAGACAGTACTGTGTCAGCCAGCAAAGCTCAATGTGCAGACAGGGGTTCTGCTGTGCAGTATTCGGAGTTGGGATCACAAGAGTTGTGATGGGAGTGACCAAGTCTTCCCAGCAGCAGGGCCTTAAAGGGCACATTGGCACTGTAGGGTTTCACTGCAACTGAAGCACTGAGGCAGGCTGACCATCATCCACTCCCTTGCACCTGCTCCAGAGGAGAACACTTTTCACTGAGGCTTATCCAATTGCTGGAAGCCTTTTCCTTTTTGTGTTCTGACCCTTTCTGACTATAATCCCCAAACCACCCATATCTCATGACCTGGTGGAAGGACTGGGCACCATCTGACACTGTACTCCAACCCTCAGCTTGGAGATGCCTGCCTGCCTCCTTCTCAGGGCAGAGTGCCTTGGGACAGTCCACCCTGGGCTTGGCAAGGCACCTGCACTCTCAGCCATGCTGAACTACCTCCTGAGCATGGGTCACTTACCATTCTAGACCCCTGGTGCTTAGCTGAGGTGCCACAGAAAATAACAAAATCCCATTTAAGGCCACCTTACCAGGTCTGTGCTCATATTGCCAGAAGAGATTCTTGTTTCCTGCAAATGAGTCTGTGAGGAAGATATTTATTGGAACAGATGTTTCTATGTCATCTGACAAAAGCTGCCAGCGGCCTCCTGGCATAATTCTGCACAAACACAAGCATTCCTCTTGCATGAAAGCATAGAAAAACAGCTTGTAACTTTGCTTTACTTTGTGAATGTTCACAGTTAAAGTGAATACAAGTATTAGTTTCTGTAAACTCAGTTATTCAGTGGACAAATTCTGGATTTCAAAGGTGTTTGTAAGTTCTGTGCACTGACTGTGAAAGTGATGGGCAGTGCCAACACTGGCTGATGGTCAGATTTGGTGCCAGCGGTCTTGTTTAAATTCCCATCAGTGTATGCATGAAAGCCAGATTGTATCGAGATAGCATATGGCACAATGAAAAGAACACGAATTCTAATCCTAGCTCTACTACTTAAAAGCCTTATAATCTCAGAACAGTTACTTAACTTCATGGAGGTCTCATTTCTTTGTTTGTGAAGTGGTTAAAAAAATCCTGTGGCAAAAATAGTTTCTTCCTCATGTGACCTGATAAGGAGCTTCAGTAGCTTGACATAAAACTCAAAATAATGTTTCTAGAAGTATTTCATTTACTATCAAATCTCACACAGTGGTCAGATTAGCGTGGATACCCTTCATTCCATAACCACACCATAAGGAAATAACAAATTTCAGATATTGTGCTGGGGATCCCAAGACAGCAGGTCATCAGCTTGCATATTCAATATAGAGGCTTTCAGTTGATAGCTAATTACAATGTGAAATTGTCCTAAAAGATTTGTCCACTAAAGTTATACAGGGTGAGGGGACAGATTGAGAAATCCAGATGAGCTTTTCTGAAGCTGAAACTTGAAAAAACTTAAAAATTCACCAGCCAGAAAAGTGGGTTGGATGTATAAACCCATGCTTCCAGCCAAACAGACGGATAGCCTAATGGCAAAAGACTTGTCTGTGAAGTGCTTGCAAATTCAGAGGTGCAGATGACAGGAGCTGTTTAAGGGGGAAAAGTGCTATATTAGGCCTCAATCCCACATCACTCTGCATAGCAAACTATGTCGAAAGCTACTTGTTTCTCACTCGGAGGGTAGAAGGTTGGGTGAGGGTTAAGGGAAATTCGGCTGATCTAGCCTGGCCTTGACTGACCTTGCTTTCCTGTGTGTAGGGGGACAGCTGAGGGTCTAAGAAACTGAAGAGAAATTTTGGAACTCTTATGTGGCTAGAAGATGTCATTGTTTTTACAAACCCCTCAAGGAGGAAAAGCCCAAGAAAATGATCCAAACATTCGTTTGGTAACCTGTATAACTACAGAAGGGTAAGAGCAGGCCAAAGTTAGACAAGAATTTATGAACACTGAAACCCAGCTTCAAATAAATAAATTTGTATTTTGGAACTAGCCCCAGCATAAAAGCCTACCAGATGAAGTAGCAAATCCTCCTCCAAGTAAGATAGTACCATCAAATTATCGATATAATTTTCACATACAGTGTCTGACGTTCAACAAAAAATGTATCAGGAGTATCTGCCTGGTTTACAAAGCCAAGGCATACAAAACCATAGAACTGAAGGCCAAGAGAAAAAGCAAACAGAAACAGTTCACAGAATTGTCAGATAGAGAACGTATTCTAGCTGAACTTTAAAACTGCTGAAATTTGTGCTTAAGACTATAAAAGGTAAGTTGAAGAATTTTATAAGGAAACTTAAATCTGTAAAAATAAAATAATGGAAAATACAATAGTAATAGAAATTAAGAAATCCAAGCATTTCAGGCAAAATCAAGCTTAAGGGAGGATTCCTAGAATGATGTCAGTAAAAATGACAGAGTAGTAACATCCCAAAACTCACCCTACCATAAAAGCAATTAAAAAAAAAAAAAAACTGGCAAAAATTGGGAAAATCAACTTTTCAAAACTCTGAAAATTCTTTAAAGGCTTGCACCCATCTTACGAGTATTTATCTAAGAAAAATGATTGAATCTTTGTAAAAGTAAGCTTTGCTCACAGTTTAACTTGCTCTAGTCTCATCCTCTGCTCTCCAGCTCAGAAGCAGCTTTGAAAAGCAACAGCAAGTATGCCCGGTGTCTGAGGGGAAAACACAAAGCTGAAGCTGTATTCAAAGGCTCGTTCTCAAATAATTGCCATTATTTGGCATGTCAGGTGGCTACCTGGGAGCTCACCTTCTCCCCAAGAGGTCATTCATTGAAAACAATTACAAACAAGTGTTTTAACTTTGCAGCTGCTTAAGGCAATGAATAACAGTTTGGGTAAATGTTTTAAATAAATTTTTTTGAGTTTTATTATTAACTTAGCAATAGCTATGTTCCCAGCTTCAAAACGTTTGGTAGTTACCAGAAGTCTGGACAGAAGAGCAGCAGCAGAGAATCTGTTTTGGAAGAACAGAATCTTTTTTTTTTTTTTTTTTGAGACAGAGTTTCGCTCTTGTTACCCAGGCTGGAGTGCAATGGCGCGATCTCGGCTCACTGCAACCTCCGCCTCCTGGGTTCAGGCAATTCTCCTGCCTCAGCCTCCTGAGTAGCTGGGATTACAAGCACGGGCCACCATGCCCAGCTGATTTTTTGTATTTTTAGTAGAGACGGGGTTTCACCATGTTGACCAGGATGGTCTCAATCTCTTGACCTTGTGATCCACCTGCCTCGGCCTCCCAAAGTGCTGGGATTACAGGCTTGAGCCGCTGAGCCCGGCCGATAACAGGTACTTAAACAAAAACTTGTACATAGACAGCCATAGCAGCATTATTTACTATAGCCAAAAGATTAAAACAACCCAAAAGCCCATCAGCGGAAGAACGGACAAACAAACTGTAGTCTGTCCATACTATAGAATATTATTGAGCCATAAAAATTAATGAAGAGCTGATCTGTACTACAATATGTATGATCCTTGAAAACCCTGTACTAGAAGGAAGAAGCAAGTTACAACAGACCATGGATTGTATGATTCTTTTTATATGAAGTGGGCAGGATTGGCAAGTCAGAGAAACCAGAAGTGGAGGACAGGGGGTAGGGTTAGGGCGGTCACAGATGGTGATTGCTAATGTGTATGGGGCTTTTGTGGGGGGCAAAAGGTGTTTTGGAATGACATAATGGTGATGGTTACTTGACTTTGTGTATATACTAAAAACCACTGAATTGTACACATTTAAATGGGTAATTTTGTGGCATGTAAATTTTCAAAAAAATAAAAATAATAAAAAGCAGAAGTCATGAAGTTATTTTGTGGAGATTATCTTTACATCTAGATGTAAAGATACATCTAGATGATGAGTAAAAGAATCAACTCTGCTAAATATGCAAGTGAGTATATGAGGCTCAGAGTAAGTTTTCATTAATAGCATATTTTAAGAATTTTTAAAAATCTCAAAACAACTTAGTTGGAAATAATGTCAATGTACTTAAGAAAATGCTCTCCCATGACTCAAAGTGCTACTTGAATTGGGACAAAGACTGATGTCAAAGAGGAACATAAAGAGTAAATAAAATTGTTTTGTGAAATGGAGATTTAAGATGCTTAACAACAGTGTTTCAAAGTTACCAGATATTTATATGTGATCATAAATATGTCTGGATAGCCAAGTCATTAAATATTACAGGTAAAGAAAAGAACACGAGTAACTGAGATGCTAATTCCATAGAAAATACCTATAATGAGAAAACAAAGACAAAAGTTTAAAAATATTTTAAAAGTGTATAGAAGACATCTAAAAAATGATATTTAAAAGTCCAAGACATGAGTAACTGGAGAATCAGACAAAGAAAAAAAATAGAACAGAAGAAATATTTGTCTAATATTTTCCCAAAATTGACTACAAAAAACCAAACACACACACACTCACACACACACATATACACACACACACACACATGTATTCTAGTCAAACTTATAAATATCAAAGACAAAGAGAAAAATCTTAAAAGAAGTCAGGAAAAATGAAACACACTACCTTTGAAAGAGCAATAATAAAAAAGATGGTGCAACAGAAATATCAGAGTCCAACAGACATTGATATATCATCCTCAGTGCTTCAGAAAATCACAGAACTTAGAATTCTATACACTAAAAGAATATTTGTCAAAGGTGAAGTTAAAATGAAGACAGATGTGATGATTCCTCAAAGACATAAAAACAGAACTACCCATTCTACCCAGGATTTCCATTACTGGGTATATACTCAAAGGACTATCAATTGTTCTGTTATAAAGACACATGCATGTGTATGTTCACTGCAGCACTGTTCACAGTAGCAAAGACATGGAATCAACCTAAATGTTCATCAGTGGTAAACTGGATGAAGAGAATGTGGTACATGCACACACTATGTCAGTTTGTTCTCACAGTGCTGTGAAGAAATACCTGAGGCTGGGTAATTTATAAAGAAAAGAGGTTTAATTGACTCACAGGTTCACATAGCTGGGGAGCCCTTGGGAAACTTACCATCATGGCGGAAGGAACCTCTTCATGGGACGTCAGGAGAGAGAAGGAGTGCAAGCGGGAGAAATGCCAGGCACTAATATAACCATCAGATCTCATGAGACTCACTCTCTATCACAAGAACAGTATGGGGAAAACCACCCCCCATGATTTAATTACCTCCACTTAGTCCTGCCCCTGACATGTGGGAATTAGGTGGCTTATAATTCAAGATGAGATTTTGGGTGTGGACACAGCCAAATCGTATCAAACACCATGAAATACGGTGCAGCCATAAAAAAGAATGAGGTCATGTCTTTGAGCTTCATGAAGCTAGAAGCGATTATCCTCAGCAAACTAACACTGGGACAGAAAACCAAATACCGCTTGTTCTCGCTTATAAGTGTGAGCTAAATGATGAGAACATATGGACACACAGAGGGGAACAACAGACACTGAGGCCTACCAGAGAGTGGAGGGTGGAAGGAGAGAGAGGGGAGCCTAAAAAGTAATCATTGGGTACTAGGCTTAGTACCTGGGTGATAAAATAATCATCAAACCGCTGTGACATGAGTTTACCTATATAACAAACCTGCACATGTAACCCTAAACCTAAAAGTTTCTAAAAATGAAGACATAATTAGAAAATGACTGTAGTAATTGGATACTAGTAGAACTTTCACTCAAAGATACATAGAAATTATTCAGATAGACAGTGAATCTCAGAGAAAGCAGAAAAATTTCAGAAAAGAAAAATGTAAGTTGTACATATAATTGTAATTATAGGTACGATTATATTGTGGGAATATGTGTATATTATATGTATTATTTTAAAATAAGGCAATAATGGTATAAAAGTAAGGAGAGAATCATAGTTTTTGTGTTCATGGAGGGATAAAATGGTATAGAAACAGACAAATCAAGTACATATTTAGTAATCCATGGGTAATTTATAGTAAAAAAAAAAGCATATGTAATAGTTAGGAGAAGAAAAAAAGAATGATAAAAATACTGGGAAAAAAAACAAAAGAAGTCAAGAAAAGAGGCAAATAAAATCAGATCAAGGTGATAGCAAAAATATTAAGGCAGGAAATTCACATCCCCAAATACCAATATTTACATAGCATGTAAATGGACTAAATATACTGATTAAAATACAAAAGGTTTTTATATTAAGAAAAAAGTATAGCTATAAACAGCTTACAAGAGTATGTCTTTAAAGTTTGATATTAAATGAATAAAAATTATGTACCATATAAACATTAATAACAAAAGTAATGCTAGTTACAATAATGACAAAGTAATATAACTATCACATACCCAAGTAGACTTTAAAATAGAAATGATTTCCAGTTAAAGGTGAAACATTTTACAGCAATTAAAGGGTAGCTCCTCTGGGAAAATAAAATAACTCTAAATGTATTATTATCTCTGGACAGTCTCCAAATATATATAATCAAAACTAATAGAACTAGGGGCAGAAATTGACAAGGAAGTGATCATAATGGCGATTCCCACATATGCTACTTCGGAACTAAAACCAAAAGCAGACCAAACTATCAATTATTGTGTAGAAGATTTTGACAGCTTAACAAATTTACTGTAATTGACGTTTAAAGAACACTGTACTCAAAGAGTACAGATTATGCACTTTTATATATGCACATGGATCATTTATTAAAATTACTCATATGTTGAACCACAAAGCAAATTCCTACAAATGACTAAAATAAGACATCTTGTATTCTCTTACTACAGTAGAGTTTATCTAGAAGCCAGTAATTTTTTGAATAAAAGGGATAATTATGAGTAGGTAATTTCCAAATATCTAAAAAATAAACAACACAATTCTAAATAACCCACGAATCAAAGAAAACATTCGCAAAGGGAGTTAGAAAATATTTTGCTGTGTATGATGATAAAACTACAGGAAAAAAATGTGTGGGTTATGGCTAGAGCTGTCACTTGAGGGAAATTTATTATTGTAATTCATAAAGTCAAAAAGATTAAAGGCTCAAAAATCAATCCAAATATTTATTTCAAGTAGTTGGGGAAAATGATAGCAAATTAAGTTTAAAACAGTAGTTAAGTACAAAATAAAGATAAAAGCAGAAATGAATAAAAGAGAAGCAAACTATTATAACAGATTAAATCAAGAAGAGCAAATATTAGTTCTTTAGAAAGAGTGATATATTAAACAAAGCTCGGACAACATTGAATACAGTTTTTAAAAAAGACAGCATTGAATAAAGTTTAAAAAGAGAGAGAGAAGGCAAAATTTACATATATCAAAAACACAATTGGTTAAAACTGATTCAAGAAGAAATAGAAAAATCTAAAATTTCCGTACCTATTAAAGTACTTGATAATTAAATCTATATTTAAAATTTCCCATGCCAAGAAAACGACCCTTCAGGTTTCTATGGTTTTAAATTCTTCTAAACATTTACAGAATAGCAAGATTTACAAAAGTCTTATATGCAAAATACTCTCCCACAGAATAGAGAAGAAGCACTCTGTAATGGTCTTGATGAGGAAAGAACCATCTTGATAACAAAAACTTTTCTATACTTTACAGAGAAAGATGTTTGGAGACTAATAGGCTAAAGTATGGTCATCCCTCTAGAAGATGAAAGGCTGCATCCCTGGATCTTGTGAAAGCGTTATCTCATATAGTAAAGGGAGTTTGCAGATGTTATTGTGTTGAGCATCTGAGATGTGGAGATTAATGTAGATTATCCTGGTGTGTTCAGGGCAAGAGAGAGATACCAACACCTGAGTCAGTAATAGGAGTCCTGATGACCCAAACAAGAAGTTGAAGTGAGGAGAGGAGGCGCTATGAGCCAAGGAATGCAGATGCCCTCAAAAAGCTAAAACAGCGAGGAACCAGATTCTTCTTTGAAGGCTTCAGAATGACCCAGCTCTGATATCTCCATTTTAGACTTTTGATCTCTAGAACTATAAGACAATAAATTTGTGTTGTTTTAAACCACTGTATTTGTTGTATTGTATAGCAAAAATAGGAAGCGAATCCAGAGAACAGTGTCTCTAATGAATATAGATCCAAAGATTACCAAAGTAAATATGAGAAACTTGAATCTATGTTACATAGAAGTGAGCAATGCATTAGAATCAAGTCAAGCTTTTGCAAGGACGCAAGTTGTGCAGGAATGCATAAGTAACATTTGAAAATCAGTCATAAGTCATCAAATTAAGAAGAGGAATCAAATGGTCATCTCAGTAGATACGTTACAAGCATTTCATGAAATTCAACGTGCATTCATTATTTTAAAAATGCTCTTAGCAAAACTTGGCATGGAAGGGAACTCCCTTAATCTAAAAATAAATCTATTAAATAACAATAGTAAGCATCACATTGATGGCATTTTACCTGATATTGGGGATAAGAGAAGCTACCACCACTTCTATTAAGAAATGTACTGGAAATTCTAGCTAGTGCAATAAGGCAAGAAAAATATTGCTGTAAGATTGGATAAAAGTAAAAGAAATTGTTCTTGTGTCCTGACGACATGTTTGTATACTATAGGTGGAAAAGTCAAAGATGTCTACAGATAGACCAGAAAAATTAATAAGTAAATTTACCAAATTCACTGAATACATGGTCAATATATAAAGTTAAATTGTATTTATACCAAGTACAATTAATAAAACAAAATTTAAAAAGACACAGTTTATTGTGATGTGAATAACCTGACCCCTTAAGAAAACAAAATACATGTAAAATTCTTTACATAGAAGACTATTATTTGAAGAAATTAAACAAATTTCTTCAAATAATAGTTAAATATAGAACAGTTAAACTTCAGTGCTTCACAAATTGATCTGCAGATTTAATTGAATCCTAAAGAAAATCCTAGCCATTGTTTTTTGTCAGAAATTTATAAACTGATTCTAAAATTTATATGAAAGGGCAAAGGACCAAGGGTAGCTAAGACAATCATACAGAAGAATGCAGTCTGAGGCATCACATTACCAGAAATCAAGATTTATTGCAAAGCTGCAGTGATTAAGACAGCCTTGTACTCCAAGGACAGGCAAGGACATCAGTGGAAGAGCCTAGAGTCCAGAAGCAGACACACACCCCTAGACATGATTTATGGTCATGGCATACCAGAGCAGTGGGAAATGATGTCTTTTCAATAAATGATACTGAGTCAATTGGATATGCTTATGGAAAAAATAAATCTTGCCCTCTTCACGTCACACACAAAATTCATTTCCCGAGTTATTGTAAATCTCAATGTGAAAGAAGGACAATTTAGGAGAACATCTTAGCGTCTTAGTGATCTTAGTTGGCAAAGTTTTCTTTAAAGGCACACAAAATGTATTAACGATACAGGAGAAGATGTTAATTTCTACATAAAATTAGGAACTTGTGTTCATCAAAAGACACCAAAAAAAGGAAATTCACAAGCCAATGAATGAAAGAATATATTTTCAAAACATATAGCAAAGAAACCTAAAATTGACAAGGATAAAAACAGACAAAAATACTCAGTAAAAATATAAACAAGAGACTGAAAGGGTGCCAGAAGCTTTCCTGAGGACCAAAAACACGTGAAACAGTGCTCACACTCATTAGATGCCAAGGAAATGCAGAGAGAATTACAAGAAAATCCAAGAATTACAGGGAATTACCATTACACAGCCATGGAAGGATAAAATTAAAATGGTTTGACAATGCAAAGTGTTGACAAGGGTATGGAGCAATTGGAACAATCAAATAGTGTGTTCAAGAGTGTTACCTTTTACAACTAGTTTAGAAAACTGGTGGTCAACATCCATGAAAGACAGACATATGCAGAAGTGGAATCTACTCATTTCAGTCAGGTTTATACACAGCAAATCAGCATAAAAAGATGCACCAAAGACATGTATAGAATAATCCCACAGCATTACATGTGATAGCTCCAAGCTGGAGGCAGCCCCTTTGCCCACCAACAGTAAAACTGTTTGCACAGAGTGGTAGAATGATACAGTGGGGTAGCCTACAATGATGAAATATGGAAAAATTATTCATATACAAAACCACATGAATAAATCCCATGAATATAATATTGAGTAAAAGAAACAGACATAAAATAATTGGTACTTTACAGTTCAATTTTTATAAAATTCCAAACAGAAGAAAGTAACATGAGGCATAGTCAGAAGAAGGCGTCACACTTTGCAAAGAAGGTGGTGGTGACTGGGAAGGAGCATGGGGATATTCGGGGCCCTGGGGACGTGGTCATCTTGATCAGGATGGTGACTTCAGAGGGGTGTTCATTTTGTGAAAATTGGCTGAACTCTGCACACAACACACTTCTGGTTTATACATCTTCCTGTTTATGTTATATGATAGTTAAAGATTAGTTAAATTTTAAAAAAAATTAAGAGGAAGCTTAGGGTGAGAGTGAACTTTCTTGTTTCACAGTGGGCATCTTATGTTTGAGATACTTGGGCACATTCGAGCAGTCGTGTCCAGTGGGCTCCTGAGTTTATGGCTGCAGGGCGAGGAGAGAGTCCCAGCCTGTAGACAGAAATTCAGAATGTGAGTAGCTGAAATCATGTGTGGATGACATCCACTAATGTTTTGTCCACAGCCAATGGATAAAGGAGACCCATGACTATGAATGCTGAATTAGCATCTGACATGGTTCTCCAGAGAAACAGAACCAGTAGAATATCTTGTGTGTGTATTATATAACAAAATAAAAACAAATAAAAATAGATTTAATAGAAGTAGAAATTTGAATTGATAAGAGACATTGCAAGAAACTGGCCCATGGGACTGTCGGGGTAGGCACGTCTGAGCTCTTTAGGGCTCGGGGGCAGCAGTGATGCTGTGGGCTTCAGGCAGAATTTCTTTTCCAGGGGAGCTTCAGGTATGCTCTTAAGGTCTTCAACTGATGGGATGAGGCACGTTCACATTATCGAGGGCATCTTCCTTACGTAACATCAGCTGATGGTGGATGTTAACCCCATCTACAAAATATCCGCACGATGACAACCCAGAGTAATATTTGATCAAATAACCAGGCACAACATCCTAGCTAAGTTGACACCTAAAACTTAGTGTCACGGGTCTTTCTGGTCCTCTTTCCAGAGAGACTTTCCCAGAACAGTGGCCATCCCCCCTGAAATCTCCCCTGTCATTCCACTGGCAACCTACAAACTTTCTTTAAAGTAGTGACAGATAGCTAACATTGTGCGTGTTCATGCATGCATGCGTGCATGTGTGTATGTGAATATTCTACCTGACCTGTCTTGTTTTTCTCTATGTCCCCACCACGAGGGGAGTGGATGTGACCTGTGGCAAGTTTCCTCTCAACAGGCAAGTCTGTCAGCCACCAAGAATTAAAAGGACTCAGGAGATCATTTCCTTCTGTCCAGAGCCACAGAAATGTGCCTGGTGTTTTGGGCGTGACCCCCCAAATAAGGAAGACAGTAGCTCTCAAGGGCACCATGGTGTGTGGCTGGGTTGTCTGAGTCCTTCCCACCAGCTGACCGTCTGTGGCATCTTCCTTCCCTGTTGACTTTTCTAACTCCTCCATCCTGTGCTGTGTTGAGCCATCGCACAGGTCAGAGGCCAGAAGAAAGAACCCATCCACCGTTGCTCTCAGCTTTCACTGCAGATTTGGAACCAAAATGAAAAGCATCCACCACAATTTGCCTAACCATTCATGACTGTTTAGAAGAATTAGCTGCGAATTAGTTTAGAAGAATTAGCTCTGCGTCTTTCTCCCCATCAGTCATGTCTGAAATGAAATTAGGGAAACAATGAAAGAATGAGGATCTGATCACAACTGTCTGACATCTGCCTCCAACACTGCATTAGGAAGCTCCAGAGAGCGCGGAGGCAGGTAAGCCAGGATACACCAGCAAGAAACGGAAGAGAGGCTCAGGCGGTACACGCTGGCTTTGTCTTCCAGAAGAGGGCGGGAGGTATTCTTCACTGACTCAAGACTGATTGGTAAGTCATTATTGCAGAGGGTGCTCCATGGCAGGGAGTTTCCCTGGGGAAAGCAGGGTAAGGCAGCATCCGAGACAGATAGACCCTCCCGGGAGCATCATCACCCCACGGCTTTCAGAAGACCACATGGCAACACTCCACCCCTCCACCCACCCCTCTAAACTGACAACTAACAACACACACAGCACAAATGGGGTGTGATGTGAGGCGGGGCTGTCGCTCTGAACAGTCTATCTCATGAGCACAAGCCTCACGTCATACCCCACCTAAGGGTGGCTCCCAGTCAGGTCAGAAAGGTTGAGTGCACTTAGATGCAAGTTAAAGTATGCATACTGGCATTCCTCCTGGGAGAATCCTTTTAGGGGCTGGTTCTTTTTTTTTTTTTTTTTTTTTGAGACAGAGTCTTGCTCTGTCACCCAGGCTGGAATGCAGTGGTGTGATCTGGGCTCACTGCAACCTCTGCTTCCCGAGTTCAAGCAATTCTCCTGCCACAGTTTCCCGAGTAGTTGGGAGGACAGGCACCCACCACCACACCCAGCTAATTTTTGTATTTTTAGTAGAGACAGGGTTTCACTGTGTTGGCCAGGCTGGTCTCCAACTCCTGACCTGGTGATCCGGCCGCCTTGGCCTCCCAAAGTGCTGGAATGACAAGCATGAGTCACTGCACCCGGCCTAGGGTGACTGTTTAAGGGGTACATAGCACATGCCACCCCCATCTTGAGGCATGGGGTGCAGGGATGAGTAAGAGCAGCATCTTTTCGTGCCAGCGATGCTTGGCCATGGTGGTATGGTGACAACGTACTATTGTGGGTGGGACGTGCCGAAGCAAAGAAGACACTTCGGAAGCTCTGTCTAGGTCTGGGGATGTGGCTGTGTGAATGCATTCCAGGTGTCAAAGGAAGACAGCACCAGATGTTTGTTAAAGGAGGTGGCAGATTTTATTCAGACTGTTGCAGTCGGGGAGAGACTGCACTATGAACTGAGCTCAGTTCCACCAGACAAAGCTGGCTGAGCTTCTACAGCAAGAACAGAGAGGGAATAAACAGGCTATGAAGACCAAAAAAAAAGGACGAAGGGTGATTTGGGGAAACGGCAAATTCCAGGATGGGCACAGGATGATCTGGATGTTAGTGTCATCCCGGATTTCTGTGTGGAAACCTAATTCCCAATGTGATGGTCTGAAGAGATGGAACCTTTAGGTGGTGATTAAGTCCTGAGGGGCAGCTCTTGGGGGTGGGATTAGTGCCCTTATGACCCGGAGTACTCTCACCCCTTCCCGCACATGAGGGCATAGCCAGAAGGCACCCTCTTCAGACCTGAATCTGCCAGCACCTTGATCCTCGACTTCCAGGGTGCAGAAATGACTGTGTGCTATTGATCAGTCTACCCCCTGCTCCCACCACCCCATCCCCAGTACCTGGCATTTTGCTGAAGCAGCCTGGATGGACGGGGTAGGTGGAGAGCGACTGGGGGTGGTTGGTTTGGCAGTGCGGCTCCAAACAATGCACGTTGTGCTGTCTGGCAGCGTTGCCTTCTCTTGCACAAAGACTCAGCACAGGGCCGGGGCCGCCTTCCGGGGTGCAGCTAGTGCGTCCCCAACTCTGATCCATGATCTCAGTGTGCCATCCCTTCCTCTCATCCCCCACAGCCCATCGTTTCTAGCTTTCTTCCTCTCTGTAAGAGAGAGAGAGGAAAAAAAAAAAAACCTTTTTGCCCAACTCTTGAAACTCTTGCTGACCTGATAATCAGAGCATTGTTTCTATTGAAATAGCGCCTCCTCTTCTCCCACCCCTCAGCAATAATCCTTCGAAAAGCATCTCCTCACTGATGCAGGGGAGGAAAAGATAACTTTCCCTGGCCCCTTCATAGTTCTTAGAGGAGACAGATCCCTGCAACAAAAGACAGATTAAAGGGAGAAGAATGGACAGAAGTTTATTAACCTCATGCATATGTGGGAGATGCCAGAGAAATGAGCACAGCTCTGAGAGGTGGCTTAGGCATCAGGGTTAGAGCTCAAGGTTAAACACTGTCTTCAGCAGAAGCACAGAAGGCTGCTGAGGGTTGGTTAGGGAGAGGTGACCAGGACCAGCACAGCAAGCACGGTGAGGTTTGTGATGCAGGGCTCACCTGGTGTCTCTCCACTGGCAAGTCTCGGGATTTAGGGTCCTTTTTTTTGATGCAGAGAGGGGGAGCCTTCACAAATAGGGATCTCCTTTATAGATGTAAATTTCCCTGGCCAAAGGGTCATTGCTACTTTCTTTTCAGAACTTCTTCTGTGTCTACATTTTCTCAAAAGAATCAGCTCAAAATAATCCTTATGTCAAAGAGGCACATTTTGGGGGATCAGATCCTGGTCCCTTACAGTCGTCTTTTGGGGTGACATAGTCTGGTCTCCTACACTAAGTCTGGATTTATTTTTTGTTTGACACATGTGTCTGTTGAACACCTGAAATGTGCTAGTGAGACTGTGGCACACTATTTTATTATATCGTAATTTAATTTAAACAGCCCCATGTGGCTGTTGGCTCCCTGGTGGGAGAACACAACTTTGGAGGAGGAAAATGAGGCAAGAGAAGGTGAAGTTCCCTGATGCAAACTTCCCAGCCGCGCAGTGATGGGGCCAGGATGTGCCCCAGGCCTGGCCACGTGTGGCACGGCTTTAGGGCTGCTCCATGCTGCCACTCTTAGCTGCACCCTGTTCGTTTCACCCCTCGGTGAATGGGTTCCAGGACTTCTTACGGATACCAAACCCTGAGGATGCTCAAGTCCCTGGTATAAAATGACATCGTATTTGCATATGACCTACGCACATGCCCACGTGTATGTTACATCATCTCTAGATCACTTTTAATACCCACTACGACGCCCACACACCACTCCCTTCACGTGGATTCCACGTGGGACTCTATGTGAGGCAAATTCAAGTTTTTCTTTTGGGAACTTTGTGGAATTGTTTTCTCTGAATATTTTTGATCTGCAGTTGGTTAAATCTAAGGATGTGGAACCCAGGGCTGACTGTACAGAGAGTCATAAAACCAGTCCCAGAGGGGACAGAGCATGGTACCGAAAGCCCCCGTTACTGAATTCCCCCTCAGCCCCTGCAGGGGACACAGGAGTCCTCCGCAAGGACAACGGGGTGGGGAACGGTTCTCCCAGAAGGACAGGTGGCTCAGGGCTGGATGCTTTTCCTCTCCTCACACCCCGTTGCGTGTCTAAACCCCACCTCTGAGCTTTCATCCTTTGTTCCACAGAAACGCAGATTTAAAAAAAAAATCTCTTGGAGAATGCTTTGCGATAAGAACAATTTATGTCTCCAACACATTAGCAGAATAAAGCCTTGTATTTCAATGGCTCCTTTCAGCGAGAGCTCAGAATCCATTGCTCATTGTCTAGCTCTGAAGCTACCCAGGGCCGGGTGATAGGTGGTAAGCCATTCTTTGCCAGGAAGCATTGGCTGCAACTGACATGGGATTTATGCATGAAGCTCAAGGTCGGAGGGTGGAAGACACTGGGAGAAGGCTGAGCTACCACACTGTCCACAGCCTGGAATTTTCCACTCGGGGAGGAGGGGCAGTGTCCGTGGGTTGGAGGATCAAACTCTCATTCTGGCTTCTGCTGACCTGCAGCCGGCTTGGGCGCAAACTCCCTAATTTCTTTGCTACTTGTGTAATTAAAGCAAAGTATGTATCTCTGGCCTACTCTTTTAACTCAACAGGTAGACAAGGAGGAGAAAAGAAACTGTGACACTATGAAAACTAAGGAAATGAGAAGTCGGGAGGGGTGCAGTTTCCAAAGCACAGGCTGGCCGGTCTCCTTCTAACAAAGCGTTGAGGGAGAAGAGGTGCTCGTGGAGGGCTCAGGGAGCTGAGGACAGCAGGGAGCTGACCAGGAGCGAGCCCTACAGGCCAGCTCTCGGGAGCAGTTTGCACGGCAGGGCTGACCCCTCCAGGAAGGCAGGGTCCCAGCATTTTGGACCTGTGTCCTCGGGCTTTGGCTGGGGTCCTCCTGACAGGCCAGGAGATGAAGAGGTGAGGCAGCTCCTGCTCTTTGAGAAAGTCAATTCTCCAGGGAAGGGGACACCTGGGAGTTTTCAGCCAGTAGAGTGAGTTGCGCAGAACACAGCAGCACCCGTGACAGCGATTTTTCAGTAATTTTGTTGGTTTTCTATTGAGTCACTTTGTTCGTGCCTTCACACAACAGAAAAGTGAATGGCCATTGTGCATGGCACTCAGCCCCTGCAGAGCAGCGCCTTTTACACAGTTGGCGTCTATTAAGAAATAACAGGGCCAGGAACACCGGCTGAAGCCTGTAATCTCCGCACTTGGGGAGGCCAAGGAGCATCAATCGCCTGGGGTCAGGAGTTTGAGACCAGCCTGACCAACATATCTACTAAAAATACAAAAATTAGCCAGGCATGGTGGCAGGTGCCCGTAATCTCAGGAACTCAGGAGGCTGAGGCAGGAGAATCGCTTGAACCTGGGAGGCAGAGGTTACAGTGAGCTGAGATCACACCACTGCACTCCGGCCTGGGCAACAAGAGCAAAGCTCCATCTCAAAAAAAAAAAAAAATCGAAAAGGAAAGAAAAGAAAGAAAAGAAAAAAGAAATAACAGGATGAATAATGAGGCAGACAACTGGATGGAAGGACAGAAGGAAGAACGGGTGGGTGGGTAGGTGAATACCTGAGTGCGTGGGGACACCAGGGCTTTAGGAAGATACTTTAAACCTTCTCATACCCCTATTGATCCTCACATGGTGTTGTGGGTAGGCCTGGGGAGATTACATCACTTCAAGTTTAAGGGGCTGGCGGAGATGGGTTGACCCAAAACCCAGAGCAGGGGCTCAGTGACCACTCAGTAACCATGCAACTACCTGCAGAGAGCCATTGACCAAAAGCCGCCATCACACCCATTAGAGCTGCCAGAACCAGCAGGCAAAAGCACAGGATTTGGCATCTGTTTAGATTAAAAATTTATTTGTTGCTTCTTTGAAAGTCAAATGTAACAGGAACTCTGTATTTTGTCTGGCAACCTTGCATTTATAAGACACTTAGATATTCAATAAATAGGAATGAACTCGGGTCTGCAAGCTGCCTTTCTACTCTTCACCAGCAAGGGGGCCTTTTCTAGGACCAGGGCCGAGTGCAGGGCAGGGTGTAGCAGAGGGGCGCCGGCTGTTCCACTCACGGCGCTGACATCTGGGGGTCCCATGCGCAACGTGAAACATCAACATTCTCACGAATTCTATGTAGCAAGTGAATTAGGAGAAGCAGAGGCTAAGGTCTTGATGTTGACCTCAGCTTGACCTCAAGGACTGTCTCTAGTGGGTAAATGCATCACCTAATCTGTGGTGCCTCCTGCCAAGAACCGTGTGTTTCACCAGGAAGAGGGAAAAGCAAATGTAACCTTGCGAGCCTCGCGAAGGATCTCAATCATACGTATTAAGGTGGTTGAAGGCCCAGGCTGTTTTATTCTTTATGTTAAGTAAGATCTTTTTCAAGGGTGCTGTACTAAACACATTTCTCTCAGGAAAGCCCCTTTCCCAGTGAGGCTTTGTTGGTTAGAAACATGTCTGTCTTTGGGCATGCACTCAGAGATGGATGCTGTGTTATCTATTGCACATGGCCAGGATATATTGGAAATTTGATAGAGGAAATGTTCAGCTCTTGGGAAATCCAATTCCATTAAATGTAGCAAATATCCATTGAATGTCTATGACTGCCTATCATTTTGATATGCAGCTGCTCTTCAGGATTATTTTTCAAACGAGAGTATTCATTAGTCAAGAAACAAGATTTCCAGCGGAAACTTTGGTCAAGCCATCGGACATTTATTGAGCCACTTCTCTACATCATTCCTCCGTCGGGGCTGGTGGAGAGGGTGATCAGAGAGCAATGGGCTGTCGTCTCCTGAGTGAGTGATGGCCTCCTGGGAGACATGACCATAAAAAGGTACTCAAAAAGGCCCAGTGATGCTGGGGTGGGACAGGAGAAGGCAGGGGAGAGTTGCCGGTAGACAGATCTGGAACCCAGCATCAGGAAGAGGCCTGAGCCTCTGAATGGTGGGGCGGGAGCTTCGTATCTGTCTCCCCAGCACTGGGTCCTAGCCGGGCACCAGGTGGCAGGCAGTGAACCTGCACTGATGGCCGCTGTGGTTAAGGGGTGCATAGGAGCTCAGCAGGTGCAGGAATAGGAGTCTGCATTTCAGAGGGCAGTGAAGACACAGCTAACAGTGCAGGGAAAGATGGGCTTGGGGACCGAAGATACTGACGATGAAACTGCCCGTGTGTCAGTGAAATCAGATTAATGGTGTGTGTGCATATGTGTGCGCATGTGCCTGTGTGTGTGTTTGTGCATGCTTATGTGTGTATATGCTTATGTGTGTATGTATATGTGTGTACATGTGTATTATATGTTTATATGTGTGCATGTTTATGCATGCATGTGTTTATGCGCGTATATGCGCACATTTGTGTGTGTGCTTGTGTGTATTTGTACTTGTATGTCTATGTATGCATGTGTGTGTGTATGTGTGTATCTATATGTGTTTGTATGTTTATGCATGTACATATTTATCTGTGTCTTTGTGTGTATGTGCGAGCATGTTTGTGTATACATGTGTGTATGTGTGTGCATGTTTGTGTGTGTATCTATATGTGTTTGTATGTTTATGTGTGTGCATATTTATGTATGTATGTGTGTATCTATATGTTTATATGTTTATGTGTGTTTATGTGTATGTGTGTTCATGTTTGTGCATACGTGTGTGCATGTATGTTTGTGTTTGTGTGTGTGCATGTTTGTGTATAAATATGTGTGTGTATGTGTGTGCATGTTTGTGTATACACGTGTGTGTATGTGTGTATGTGTGTGTGTTGCTTTGCTATGGCTGCTGTAACAGATACTACAGCTTGGGTTGCTTGTAAACAAAAACTTATTGTCCCCCAGTTCCGGAGGCCAGAAGTCGAAGATCAAGGTGGTAACAGGGTTGGTCCTTTCTGTGGCTGGGGGCAGAGGCTGTTCACGCCTCTCCCAGCTCGCGTGTCTGGCTGGCCATCTCGTGCATTCCTTGGTTCCTGCATGCACCACTGTGATCTCCGCCTCCACAGCCCCATGATGTTCTCACGTTTTTTTGTCTCTATGTCCAACTTTCCCCCTTTGATAAGGACACCCGTCATATTAGGTGAGGGCTCATCCGCCTCTAGTCTGACTTCATCTTAACTAATTACATCTGCCATGATTTGATTTCCAAATGAAGTTCCCTTCTGAGGAACTGGGGGTTAAGACATCAACATGTACATATTGGGGAGACACCACTCAACCTCTAACCCTGTGTGCGCGTGAGTGCTCATTTCTCGCATGTCAGTATTTGGCTTTCTTCCTCCCGCAGAGGTGAGCAATATCTTAGGGAGGACTCAGATGTCGCAAGAGCAACAGGAACCATAAAATCCAGCCCTGTTAACGTGCTTGCTCCGTGCCTGGATCTGCTCTCGGCGCTTTGCAGGCACCAGTTCATGTAACCATCAGCACAACCTTGCAAGATAGATGCTAGTGCTCTCTTTATTTTACAGCTGAGGAAACTAGAGTACAAGCAGGTTAAGGACGTCTTCCCGGATCGCAGGCAGTAAATACGACATACACAGAATTCCCCATGTTGCTGCGGAGAAGGAAGGTGAGCTTGCCAGGGGGTCACCAGTCCCAGCAAGGGCTTGAGGATCCAGCAGCCACAGGTGGATGGGTGGATGCCCAGGGGAGGCTGCAGGTCAGAGCCAGACCTCCAAGGATCTGCACACGGTAACACCGAATAAGGACCTTTCCTTTGCATTGTGTTTGCCAAGACCACAGGAGGCAACAGCTGAGGACACTCCGTTAAAGAAAATGATTCAGTGACATTGGCTAAAGCTCTGTAAGGAAGACTTTATTAGAATCTTCACAACAGGTGGAGGGACCACCAGGATGGGACCTTGCTGTGGGTGGAAACATCAGGCTCAACTCCAAATAGAGCGTGGGAAAATAGGGATTTGTAGCCAAGAAGCTGGGAGGGACCAGAGGCTGAAACCTGGATGAGAGGGGATATTAGTGGTGAGCGGGATTCTTGCTGAACACAGGCCAGGGCGACTGGCATCACCCGGGGGCAGCAGGAAGATCAGGAGGCTGGTCAGGTGTCAAGGACGATCAGACATCCAGGGTGGGGGTTCCTGAAAAACTAATTTATGAAGGTTCTGGGTAAATGTGGATTTTGGAAGGAAGTGCACAGGCAGGCATCATTAGCAGGAGCCTGGCTAACACCTGGTGAAGTGGAGAATCTCTGTCAACCCCAGCAGGCTGGGAGGTGAGGATCCAGGTGGACACCAGCAAAAAGCTGGCTGAGAAACCTGAGCCATGTATCGCTGTTGGAGCAGAGACGCCCCTCAACAAATGAGGAGGCCCTGTCTGCAGCGCCCACCCCTTCATCCAGGGAAGGAAACAGAGGGGAAAAGACAGGATGTAAGTCAAGGAAGCGGCCTTCCTGAGATACCTGAGTCTTGAATTTTGCATTAATTTCAAAGAAACAGAGCTAACCGTAAGACACTTTATTAAGCTGAGCGAGGCAGATACCGTCCATTGCCAAGCCCCTCCCTCCCCCGGGTGTCTTCCTCTTCCCTATTCAGAAGGGACACACGAGAGACAAGGCCAGCCATGGGAAGTAAAGCAGAGCCTGCCCTTGCCTGGCCTTCTGAATTGCAGAGCGAACACGTCGACCCCACTACACCAGACCCCACGTTGGGATCTGAAAAGCTGGACAGGCTGTAGGTGCTTGTCTGGGAGGGGGTGGGAGTGGGGCAGGCTGGAAAGAGTGTGTACAAACTGAGGGGGGCAGACATTGAGGTTCAGGACAGCCACTCGAGTGGCCCTCCACAGTGTTTCCTGGATCCCACACAGACAGATTCAGTGACTCACTCATGACGGTATTAACCTGCCTTAAAATATCCCTGAAACCACATGGCATGGCGGAGGGCGACGCTGCCTGACCTCACCCAGTGGGTTTGCAAGGCATAGTGAGATTCGAGCCTATCGGTCTTCCATGCTACGATCCTCATCCTCTGTCCTTCAGGAAGAAAGAGATCTATGTAATCAGAGGGCCTGTCTGGAGTCCCCACCTTGAGCTGGGTGACTGTTAGATGCCGACGGTCATTGCAGAAAGATAAGTACAGGATGAAGTGGTCAGGTTTTCACAGCAGAGGCTTTCTGTCACCTGGCCAGGAGGACTTAGAGGAGGCAACGTTGAGGTGAAGAGATTAGTGAGGGGCTCTGGCAATGCTGCCATACAGAGCTGGCAGCAGTGGCGCGGGGAATGCAGAGGAGAGTGAGACAAAAGAGACATTTTTCTGGCTGGCCTCGGCCATGCTGTGCATTTTGATGCAGGAACATCTTTACAGCTTCACCCCAAGTTCTCCATCACTGACAACTCCTTGGATAGAAAGGCATTCTCAGGTGACCTCAGTACGTCTGCCTTTCATTGCAGAAAATAAATGTTTGATGCTTCACTGACACTTTGGGAAAAAAAAAAAAAGTCAGATTCCAAGTTAGGGAAGGGGGACTATTGCTCTTGTCTTTAGAAACTGTGTGGCGAATAACTTCCTTTAGGTCATCTTGGGAGTCTCCATCCTATCCATTAGGGAGAATGTGACTGTTTTCCCCCACCCATTCATCTAGAATTCTTAAATCTGAGTCATCATTCAAGGTTTGGGGTAACAGTTGACATCATTGATGAATCTGTCTGGGAAACCGTATTATGACAGTGCTTTCTCCAATAATCCATCAGAAAAAAAATCATTTTGTTCACCGCACGGTTCTTGCTCTCTCAAGATTCGACGTCTCCCATAACCCTGCCATTGATCAATATTAAGCTAGATTCCTAAGTGCATTTTTAATAACTTTTTGCCATCGTTGGGAACAATTGGATGGAACAAATGTAGGCCATTCTCGCCCGCACTGGCCATCTGTTTCCATCTCAGGCTCCTGAAGGTTTTTCTTCAGTTGCTTTGTGTCAGGCAATTGTTGGGAGTTCGTGGAAATGGACTCAAAGAGAGGTTTAGATAAATCGAAAGTTTAAAACACAAATCATTGAAGTTGTCCTGGAACTTAATTGCCTCTTTGCCATCTGACATTTCTCCTTCTCTGTCGAGCCACGGAGACATCACTCAGAAAGTTCCAGCCGACTCTGCATGCCTGCAAATGAGGGACTGTGGGGTTCCTAAAACTCCAGCACTAGCAGATGATCAGAAGGGAAAGGAGATGAGAGGCCTCGCAGTGAGCGGTCTCACCAGCAAGTGATTAAAACCGAGGGTGGGTGGGGCACGGCTGGGGTGCACAGACAAGGGGCCAAAAGCCCAAGCGTTCTGCCTTCTGGTTCTGTGTTCTTCGTACTCCTCCCCCATCTTTCTGCAGCCAGTGGTCCCCGAAGTATCTCAGTGCCCATAGGGGTGTGTCCAGTGTGGGGTACAGTTCTACACCAAAACATTAGCTGGCATTTGGTTCACCTTTGACTTAGAAAAGAACTGCAGAAATGCTCCACCTTTTTGATGCCTTCTGAGATGTAAAAGGGATGATTAAGCCTCAAAAACAGTAAGGGGAGTTTGAATGGAGTAGCAGGAATAGTAATCTCCCCCAGGGTCTTCCTCAAGGAAAAGATGTGCAACTCTGACCTAATGTCATGCCTCAAAAAGACTTTCCAATTCATCGTGAGGGCCAGCCAGCAGAGCTAGGGATCAGGGTCCCTGGATTAAAATGTAAATTCTACAGAGATTTGCTCCAGACACTGGGCCAGCCATCCAACTCCACTGGGCTTCAATCACTCATTCTATAACACAACACCAAGACTTAGTGAAGGCATCTTCCAGCTCTAACATCCTATAATTCTACTTTCTTTGACTCTGGTTTTTTTTTTTTTTTTTTTTTGATACGGAGTTTCGCAATTGTTACCCAGGCTGGAGCGCAATGGCGCGATCTCGGCTCACCGCAAAGGTTGTACTAAGGTTGTACTAAGGTTGATACACTAATTAACTAATAGAGGAACAAAAGGCACATTGTTCTATCAATAAATACATGAAAACAATTTGATAAAGTTCAACCCTGATTTATGTTATAAACTCATACCAAAAACATAAATCATTAAATGATATGATTATGTACTAGAAACACCACAGAATAAAAATAAATGTGTGTGAGCATGTGTACATGTGTGAGTGTGCATATGAATCTTCAACTTATGAAGAGAATTTAACAGGTCTGCAGATCAATTTACTTATGTGAATAACATTCTTCTAGATCAGAAGTAATTACCTAATAATATAATAGAAAAACATGATTCCATTTATAGTACCAATTATTATAAAGAACCACAAAGAAATGCACAAAATTTTTATAAGAAAAAAACTAAACTCAAATAACATAAATTCAGAGTTCAAAAAATAGAGAAGAAAAACCTTGTTCAAGGATGGAGTAAATTAACTTACCACCATAAAGCTTAATATTTTTTCTGTCTTATACTCAAACTTCAAAGCATTTTTGATAACAATTATAATTTTGTTTATAAAGTCAATATATTTATTTTTAAAATTTATATGAGAGAGAACAAAAGTCTACAAATAGCTAAGTAGCATTTGAAAAGAAACAAAGGCAGGATTATTTTTTACTAGGTATAATGACAGTTTCCAAAGCCAATGTAAAAACAAAAGCAGCGTGGTGATCATGGTGCAAACGTGGGTACAGGCAAGGACAATGGAACTCAGAAAGTTACTTACAAGTGTCTACAGGGGGGCAGAATATAATACAAATATACATTTTGTGACTTTGTATACCTGGAAGATCCTTTCACATGGACTATACAATCTTCATAAATGTATTTGGATATCTATGTGTGCCAACCAGTGACGAAGGATGGGTTGTTTTACAGATTGTGTTATAAAAGACATGTTCTGCACCTGTACCCCAGAACATAAAGCATAATGTAAATAAATAAATAGGACAATGACTCATAAAATGGAGTAAAACACAGTTGTATTTCTACCTTACGTTCACAAATGAATTCCAGGAAGATTAAAAATAAAGTGACATATAAAATATAGAACTAATAAAATGATATAATGGGACTATATTTGTAATTTTCTGATGTGGACAGATTCTTAACCAAGACTTGAGAAGCATAAATCTCCAGGGAAAAAGTGATAGATTGAGATTAGATCAAAATTAGATTTTCTTTCAAAGAAGACACTCTAGACAAATAATGCAGAAAAAGGGAAAACTAAAAAAAGTTATTCATGACAACTAAAATTGTCAATGAAATATCATCATAAATGTACCAAATACTTCTGCAAATCCACAAGAAAAAAGCCAAGAAAACTAATGGCAATACTGGCAAAGAATATGGTAGACAATTTCTGGAAAAGGAAAGTTGAAGGCCTAAGTATTAGGTAAAGAGATAGTGACATTATCTCCAACTAAGACCTTATAATGGAAAAAGGTAGAAAGGACAATAATTCTAGCCAAGAGCTAGAATGAAGGGAGATGGGATTTTCTGCAAGGATCCAGACATAGGGGCTGGCATTAGCCAGCAACCTCCTTCCTCACAGTTCATCCCTCAGGAATTCTCCTATATTTGAGGACAACTGTGAAAATATTCACTGGTTACGCTTGCAATGTGACAGTGGAGGCATAGACAAATAGAATCCACCGGAGACAAGCTTTGAAACACTCTGCAGAAGTTAGAAGCAATGAACTGGAAATCTACAGAGGAATGGGCAGGCACTGCTCTGTGTGCTTTATACCTATGGATTAACTATTCTCAAACTAACTTAGGAGATTGATAGTCGTATCTCTCCTTCACAGATGAAGGAACTGAAGGTCTGAGATTTTAAGTAGGGGTCCACATCATATACTGGCTGGACCAGATGGAGACCAGGGTTTTCTCCAGAGTTGTGCTCTTTTTGCTTTTAAATTTTCTAGAGAAAATTTCAAACATAGGCAAAAATAAAAAGGACAGTAGGATGACCCCTCAAGCTTTTATAATAATTGACTCACAGTGAACTGCGTTTCCTCTATGCCTCCACCCACTCACCTTCATTCTGCTTCATTTTATTTTTGAAACAAATTCCAGAGAGAATATTTTATTCTTAAATATGTAATTCATAAATATAAATTATTTTCCCCTTGTGAAAATAACAACAATCTTATAAGCCCACTCCACAATTTTCAACATTTAATTTTAACTTTCGTCAGATAGACTTACTGCGAGTGTTCACATTTCCCTGAATGTTCTGAAATGACTTTCAGCAAGTTCATGTTTGTGTATGATATTTGTATGTGTGTGTGTGTGTATACATATATACATATGTGTGTGTGTGGTGTGTGTGTGGGGTGTGTGTGTGTATATATATATATATATATATATACACATATATATAGCATAAAGGTAACAAGTATAAGTAGCTGTTGACATAAAGTGAGAAACAACCAGATATCATGTAGCTTAGAGATAAAAATATCATCTCTGAATTACTTTTACCTAAATAAAATAAAACAAAACAAAGTATACACACACACACACACACACACACACACACACACACACATACACAGCTGTACATTGTGTATCTCTATTGGTCTATCTGTATATTAAGTCTCTAAACCTTTTCATGGGCTCCCCCTCTCATCTTTATTTTTTACACTGTGAATTTCATTTGTTGAAGAAACCAGGATGTTTGTCCCATAGGGTTTCTCACAATCAGGTCTCCATGAAATAATTTAGGATGTTCATGTCTCCTGAATTTCCTGGAAATTGAAAGGTCTAGAAACTTGAACAGATGAGCTTCTTTTGCTTTGTTTTATTTTATTTAGGCAAAAGTATTTCAGAGATGACATTTTTATCTCTAAACTACACAATGCCTGGTTGTTCCTCCTTTTATGTCAACAGCTACTTCTGATCGTTGCCTATATCCACTAATTCATTAAAGTCTAAAAATTATAATGAGATAGGAGGCAGACTAGACTCCTAGAGGCGAGGCTTGGACGCTGGACCAATTTGCGGAGTAGCTAAAACAGGTGGGGCCAGAAGCACCTCTCCATAAAACATGCCTACCAGTGAGCCAGTTTACCATTGCCATGGCAACACCCAGAAGTTACCGCCCTTTTATGAGAAAGACCCAACAACCCAGAAGTTACCACCTTTTCTTAGAAATTTCTGCATAAACTGCCCCTTAATTTGCATGTAATTAGAAGTGGGTATAAAGGTGAGTGCGGAGCTGCCTCTGACCTGCTGCTCTGGGCGCATTGCCCGTCGGGGAGCAGCACCTCTGTGGCTGCTTTGATAAAAGCTCCTGTTTAATATCACTGGCTTGCCCTTGAAATTTTTCCTGGGCAAAGCCAAGAGCCCTTCAGCCGATGCCCCAATTTGGAGGGGTTCCAAAAGGGTCAAACTTTATCATTTCTTTTTTATTCATTAGCTGAGATCATTTTGTAGACAGAAACTTGCCCTCATCTATGATTTGGTTCTATTCAGATACACTCAAGCAGGTAAAGCAAAACAAATCTGGATGCTTTTCTAATGTTTTCCACTTTCCGAGTTAAATGCGTCTATTCCCTACCATCCTCCAATGCTGGTCAATGAGTTATTTTTTTCAGGATTAGTGTGTACTTAAGATTTAAATATCTGTGATGTTTTCTGGTGTGTGGCAGTTTATATCTTCATGGATCTCAAATTTGTTTCCTGAGGATATTTTGTGTGTCCCTGCCTGCCTCTGATAGCTTCCCTGCTGTGAAGTATGAAGAGATATTCCAGACTCTTTTTAGACATTTTTGCCCTATCATGGAATCACCAATTTCTCCCATGGGCTCCAGTTCCCTTTTGTGGGAAATGGCATTTAAGGCAAAGGCCGCTATTGGGATGGCACTGTCCCCTTTGTCTAGATTTTAAATAGTGGAGTTGAGTGGGAAAGTAAGAAACCCTAGCACAATATCTCCATGCACATGATAAAAATGCACACAGAAGAGAACTCTGTGTCCTAAGTCTATGTAGTTAACACAGTTAACATCACAGTTAACCCAAAACTCCAAAGCAGGTGCCAACGAAGGGGGAAGAGGAATTAGGTAATTAAAAAAAAAAAAGTAGGCTCATGCTTTATGGTCTGAGACGTATACTTAATTTAACTTTCTACATCAGATAGTCAATAAGTTAATAAACAACATCTTTAAAAGGAAATAAATATAGACAAATCCATACAGAAAGCAGGGCAGTGGTTGCCCCTGGTTGGTGGAGGTTGGGAAGGGACTGCTAACGGGAACAGGAATTTTTTTAATGTGGTCATAAAAATCTTCTGCAATTAGATCGCAGTGATGTAAATATATTTGTGAAAATACTAAAAACCACTGAATTGTAGACTTTATAAGGGTAAATTTTATGGCATGTAAATTATATGTCAATTTAATAATGGGTAAGAAAGACTGTGTTCAACTACTCTCCTAGATGCAGACCCTAGAGAAATCCACAAACAGATTTAGCACATGGTAGTACTGCCTGGAGGTGTATTACTGGGACTAGGCTGAGTAACACTGGAGAAAATTCTCCTAACTGCATTCCTGATACTCTACGCAGGAGCCAGGAGCAGTGATTATGAGCTATAGAACAACAAAGGAAATTTTAAAATATATGGTGCTTTGGTGTAGAATGTAAGAAACCTAATGAGATTTATAGCACATTATTTTACATACATGTTTTATGTGCATGTCTACACATGTGCATGTTTTATATCTATTTATGTGCATGTCTGCACAATGCTGCCTATTTCTCTAAGTTACACGTCTACCTAATTGCATGTATCAAACACATCAGTGCGGATGTCAGGGCAAGAGGCAAAGGCAGCTGGCATGCTCAGCCGTGGAAAACAACCGTGTGAAAGGAGGAGTGGGGGCCGGGCACGGTGGCTCACGCCTGTAATCCCAGCACTTTGGGAGGCCGAGATGGGTGGATCACGAGGTCAAGAGATCGAGACCATCCTGATCAACATGGTGAAACCCCGTCTCTACTAAAAATACAAAAATTAGGTGGGCATGGCGGTGCATGCCTGTAGTCCCAGCTACTCGGGAGGCTGAGGCAGGAGAATTGCTTGAACCCAGGAGGCGGAGGTTGCAGGTGAGCCGAGATCGCGCCATTGCACTCCAGCCTGGGTAACAAGAGCGAAACTCTGTCTCAAAAAAAAAAAAAAAAAAAAAAGAAAAGAAAGAAAGAAAGGAGGAGTGGGAGTCCTGCCTGAGCTGCTGATGGTGATGAGCTCGCTAGGAAATGAGAATGTGAGGAGCCCCTTCTGCACCTGAGGTCCAGAAGAAAAAAAAAAAAAAAAAAAGAACAACTGCTTCTGGCCCCTGCATAGAACGTCAGGAGTGCAGTTAGGAGAATTTCCCCCAGTGTTACTTAGCCTGGTCCCAGGAATACATATCCAGACAGCCTGAAAACCCCTGAAAGTGCCATGTGCCCAAATCTTAATGCAGTTCAAATCCCTGCTGTTATTCCTCTCAAAAAGCATCAGTGAGATGGAAGTATATTCTTAATTCCCTGCCAAATGCTTTCCAAATGCTTTCTTCACTTCTGCTGTTCTCTATATTCTTTTCGCAAGGGGCTGTAACCCTCCTTCTCTCTCATCCTCATCTTCCAGCTCCTAAATTGCCCTGATTCTCTGAGATCTTGTCTTTCTCCTCTTTGGAGGATAAATTTCACCTCCATGGCGAATCAACCCATTCTGGCCTCTACCACTCTGGGCTTCTCACTAGCACTCAAACAAGTTCTACGCACAATAACATTCCAGGAACCAGGTTAGGAGATGATGTTTTCTAGTCCTGGGTGGCGGAGAAGGGGCAGGCAGAGGGAGCAGAGGCAGTGCCCTCTCAGAGGCAGGAGTAACAGCTGGAGCAACCTTCGCCCTCAGAGCTTTTGCCCACAGCTCCATGCACCTCCTTTCCATAGCGTCTAGTAACCCCATGTGATGGCTAATGCTGAGTGTCCACGTGATTGGATGAAAGCATGCAAAGTATCCATCCTGGGCATGTCTGTGAGGGTGTTGCCAAAGGAGATCGGCATTTGAGTCTATGGGCTGGGAAAAGCAGACCCACTCTTAATCCGGGTGGGCACCATCTAATCAGCTGCCAGTGTGGTCAGGATAAAGCAGGTAGAGAAACATGAAGAGGTTAGATTGGCCTAGCCTCCCACCCGTGTGGACCCTTCCTGCCCTCAAACATCAGACTCCAGCTTCTTTAGTTTGGGGACTTGGACTGGCTTCCTTGCTCCTCAGCTTGCAGATGGTCTGTTGTGGGACCTTGTGATAATGTGAGTTAATAATCAACTCCCATATATATATGTCCTCCTGATACTCTATGCAGGAGCCAGAAGCAGTGATTATGAGCTATAGAGAAACAAAGGAAATTCTTCAATATATGGTGCTTAAATATATATAGTTTTACCATATATATACGTATATATATATATTTAATATGCATACATATATATGTGCATGTGTGTATATATATCCTATTAGTTCTGTCCCTCTAGAGAACTCTGACTGATACACCCCAGCCTCTCATCTGTTGTTCTCCCAGCCATAGGGGTGGTCTTTTGTTTCCTTCAGTTATTACTTACGGCTTGCTATGATATTCCTTTCTTGGTCTTCACCCTTCCAATACCTGTGTAAAAAATTCCCTGTATTAAATTCCATCTGTTCAATGCCTGTGTCGGTATTGTTTCCCTGATTGACTCCTGGCCATTATACCATTCAGTACCAGAGGTAGTTCCAGCCCAGGAAATAGACCCTCAAAGATGGGATTCTGGAATCAGTTTGATCGTATCCTTGGTCTTAAATGCAAGGCTGAATTTGGAAGCCTTAGGTAATCAGATACCATTAAACCTGTGGTGTGTCTTGGCATCACAATGTAAGCGTTCACTTGCTGGTTATCATGATGCCGTGCCTGTGGGATTTCATGCTGCAGAGTGGCTGCTTCTCTGGACCATTATGATACTTTTACCAAATGACTACACGGAGGGTGGGGTGAGAGTCACATGGTGCCTTTACTGTATGACTACAGGGATTATGGGGGTATCGTTTTTACTCTACTGGAGAGCTTACAGAGAAAATGACAAACCTGGGGCTAGAAAGGCTCAGCTTAAGTCATGATGAGAGAAGCAAAGTGATTTCGGAGCAGCCCCAAAATAATATCTCTGTTTTTGTAGTTGCAGTGAGAAACATGTTGGAAGTCAAAAACAAAATGTATGTGCACATGTGGCAGAATGATAGCCCTAAGTTGAATTCACACAGCTGCTGACTCTCTTATGTGAAAATTAGAGAACTAATTGACTGGGAAAATGGAATTTTGCAACTTCCAATGGATACATCTGGATGGACTTAGATAAAGTTGAGAATCTTGAACACCTGAAACTCTGAGGGTCCCTTGCCAGCATGACTGGTCTTGGTCTCTGAGGAGTCTAGCTAACTCAGCCTTGTGTAAAGATCTTGTAATATCCTCACCTGGGGAAGGTGACTTGCAAAGCGATGCCTATTCTCCCCAAACTCACCCTCTTCACCCCTTTTACCTATAACTAGAGTTAGAACTTCCTATACACCACTGGCGGGCAACTGTAATATCTGCCCAGAAGGAGGTATTTTATAATATAAAAGAATCATGAGCTATTGCTAATTTTCACCAGAAGGAATGTGAGGAATATGTGTGGAAATGAATTTAAAGGGTGTCAGACCAAAGAAGATGGAAGATAAATTGAGATCAGGCCAAATTTACTGATAGCCGTGTACACACCAGAGAGCCTGGATTTAATGTGTTAGCTCAAGAAGCTGAAAGACTTTCTTAACAGTTTTCTTGATTGATTTCCTGAAACCTGGACTCACTGATGACCTACATCCATTTGAGAAGTCAACCCTTCCCTGGTGTAATGCAGAAAATGAAATACCAAGGCTGAGAAACCCAGGAACGTCGGAGTAGACTTACGGTGTGTGCCTTGTGTATCCCTTTTCTCATGACCCTCTCTGTGAGCACACAGAAGACACTACCAAGAAATGCATTTGCCAGAGGAGCAGCGGTGTTCTTGGAAAGCTCTTTGGTAAGGTTGAGATAATAGAGTCCTACGGAAAAGAAGACCAGAAGGAAACATCTGAGATGGAGCCACGTCACGCATCTTCAGCACTGACAATTGGTCGTGGCATCTATGGGAATGCAATTCAGGAAAGCTTCCTAATGCTACTTGACGTAGAAAACACAGGCCCTCTTTAAGTTCTCGAGGACAGACCGGTGAGTCGTGCTCTGTTCCTGGGTTTCCACACTGAACCGTATCTGTAGACCCAGAGCTGGTTGGTTGATGGGGAATTTGAGTCTCTGTGCAGAAGGATTCTGAAATACATTTACAGGGGGATACCTTTGATATTCCTCCAAACCTTTCTCAAAGGCCCCTTCAGCTACTGGCTGGAGTGAGATGCTGCTCTGGCGAAGAGAATTGGCCTGTGTCTTCTCTCTTCACTGAACCCTGCCTCTGAACTGATGCCAATTTCTTGGATCTCAAATGCCACTGAAATCCCCAGTGATGGTGGTCAGTGATGAATAGGCTCAGGCAGTCTAGATAATGGCTTGATCGTTTTTTTTTCCCAGTTTCTCAGTGTGTAATAGAGTAGATATCCTTGACAACTGGCAGAAAGTCACATGGCTCCCTGGACGATGGGGTGGGAGATTCTGTGGTGGGAAGAAGTAAGTGGTAGGCCCTGGGATTTCTCCTCTGTACTGTGAGAGTGGACTGAAGGAATTCCTCAGTCCTGAGGAACTGCAGAGAAGGGAAAGTCTGCCAATGTAGCTGTGCAGGGGATGCCATGTCCCCATGTCACTTGACAGCTTGTCCTGCGCAGAAGGTAAATGAATCTTGGAGAAAGATGGCCACATTTTCTTAAAATTGAACAGAAGGTGAATGCAGTCACAGCTTCTCTTCCAGTTCTGATATTGTCACTGATACAAATCAAGACAATCCATACACCTGTGACCATTCCCTTGAATGAATTGTCTTCTGCTTACAACACCTGGAATGGATTTTGCTTTTGACTGGAGCCTGATTAATGCCTCTTTTTACCAAGAGCAGCAGCTCAACCATCAGCCACGTGAGGGGGCGGCAGGGAAGGTACAGAAGAGTGGAAATGCTACCTTTGAATAAAGCACAAATAATAGTTAGACTAGCCATCTTAATTTCTAAAGTGAGAGTTCGCTTTGTGACCTATAGGGAGTATAGGATTGTCTCTATGGAGCAGAAGAGTCCTGGGGCCTGCCAAGTTTTATCAGGGAAGGGAGCCATGAAAGCATCTCCCCCCAGCATTGGTGAATTTGAAGACACAGTGATACCGAATGCAAGTTGTGAGCTGATCCCCACAGAGTCATTTCTTCACTGACCTGGTTGCCCTGGCATTGGCTACCACTAAAATTAGTTGTGTGAGTTGCTTCAGACTTGTGTTGACTGCTGCTTTTGAATCCCACAAAACTAGCAAAGCCATCTGCAATGTTCTCTTCTGCCTTTCCAGGAGCTTGCAAAATCCATGTTGCAGGCAGAGTCCGTGCTCTATGATTATCTGTTAAAATGAATGAATAAGTGAATGCATTTCATAGAACAGGAAATAAGTGTTCACGCAGCGAAAGTAATGACTGAGTTATACGGACGGATGTAACAAGAACCAGAACTCAGACCCACACCTACAGATTCATACTGCAAGAAGCCAGATCGAATTTCTGTCAGTCATGTTTCCAAAATCAAAGACAAGAAGAAGTCTTACTGAGAACCTTCCACATGCCGAGTGCTAAATTCTTGCAGTGCTGTGAAGGGATGTCATAGACAAGCCAGCTTCTGTGTTCATTGCCAGCTAAGATTCACAGGGCCAGAAAAGGAACGCGCAGGTCTGGAGAGAACGTCAACTCTCAGAAAGGGAAGCTTGTTCGTGTGTTCGCCGACACAGCGATTCTCAAAGTACGTCAGAACCTGCAACCTCAGCACCCCCGGGGACTCACTAGAAATGCAGATTCTCGAGCCATAGCTAGACTACTGAGTCAGAAACTCTGGGACTGGGAGCACCAAGACCTATGTTTTAACAGACTCCCTAGGTGACTCAGGGGCACACTCACACTGGAGAGCCTCTGGACTCAAGAGTGACCCCAGACTGGGAAGGTGGCTGGCACAGACTGCCCAATCCATGTGTCATGAGGGACAGCAGAGGCCTCAAGGAGCCAGGCCTTCTTTACTATTCCAGACCTTTCCCTGGAACGGGAAATCCTGTTTTTTGACTCTAGATACTCTCAAGTCCCCCCTCCATTAATGTTCCAAACATACTTTGGCAGAACTGGCAACTCCCCCCACCCTTTCAAAAAACCAATATTGTTAAAAAAAAAAAAAAAAAAAAAAAAAAAAAGTCAACATTTTAAAAAAGGCTTTATAAACCAAGTTTACTAACAGCTCTTATTCCTAGCATGATTTTCTTCCATTTATAAAGTAAGGGAAACAAGTTTCCCATAAGCAGCACTTCTCCTCACCAGCTTTACAATGTGATTTGATTTATAAAAATTCAATTCACACAGAACTTTCAAGAGAGACATTTATTGTGGAAAGTAGGGTATTTGACATTTGGTTCTGAGATCAATAAGTCTGGGGACTGTTTTGAGTTAAGAACAAATGCCTCCCTTCTCTCAGCTCAGCTGTGGTACAGGTGGGTCCTTTGTTCTGAGTCAGCCGAAGGCAGACACAGTTTCCCATTATACAAGATCAGGTCAGGGGTAAGCGATAAATCCACAGAGGGCCAGCACCCAGCCAGGCGGTTTCAGGAAGTCTATAAAGTCTGTATTTACTGAATTGTGCCAAATTGTTATGGGGATTTAAAGAGAGAAATCAATTCTCCCATCCATCTATCCTTGCAGAGAAACTCTCATATAGGAAATGATCAATGAATGCCATTCAAGATAATGACAGAGATGATGACAGTGATAACAACGTACACAGCTGTCTTCGCAACTGGAATATGCAAATACAGATGGGATTAATAACAAAGAACAGGGTTCCACCCATGCTTGGTGGTGGTAGTTCTGAGCCTGGTTCTTTAGGTTTTTAGTTTCAGAGACTAATAACAGAGGGTTTAGCTCTCTGTTAGCGGAAGATACACCATCTGGATTCTCCAAGGTTCTGGGGAAATGCATGAAGACACACATTTGATTCTTTCCTCCTCTGTCCAAATGTGAAAAGAAAAGTGACCCAGAAAACATACAAGTATGTGGAAAACTGTGTGATCTACATGACTGAATATTTGAGGAATAGTTTTTTGCAAATTTTTTGAAAAAAAAAAAAGACCAGCAAATCACGCCTTTACGCATGGATGTGTGAAGAGCCTGCGCCCTAGACACCGTAGGCCTGGAAGGAAGTGAGGCTTTGGAGGGAGGGACATGGGACTCAGGACACCTTTTCTCGGGCTGAATCGAGGGTTAGAAAGGTGACAGCCCTTGGGGCTCAGACAAGGAGCCTCAGACAGCAGCAGCTTTACACAGAAGGCAGCAGGCATCTTCCTTCTTACAGGCCACGGCCTCCGCCCTGGGTTTATGTGAGCTCCACAGCAGCTGCAGAGATGGCTGGGGCCTCTGCAGGGGCCGTGCGTGAAGTGGCTGCCGACCAGGGAGAAAGGGCTGTCCCTGAACTGGAAGCAGACTGGCCCCGGTGGGGCTGACCCAGGCTCAGCAGGTGTTGTCAACAGAAAGGGAGATGTTGGAGCTGGCAGGGCCCAGTCCCAGGGCCCTGCCCATTGCTCCGTGGGACCAGGTCACTGTGTTAATTATCTAGAGCAGCTCAGAGGCATTGCAGAGACTTGTTCCCTTCCGACAGCATGCGTTGTGTTCCCATGGGTTGAGAGTCAGGCAGGGCTCAGTGGGCTCCTCCGTGAGGCTGGAATCTAGCATCAGCCAGGGCTGGGGTCTCATCTGAGGCTTGGCTGTGGAAGGGTCTACTTCCAAGATGGTGTGGGTCTTGGCAGCTTTCTGCCCCTTGTAGGCCATCAGCCCAGGGCGTAGGTCCTTACTATCCTGACCCATCCTCTCCTGAGGGCCGTTCACTGCAATAGGGCAGCTTGCTTCTTCCGAGCAGGTGGGGAGGGGCTCCCTCAGCAAGGACAGAGCCTCAATCTTAGGTGACCTGATCACGAGAGTGGCATCTCATCACCTTTGCATAATCTATGGCACAGCCAGAGGTCCACCCACACTCAAGGGGAAAGGTCACCCTGGTGGCTGGGGGTCACGGGGCCTCTAGAGGGTCTGTCCACTTCAATCACTGAACCTGCAACAGGCTGAAGGTACTTAAGGCTGGACTGAATCGCAGAAGTAAGTGAGGAGCCAATGAAGTGCTCATTCTTATTAGTAATTGATAACCATTCATTTATTCATTCATTTATTCATTCATTCATTATTAGAGGCTGCCTGCAGGGTTCACTGTGGCTGCTGGGGGGACAGAGCTTGCAAGTGGTGGGTAAAGGAGTCACAAGGCCTTGGGGATACATCTCATAGGACTCAATGAGGGCTAGTTGACACCCATGCACTCATTCACTTGTTCATTCATGTCCTCATTCACAAGTATTCTCCACGTGCTTCTGGGTGCGTGCTTGCTGCATGTGTGGTCTGTGGGAGCTCTGGCAGTGGACAAAGGCCCCTCAGGGAGCGGATGATCCACAGGTGGTCGGCGGGGTGGCAGGGAAGGGATGCACAATGGGATAAAGCGTGATTAACGGCAGGTGGAAGTGAGTGCTCTGCTGGGGGGAGTGTGGTCAGAAAAGCAGCAAGGGTTGTTTATGTCAGAGCAACCTGAAGGCCAGCCAACCAGAGACGTACCCCCAAAATAATGTGTCCTGCAAGACGTGGGAGAAGACCTTATTTTTCAAAGGACTGAGAGCAAGAAACAAGCAGAGGCCAGGGAGCTGCTGCTGGCTGGAGGGCTCTTATTCACGAGAACACAGAGGAGGAGCAGGTGGAGAGGCGAGAGGAAAATCCAGGGAGCTGAGGAAAGGAAGTGGTCTTTTCCATAAACCCAGCAGCTTCAGAGTCATAAGATGGCAGTAAGGAGCAGATTCAAACCTTTGGAGAGCCCAGCAGTAACACAGGTGTTCGTGTCGGAAGAATCTAGAATTGTCCCAGGTGCGTGGGAGGCTTGTGAGGCCGTAGACACCCAGCATGTGGGGAAGCGGTGGTTCTGTTGTGGGCTGGGTCAGGCAGCCTGACCCAAAGCTGTTCTACCCATGGGTGCCTGCTGCATGCCAGGCTGTGTTTGAGGCACTGTGGCTGGAGCAGAGAGTGAGGGGACAGATCCCCTGCCCCCAGCTGGAGGGTGCTAAAAATATGGGAAAAGTGAGATCATCTCAGTGACTGACAAATGCCATAAGAAGAATGACAGAAGATAACGTGAGACCCTGTGGCCAGGGCTTGTGGTTGGCAAGTGCCCCTTTAGCTAGGAGGTTCTGGAAATATCTTGGCATTTGAGTGAGAGACAGCCTTGCAGAGGACTGAGGGAAGAATGTCCCTGGCAGAGAGGATGGCAGGGACCACAGCCTCTCTGGAGCCAGCCTTCACAAGCAGGCAGGAGGCCCACCTAGCCAGGCAGGGGATTTGGGGGCCATGGAGGGAGGGAGGGCTGGGTTGGTGTCCTGGCCAGGCCTGCAGAGGAGGAGGTGACTGTGGTGGAAAATACTGATTCCATTTTGGTTGCAAATGGGAAGGAACTGTTGTTGGTTTTAATAGGAAATAAGCAATCTCAAAGACATAAATAGAACATGTTCTGGAGCTCAAAACACATCCAATCTGCATATCAAAAGCACTAATTATCAGGCAAACTTGATGAAAGAACAGCACCTAGGTATGCATGACACAGTCAGGTGGCTGGAGTGATGACCTTTCAAATCTGAAGACAGAAGCAGCCGCATGCCAAATGGAGACAAAAAGTCAAACTGACTTCCAACTTCTGGAGGCTAGAGGATCTCTACAACTTTGAAGGAAACAGTTCTGTTTTAACATTTCAGGTCTACCCCAGCCATGCCACTGCTCACTTGTCAAAGCTTCAAGAGGAAGGGAGAAGGTAGAGAATGTATTATCCCGGTGCTATGGTTCGGCTGTGTCCCCACCCAAATCTCAACTAATGGTACCTCCCATAATTCCCACATGTGGGAGGGACCCAGAGGGAGGTGATTGAATCATGGGAGCCTGTCGTTCCTATGCTAGTCTCAGAATAAGTTTCACGAGATCTGATGGGTTTACCAGGGGTGTCCACTTTTGTTTCTTCCTCATTTTCTCTTTCTGCTGCCACATAAGAAGTGCCCTTTGCCTCCCATCATGATTCTGAGGCCTCCGCAGCCACGTGGAACTGTAAGTCCAATTAAACGTCTTTTTCTTCCCAGTCTTGGGTCTTTATCAGCAGCATGAAAATGAACTAATATGCCTGGTATTATTCTTCTAAAACAATGCCACCAACCAAAAGTGAACCAAAGCAATGTATTCATGTGCTGGAAGGCTCCACACAGCACCACGAGCTGGAAACAATACTGATAGGGCTTGGCTGTGTCCCCACCCAAATCTCATCTTGAATTATAGCTTCCATAATTTCCACGTGCTGTGGGAGGGACCTGATTGGAGATAATTTTATCATGGGGCTGGTTTCATCCATACTGTTCTTGTAGTAGTGAATAAGTCTGGAGAGATGTGAAGGCTTTATAAGGGGTTTCCCTTTTCACTTGTCTCTCATTCTCTTTTGCCTGCTGCCATGTCAGACATGGCTTTTGCCTTCTGCCATGATTGTGAGGCCTCCCTAGGCATGTGGAACTGTGAGTCAATTAAACCTCTTTGCTTTATAATTTATCCAGTGTCACGTATGTCTTTATCAGCAGCGTGAGAACAGACTAAATCAAATACCCAGCTGAAGGCAGAATTACGTTCATGTGACGGTAGTTGCACACCTACAAAAACAGTGTGGTTGTTACAGTCTTGCACAAAGCATTGCAATGGTTAACAATAGCTATTTGACGATAGGCAAAGATGATGATCACACCAATGGTAATTGGTATTAGACTCACACAGGACAGTGGTTGTCTCATGCTGATATGGTCAAAGACCACAGAGGGAAGGAATTTCCTCTCCCAAATCCCTCCAAACCAGCCAACTATTCTGCAGAAGTGTGGAATGGGAAGAGACAGATTTTCCACCCTGCTCTGCAAGCTCCTAAGCCCATTGTGACCACTGGGTGTTTTCATAGCTAAACCAACAGATTCCTTTCTTTCTTTTTTAGGCTGGAGTGAGTCTGAGTTGAATTACCACCATTTTCAAGATAAGGGTCCTGGGAAACAGCCAGGTGAGCTTATGTCTGGTACAGGTGTGTCCTGAAGAGCCATGTGGTGGCTTAGAGTCTGTGGAAGAGAAGAACCACTCTGGGCACATAGGAACTCAACACAGATCTGTAGGAAGAGCCTCATTTCTGTCTCATGAAGTCCTGAGATCTTATTGCTCTTGAAAGAATCAACAATCAATTCTCCTAGGAAGGGGAGACCTTTCCTCAACTCAGTAGAGACTGGGTCAAATGGTGACCAGTGCAGAAGGCACTGGTGAGGGATGTGCTTGCAGGGAAGGGTTCAGGGTGACTCAGCACATAGCTGCAAGGGATCCATGCACCCCAGGCTCATGTCCCAGCCCCCACCCCAGTGCAGGACAGCTGGATGTGACATTTGTACCCACAAGCTCTGCCTTGTCCTAGATCCTTTACAGGGGAGAAAATGCCCCTTGGCATTTAAAAATTGGCCTTAAAAGTAATAAACAAACTTCATTTTGCCTTCCTCTTCCCTCCTGGCTGGGGCTCCCTTCTCACTTTTCCACCCAGGTGAAGCCCCCTCGGAGCTGCTCACCAGCAGGAGGGGCGCTGCCATCCCCTCAGTTTCCAGCCGGCTGGTAGACAGGAACGGCTAAGAGCAGAAGGCCAGGCCTTCCCACGCACCTAAATGTGGCAATCTCCAAAGAGCCCTGAATACAAATGATCTTTTTTATTCCCTTTGGGACTACAGTTTCTTCTTCCTTAATTTGACAGAATGAAGGAATAGGGTTGATTGGTTCTTCTTACTTTCAATAATGAGTCAAAAAAAGATAAATATGAAAGCCTTCAAATTAATTCTAAGGCGCTTAATTATTTTTTTCCTGGGATGCATTCTTTCTGAAATGAGTTTTCCTATCTTTCTTGTGTTATAGTATACCACACCCCCCCACCACGGCAAAAGTTTATTTTGAGCTTGGAGAATGAATTTGCAATTTAAAAACCTGCTGTCATCATCAGATGTATTTGCATAATATGGGCTCTTCATTAGAGCACAGAGAATAAAATCAGCCTGATAATCAGATCCATTCATCTGCTATTGGTTTAAAGTGGACAGAAAACTCAGGAAGGAGCATGGGGACAGCATGCTGTGCTCCACTGAGCCAGGGGAGGTGCTCAGAGGCAGCCTCAAGTCTTCTTGACTGTTGAGAGATAAAGATCTGCATAGCTCTCCCCAGGCCCACAGGTAGAAACACTGGCTCTGGCATCTTTTGCATTTTCATGTGGGGGGCATGAGTTCTGGAATATAAAATAACTTTCCTGAAGTTAAAATTTCCCAAGACAAAATTTCTAAGCAACCTGCACCAGGACTGCCAGGAGCAAAGCCATGCAGAGATGCAACCATATCCACCTCCCTACACACATAGGTGTGCAGACACACAACATATATGCACACATGCACACCACACATGCACTGCACCACACGCAACATACATAAACACACACACCTGTGCATAAGCACACACAACACATCTACATGCGAACACCACACATTCACATGTACACATGCACATACATGCATATAAAAACACAGGCACACACATCTCCCACAAGCCCCTCACACACACACACACACACACACACACACACACACTCACTTCCTTAGGCTGTCCTTGCTCTTGACTTGTCCCAACCGGCGCCAACATTCAGGCCCAATGTAGGCAAAATTTGGAGCCAAGTGCAAAACACAAAAACAACAAATGGATTTCCAAATAGGAACCTGCAATGAGAAACAACTAGAAATAGAAGTAAGTGCTCCAATTCCCACTTCTTATAAGAAATAAGTTTGTAATCTACTAAAACAGAAAGTCTTTCCAGAGGGCAACTACTGTCCATCATCACTAGTGCTGGGAATCCAGACAGAACATAATCCTTTTTATCTTTTTTTTTGAGACATAGTCTTGCTCTGTAGCCCAGGCTAGGGTGCAGTGGCGCGGTCTCGGCTCACTGCAACCTCCGCCTGCCAGGTTCAAGCAATTCTTTGCCTCAGCCTCCCGAGTAACTGGAATTACAGGTGTCCACCATCATGCCTGGCTAATTTTTGTATTTTGGGGCCAGGCTGGTCTTGAACTCCTGACCTCGTGATCCACCCACCTCAGTCTCTCAAAGTGTTAGGATTATAGGCATGAGCCACTACACCCAGTCCGTAATCTTTTGCAGAGCAAGAGTTTTAAATTGTGATGAAAACCAATTTGTTATTTTTCTTTGAATCATGTGTTTGGTGTCATTTATAAGAACACTTAACCATGCCCTATGTCCCAAAGATTTCCTTTGAGTTAATTTTTATGTAAGCTGTGAGGTTCAGGTTGAGGTTATTTTTTTTTTCTTTTGTATGTGGATTTCCAATTGTTCCAGCACAATTTTGCCTTTATCAAATATTAATTGGCCATTCTTGTATGAAGCTACTTTGAGGCTCTCTATTCTGTTCCATTAATCTATGTTTTTATCCTCCTGCCAATACCACAGCCTTAATTACAGCAGCAATTTCGTAAGTATTGAAATCAGGTAGAGTGATTCATGCACTTTATTCTTCTTTTCCAGAAATGTTCTATTTTCCAGTTGCCTTTCTATATAAATTTTAGAGTAATCTTGTATGTATCTACAAAAATATCTTGCTGATATTTTGATAAGAATTGGATTGAACTAGTAGATGAATTAGAGATAGGATTAATGTCTTTAAAATGTTGAATCTTCACTCAGTGAAAATGGTTTCTATTAATTTAGCTCTTCTTTGATTTTCATTAGTGTTTGTAGATTTCACTGTACAAGTCATGTACATGTTTTATTATATCTATACCTAAATATTTTACTTTTTGAATAATCATATATATATATATAGATATCTATCTATCTATCTATCTATATATATATATATATATATATATATATAGAGAGAGAGAGAGAGAGAGAGAGAGAGAGATGAATCTTACTCTGTGGCCCAAACTGGAATGCAGCAGTGAGATCTCAGCTCACTGTAACTTCTGCCTGCTGAGTTCAAGTGATTTTCCTATCTCAACCTCCCAAGTGGCTGGGATTACAGGCATGTGCCACCATGCTTGGCTAAATTTTTTGTATTTTTAGTAGAGATGGGGTTTCAGCATGTTGGCCAGGCTGGTCTCAAACTCCTGGCCTCAAGTGATTCACGTGCCTCAATCTCGCACAGTGCTGGGATTACAGACATGAGCACCAAGCCTGACCAACATTGTACTTTTAAAATTTAATTTAAAAACATTAAATTCTCCTTTATATATACATCTATTAGTTCTGTCCCTCTAGAGAACCCTGACTAATAATCCTCATTTTTAGCTTACAGAGGTGGAAACTTAGATAATTGACTTGAAACTTTCCCTCTTTCTAATGTAAGCATTTAATGCTGTAAATTTCCCTCTTGGCACTGCTTTAGCTGTGTCCTACAAACCATGACATGTTGTATTTTCACTTTTACTCAGTTCAATGTATTTGCTAATTTTCATTGAAATGTTGTCCTTTACCCATGTGTTACTTAGAAGTATGCTGCTTAGTTTCCAAGTGTTGGGCATTTTTTCTGATACCTTTATGTTATTGATTCTTAATTTAATGCCAGTGTGGTCAGAGAATATACGCTATATTATTTCAATTATTTTCAATTTGTTCAGGTATTTTTTTTATGGTCACAGCACGGCCCATGATGTGTTTGTGACCCAGGTTAGTATATGTTCTGTGGGCATTTGAAATATTGAGGGGACTGTTCCGTTACTTTCAGTGAAATTCTGTTGGATGGTTGTGTCATTGTTGGTCAGTTGAGTTTTTTGTATCGTTGCTGTGATTTGCTCAGCTTACTAAATTTGGATATTTGTTTATGTGTTTTACCAAATCTAGGGAATTTCTGGCCAGTATTTCTTTAAATACTTTTCTGTTAGAATTTCTTTTCTTTTCTAGATAGGGTCTTAAAAAAATAAAATAAAAAGACCGAGGCTGGAGTGCAGCAGCATAAGCACAGCTCACTTCAGCTGACCTCCTGAGCTCAAGAAATCCTCATAGCTCAGCATCTCACGTAGCTGGGACTATGGAGGCACACCACCACACCCAGCTAATTTTTATATTTTGTACGTGTGTGTGTGGAGATGGAGTCTCACTATGGCGCCTGGGCTGATCTTGAACTCCTGGGCTCAAGTGATCCTTCCATTTTGGCCTTCCAATGTGCTGGGCTTACGGGCATGAGCCCCCGCACCTCCAATTTCTTTCTTCTCTTCTTCTAGAACACTGACAATACAAATGTCGTAACCTTTGTTGCAGTCCCCAGTGTCTCTAAGACTCTGTTCCTTTTTTTATAAGTCTATTTTCTCTGTTTTCAGTGAGGTAATTTCTGTTGTTCTACCAAAAACAATCAATTCCTCTCTCCTCCTAATTTGCTGTTGAAACTATTGAGGACTATTGAGGATTTGTGTTTCAGTGTTTTTTTGTTTCAAAATTTCCATTTTCTCTTCTAAAATTTTCATTTCTAAACTTTTTTATTTCTTTGCCAAGACTTTCTTGATTCACGTCTTAGATGTTCAAAATTGCTCTTTGAAGCATTTTTATGATGACTTCTTTACAATCCTATTCAGTTGAGTCTAACATCTGTGATGTCTTAGCGTTGGCAGCTGTCAATGGCTTTGTCTCATTCGAGTCGAGATCTTAATGGTTCTTGGTATAATGAGTGATTTTCTATTGAAAGCTGGACATGTTGGATATTATGTGATTCTGAATCTTATTTAAATCTTATGTTTCAGTAAGCCTTTTCTGAAGCCCGCTGGTGGGGGAAATGGGCTTCTCAATTACTGCTGGAAGCCGAGGATCTCTACCTGCCTCCGTTGAAACCCTGTTGGAAGGACATTTCATTTTTGCCGGAATGGGTGGGAATTTGAGCTCTCCCTTAGGCCTATGTTGATACCAGCCTGGCTGGTATGGGGAGAAATGCCTTGATACAGCTCACCACATGGCCTCCATGGACAGGGTCCAGATGGGAGGAGGCCTCAGTTCCACTGAGTGGTGGTGAAAGTCCTGGTTGTACCAAGCCTTCTCTGACACCACCCCATTGGCAGGTGGGTGAGTGTGGGGTTCTCCATGGACACTAGGACACTAGGAAGTGGGAAGACAGGGGTTTTCCTACTCTGCCTTCTCTGACATCCTCTGCCAGTGGGGTGGAGAGAAGTATTGGGACACCTTGTTATAATCTTGTATATTAGTCAGGGTTCTCCAGAGAGACAAAGCCAATAGTATGGATGGATGGCTAGACAGACAGACAGAGAGAGAGAGAGAGAGATCAATGAATGCAGATGATCAGATAGATAGATAGATAGATAGATAGATAGACAAATGGAGATGATTAGATAGATAGATAGATAGATAGATAGATAGATAGATAGATAGATAGCTGGAGATGAACACATAAACAGAATGATAGACAGACAGTTGGAGCTATATGAGACGGGATTTATTAGGGGAATTGGTTTATGTGATTATGGAGGCTAGGGAGCCCTATAAAGGAGAGCTGCAAGCTGAGATGCTGGGATGCCAGTAATGTGCCACCTTCCAAGTCCGAAAGCCTCAGATCCAGGAAAACAAGTGAGTGGTGTAACTCTCAGAAGCTGAAGGCCTGAGAACCTCGGGGGGAGGGGGGACACTGGGACAGAGCACCTGGACTTCTGATGCCCAAGGACAGGAAAACCTAGGTGTCCCAGCAGTTCCAGAGGAGAAAGCAAACAAGCGAATTCACCCTTCCTCTGCTGTTTTGTTCTGTCCAGACCCTCAGCCAACTGCACGGCGCTTGGCACAGTTGGTGAGGGTGGGTCTTCCTTACTCAGTCCACGGATTCAAATGTCAGTCTCTTCCGGAAACACCTTCACTGACACACCCAGAGCTGATGCTTCACCATGATCTGGGCACCACTTCATCCAGTCAAGCAATGCCTAAGAGTGGAAGTCTAGGATCTCCACTCTCTTCCCTTTGATGCATGAGTGTGGTGGGACCACAGCTTTTCCAGTGGTGTCTGCTAAAGCATAGTTATTGTCTAAACGTTTGCTGTCTTGCTAGGTCCCCTTCTCTTGGTTGTTTGGTTAAAGAGAGTTGGCTTTCATTCAGACTTTTTTTTTTTAGATGGAGTTTCACTCTTGTCACCCAGGCTGGAGTACGGTGGTGCCATCTCAGCTCACTGCAACCTTCACCTCCTGGATTCAAGCAATTCTCCTGCCTCAGCCTCCCAAATAGCTGGGATTACAGTCATGCAGCACCACACCTGGCTAATTTTGTATTTTTAGGAGAGACAAGGTTTCTCCATGATGGTCAGGCTGGTCTTGAACTCCCGACCTCAGGTGATCCACCTGCCTCAGCCTCCCAAAGTGCTGAGATTACAGTTGTGAGCCACAGAGGATGGCTCATTCAGACTTTTTCACCCATGCCTTTTGGTTCTCTGGACTATCTGCTTCTCTGGTGCCTAGTATGGAAAGTAAGAGGGAAAAGAAAACCCAGTGAACTCACCGCTCCGTGGTTCTGTTGGCCCTGAGGTCCCTAGCCAGTCTTTCTTCTCTCTGCTTTTTAGAGCTGTTTCATACTTGCTTTTTATATATTGGCCAGGATTTCTAGGTGAACTTAGTAGACGAAGTAGGGAAAATTATGTCTATTCCATGTTCCATGTTTCCAAAGCAAAGTCTCTCTCTGTGTCTGTTCTTAAGATTTATCTTAATCCCTGCTTTGTAGCAATTTGACTTCAATCTTGCTTGGTCTAATTGTCTTCATGTTTCTTGCACTTAGGGGTTTTTGAGCTTCTTGGACCTATGGGTTTATGGTTTTCATCAAATCTAATTTTTTCTACTGTTATTTCTTCAAATATTTTTTTTTTCTATCCTTCTTCTGTCTTCTCTCTAGTGGGGACTCAAATTCCACATGTATTAAGTTTCTGGAAATTGGCTCATAATTTGCTGATGTTCTGCTTTATTTTAGCTTGTTTCTATAGGTGTGTCTCACCGATTATTTCTTCTTCTACATTGTCCATTCGGCTGTGAATCCTCCATGGGATATTTTTATGGCAGACATTACCATATTCATCTCTAAATCTTGGATCTTGCATTTTTAATACCTTCTGTGTCTTCAGGTAGCATGCTCGATTTCTCCTCCAGCTCCATGGACATATGGAATGTTACTACTGCCTCATGTAATTGCTCACAAATTCTACCATCTTTGTCAACTCTATGTGTGTTTTACTGGCTGATATTTCTTCTCACCAGTAAATTACACTGTTTTGAGTTTGGTACTGAAAGTGCCATAGGTTACGTGGTTTCCTATTCTGGCTGGAGGGAACAGGAACTACCCCCAGGCTGTGTGAATTGCTGTATTCCTTTTCATGAATTATTTGATCCCCCCTGGGTTTGGGTAGGTTCTCCCACGCATGAGCCCATTGGTACGCAGTCCTAGTCTGTAAGAGGAGTTGCTTTGCCTCTCCTGAGTTTTCTGCCTTTGCAGTTGTCTTCTGTCTAATACTGTGCTCTGCAAACTCTAGCCTTGATTTTCTGAAGGATCCAGCCTATCTCTTCAAATCAGGGAGCTGGCTGAGCTGTTCCGTCTGTGCTGCAGACTGAAACCTCCAGCTAATCAGCTTCAGCGTTCATAGACTCACCTTGTTTGTTTCCTATCTGCCAGCAACCACTGTCCTGTGTTTTTTATTATACTTTAAGTTCTGGGGTACATGTGCAGAACGTGCAGGTTTGTTACATAGTTACACACGTGCCAGGGTGGTTTGCTGTATCCATCACTCCATCATCTGCATTAGGCATTTCTCCTAATACTATCCCTTCTCTAGCCTCCAACCCCCATCAGGCCCCAGTGTGTGATGTCCCTGTGTCCATGTGTTCTCACTGTTCAACTCCCATTTATGAGTGAGAACATGTGGTGTTTGGTTTTCTTGTGTTAGTTTGCAGAGAATGATAGTTTCCAGCTTCATTCATGTCCCTGCAAAAAAAACATGAACTCATCCTTGTTTTATGGCTGCATAGTATTCCATGGTGTATGTGTGCCACCTTTTCTTTATCCGGTTTGGGAAAACTGTCCTGTATTTTATACGAAGGCTAGTCTGGGCCCTGCTCCTCCAGCGTTTTCATAACTAGAAGTTCCTTACCATCGCTGCATTTATACTCACGCTCTGAGTCCTACCTGGACCACCCCAGGCCCACGTAACCCAAGGAAGCAACCCTGGAGTCTTTGGGGCCTTGTGATTTAATCATTCTTTACTCAGAAGCTTGGAGAAGTCCACGTTTGCGACTCATTTTTTAAAAGATGCAGAAATGGGGGTAGGCATGCAGTAGTGACAAAATCTCATCAAAACCAGACCCAAACGGCAAAACAAGGGTTTGGCTTTTGCCTGATCCAGCTTTCAATTTCCTGCCTAATGACAGTGGCAATAAGGACGTCTTGGAATCTCACAGAGAGCTTCGGGATAGACGTTTCTGGGGGAAATCCTATTACCATGGGGTTTATTAAGCCCTGATCTTTCATTGTCTTCTGCAGCCCTGACCCTTCTGAGCCCTCTTCTGCACTGCTGTTGAAGGAGTATCTCTGGCTACTCTGCTGTAAAATGTTTGGTGACTCCCTTTGCCCCCAAACGTGATTCTAATCTTAGGATTGGTCTTTAATGTCCTTCTCAACCTATCTTTCCTTTGTCGTCTTCAAATCCCCTGGGGGCATTTTTATTCTTGGTTTTGGGGAAAGCAAGGGTAATTTCCTCACCCGTCTTTCTGCGAAGTCCTCTGAACCCCCCAGTTAGGGCGGCCTCTCTCCCTGCTGCCTTCGTAGCATGCTGTGCTCTTTCGAAGCACAGATTTTCAAGTACCCACCTCCAGCTCCGCGTGTAAGTGAGAACCCACAGCAAACGCAGACACTGGGGAAGGATGCACAGACTCGTATTGAGTCATGGCTGATGGACATATTGATTTGGGCAGTGAGCTGGGTGCAGGGGTCTTCTGGGAGCTCAGGGCCTGACCCACCATGCCTCACCCACTGCCCACTGCTGGCAAGCAGCGTTCTAGATGAGAGAGAGCTTTCCTTAGAGATGAAAGCAAAGGCCACGCGAGGAGTCCCTGGCCAACACTGGCTCATTCCAGAAGGAGGGAAAGAGAAAGACTGTTCTCTGAAGGGAACATTAATGGGGCCGGGGCTCCGAAGATGGGGAAGTCTGGATGAGTGCTGGGGATGCTCAGATGGGACTGCTGCCCTGACTCCTGGCCCTGTCCACATAGAAGTTGAGCAGGGAAACTTCAGTGACGAGGTTTGCTTTTGAACAGAGGCCAGCGTAGCCTGCCTTCTGCCGGAGCTGGGCTTTTAATAACAGTAATAGTTATTTCGACAACTGTGATAATAATTTCGGTTAGAATGTCACTTTGCCATTTAGGAAGCACTTTCTTAGACATTATTTCATTTTGTTTCATCCATTAACAGTTGCTCAGCCCTCATTTTCATTTTATTTCAAATTTGACTTATTATATACACACTTATATGTATATACTCTATGAACTGCATAAAAGCACACTGCTGATTTTTCCAAATACATAATTTTTATTTCTTGCCACTGTACCCTCTTCCCTTTCCCCACAACCTCTCCACCCTCTGCTAGCTTCACAACCGGACGTCTGTAAGAACTATTCTTCTCTTTGGCTTGGTTTGTTTGTTTTTAGACAGGGTCTCGCTCTGTTGCCTGGGCTGGAGTACAGTGGCATGACCTCAGTGCACCACAACCTCCGTCCCCCAGGCTCAAGTGATCCTCCCACCTCAGCCACCAAGCAGCTGGAATCACAGGTGCATGGCCCCATGCCAGGCTAATTTTTTGTCTGTTTGGTAGAGACAGGGTTTCACCATATTGATTTTGAACCCCTCAGCTCAAGCTATCCACCTGCCTCGGCCTCCCAAAGTACTGGGATTACACACTTGAGCCACCGCGCCCGGCCTCTTCCTAGTTCCTACCTCTACTCACACGTACATATCCCCACACAGACACAGGCATAAACACACTCCACACATCTGTCTGCATGCCCTTGCACAGGCAGAGATGCACAGGACATGGATACATGAATACACACATGTGTATAGAAACCCACATACAAAAACGCAGGCTTTACCCTTTGTCATTGCATTGCAAAAATACATTTCATGAAACATCTCTTTAGTAGGCTGCTTTTTGAGCTCAGTAATGCATCGTCCACACCCCTCCCATCGCCGGGCAGAGCCAGAGTTTCTTCTGAATGACTGCATGGCACTCCCCAGTGTGAATTTCCACAGAGCCATTTACTCTCAAATTCGTGTTTCAACCCTTCAGTGGTTGCTGAATGTGAACTTTGTCACAGCCACACATGTGTTTCTATTAAAAAAAAATATTAGGTGTCACTTTGGTTTTGCTTTTTAAAGGTACAACTTCAAAGAGCCCTGGTGTAAAAATACAAAATTTATAAAATTCACGATGAGCTCAGGAATCGAGTGGAGTTTGCAGAACAGCCGCACAATGCACTGGGAAGAAGGTCCAAATCCCTTTGAAATGCAAGTTTTTAAAATTCAGAGCATAGAGTCTGGTAAAATTAGTGCTGCCCCTACTGCTTCTATTTTTTCCCCATTCTCGTTCTTTCTGGACTTCAAACTATGGTAAGAAGCTGTAAATTATGTTTTTCCCTTAACAACATCTCTGTGGCCCGTGCTAGGTGTGCGGCAGCGTGCTGCAGGCTGGAGCAGCTGTGGACATTGGTGAGCCCACCCGCAGCTGCATCCGTGTACATCGGAGTCACAGCTACAGGTGGGGATGGGGATGGGACCCGGTGGGGACACACGGGATGCATCTTTCCTGAGAAAGTGCTGAAGCATTTTCACAGGTGGGGGGTCAAGCCACAGACAGAGGGCATCACAGCCCCCATGGCAAGGCAAACACAAGAGAGGAGCCAGGATATCAGTGGGTCCCTTGGTTAGGGAAAGGGCGCAGTTCCGGGTGCTGGGAGCTCCCCGCAAGAGAGCGGACAGCGCTGCTCTGAAGGAGCATACGCTCCTGAGAAACCATGCCGTCTCCTGGGGAAGCAGGGGTGGTGTAAGAGGTGCTGGTGGCTTGTTACTGTTTGTCAGGATGGATGCAGCCATTGCAGGCATCTTCGTCTGGGGTAGAGACAACATTTGCAGGTCCTGTCTCGGTGGAGGCCACCGTGGTGAAGAGGATGAGAAATGAGCACAGCTGTATGAGCCGGCTGGAGTCTGGCCCCTGTGTTTCCCATTCCACTGGTTTTCCACTGCGCTGAGGAAAGAGCTCAGAATAGTCTTGACTGTGGCTTAGAAATCTCGTGCCATGTCCGCCTCCCACCCATTCCTTGTGATCCTTGCTCCACCTGCTCCAGGGTGTCCCTGCCGCTCAAAATCATAAACTCCTTCCCATCCCACTGCTTCCTGTGTCTTCCTCTCCTTCTGCCAGTTGTGTCCATATGACAGAAACACGAGGACAAGACACCCCCTCCCCCAGGTCCCCCATCATAGGTACAGTTTTAGTGTCATGGTGTCCTGAAAAGCAAAATTAAATTTGAAACTGCCTTTGCAAAGGTCTTAACAGTGAGGAAATGACGACAGTGAGAGAGATTCGGCCTAACTAACCCCTCCTCCTCAGCCAGGTGCCGGGAGGTTGGATGGTAGACTCCCTATAAAGCACCTGAAACCACTGGGATGGGGCAGGTGGAGGCAATCCAGGCTCAGGCAGACACGGTCGAGGTTAGCCCTACATCAGGGTCTCGAGCTTGGAGGCTCCTGCAGAGGCTGGGGAAGGAAGGGGTGAGCAGGGGCCGTGCTGGGAGGGATGAGAAGGATTCCAGGTCACCACGAGAAAAGCAGAAGTGATGAGTGATGAGGAGGATGGCAGTAACCGCCGCGATGGCAGGGACTCAGCGACAGGCACGCTTAGAGCAGGGGGCCCTGGAGGGAGGATGGGGCCTCAGCGTGTACTGCAGACTGAGTCCTGGGTCCTGCTCTACAGGATTGGCGTGTAATCCTCTTACCAACTCTACACAGCAGAGACAGTGATGAGCATTTCAAGTTCATAGATGAGGAAACTGACGCTCAAACAGATTAAGTAGTCAGAGCCCAGGTCTGTCTGAACCACAAGCCTGGGCCTCCCACACCACGCCATCCTGCCTCACAGCAGGAGGGCATATTCAGTAGGGGCCCAGCAAGGACACCAAAGAATGACTGACAGATGCCCTCTGGGCTGGGTCAATTGAGAAAAGGATGTGGGGGAAGGCTGAGGATGTGGGACTTAACTTACGCTGGTGATGGGGAGCCAGTGAAGAATTCTCGCCACGTGGAGCAGGATTGGAACTCCTTAGGGTCATCGGCAGGGGCACTGGAGCCCGTTACGTGCACGTTCAGGCAGAAGAGCCCCGTGTTCGGGCAGGTTTGCAATGTCAGCAAGCTCCGTTGTGTGGGTACGTCGTATGCCCGGGTGGGAATACGCACACTCAGAACGGAACTCTTGGGCGGGGGTGGGTGATGCTTACCTGGTTGTGCTGTTTTGAACTCCGTCTTCTTGTTCTAGGGGTCACAGAACAACCACTCAGGTGTATGAGGCACGGAGGAACATTTCACTCAGAACACGATGGCGAGTTCAAAACCATTGTTGATGCCAGCCCGAACCTGCGCCACCTCTGAGCATGCCACGGCCATCAGAGCGGGTCTATGTAGAGACGGCCGAGGGTGGACCACGGGCCACAGGTTGACATCTGGTGCTTTGAGCAAAAGGCAAGGTGAAAACTCTGTGACTGCGGAAAAAGGAAGATAGCACCGGGGCTTCTGTGACCCCGATTTCCTCTCTGTTCATTGTCCTGGTAGGTCTGTGCTGCTCTGGACACATGCTGCCAGTTCAGACACTGCATTCTCAATCCTTACATATGTGCTGATTCAAGATTCTCGCAGTAAGCAGTGTCTGTTGGTTCATTTTTGCAAGGCTTGCTCCCTCCTACGTGCTGAGTAACATGGGGACAGCCGTGCTGGCTTGCCCGGCTCCTCAGTCCCCACCCCAGGAAACTGAGAGCTTCATCACGAAAGGGTCAAATGCAGGGAGACTGCCCAGTGCCCATGGCGGCCCTGGCCCCACCAGACTGGGCACACATGACCTCCGGGCATACACCTCAGCCCTGGGTTGAATAAGCTCTACCTGTAGGAGCCAACAGCCAGCCGTGAGCTCTGCCGTGGAGCCTAATCTAGAATTACCAGGTGGCTGAGGCCCAGACAGGGCTTTGTGCTGGGGTACTCAAGCAGAAATGTTGCTCAGCCCGTGGTGATCCTATTAGGAAGCGGGGAAGTTAATGAATAGTGTGTTCTTTCTTGCTTTCCCCGCCTGCCTTCAGCACGTTGTGTTTATCTACTTATGTATGGAAATCCAGGCCTTCTTAGTAGGCAGAGCAGAGAAGCAGCTTCTTGTCTTACCGAGAAACTGCACAAATCATTCCATTCAGGCACAAGGCTTGACTGGGCTCTTTGAGTCTAAGTAAGATGTCTTTAACCCTTCCTCAACCCGGACTCTTGTTGTTTGAGATGGGCTCCTTTAGGCTGCAAGAAACAAGGACATGCTCAAAGAACAAAGACATTCCCAGAGAGGGATTTTTACTAGAAGCTATAAGGGACACAAGGGGAGGAGGAACAGCTGCGGAGCCGGCTCCGGAAGCAGGAGCTCGCAAACGGGACCCAAGGTGGCCGAGGCTCCGGCTGAGCTGCCGTGCCGGGTCCTGCTGAGGTGCAGAGGCCGTGGCTTCCCGTGTGAGTTTCACGTGTGTGACTTTCTCTTGCGGCCTCCTCTCTCGGACTCAAGTTCAATCCATCAGACAGGGGGTCTGATGGCTCCCACCTGTCACCATCTGTGGGGCCAGGCTTCCACTGTGGGTGTGGAGGGAGCCTGGAGCCATGAGACTTCCTGGAATAATCTGGGACATCTGCCGGAACATGGAACTGTGCTTATTCAACAGAGGCAGCAGCCACCCTGCCTGAGCACTGATGGCACACCAACCACTGGGCTCAGTGTCTGTTGTAGTTATCGAATGATGCGTGATGGATTGCCCCGGCATGTAGGGGCCTGTACTGGGTGCACAGATTCTACGAGCTACACGTTTGGGAAGGGTTTGCTGGGCAGTCCTGGCTTAGGCTCTCTCCTGTTGGCAGTCAGATGTTGGCCAGGCTGTAGTCATCAAAACTTGACAGACATGAAGGCTCTACCTCCAAGGCCTCATCCACAAGAGTGGCATGTGCTGCCAGCTGTTGGCTGGGGGCCTGGGTCCCTCTTGGCATGGAACTCTCTATGGGGCTGCCTGAGGGTCTTCATGGCGCACTGGCTCATTTCTCTCAGAACTAGCAATCCAAGACAGACCATGCAAAAGCTCAGATGACCTTCCTGACCTAGTCATTTTCTTTGTATCTCCTGTCCTGATACCAATGCCTGGTATGTAATGCCACTCCCTTCCTAATTGAAGGAAGGATAGGAGGAAGGGAGAAATGAAAGGGAGGGAGGAAAGAGAGGGAGGAGGGAGAGGAAGGTAGGGAGGAAGGAGAGGAAGAAAGGAGAGGGAGGGAGAAAGGAGAAGGAGGAGGAAGAAGGAGGAAGGAGAGGGAGGAGAGGGAGGAGGGAGAGGGTGGAAGGAAAGGGTGGAGGGAGAGGGAGGAGGGTTAGGGTTAGGTTTAGGGTTTATCCATTTTCCTGTTGATGGGTTTCTGCTGTTTCTGATGTTCTCTTATATGGAACTAATTTGAACTGCAGTGGTCAATCCCGCATGGATTCGTTATCCATTGTCTAAAGGTTAAATATATAGCTATGAGTGAAATTGCTGGGTTGTGGGACATATTTATGTTAAACTGACCAGTTATTGACACATTTAGCTCCGAAGTAGTTGTACAAATTCATACTCCTACCGTGCACACCTGTTCCTCTTCACATCTTTCCCAGCCCTTCAGTGCGTGTTCCCTTAAATTGTCCTGACGGGTGCTCAAGTGTCACACACTGAGACAATAGCATCTATCTCTCTAGTAATGAGTTTGGATTTTTTTAATATGTTTTTTTCAAAGTTATGGTTTATTTTTTTTTCAAAACTCCTTTTCCATATCCCCTGACCATTTTTTCTACAGTGTTTTATTTCTCGTTGATCTGTAATCTGGATTCCAATACTTTGTCAGTTAGGCTCATTGCAAGTGTCTGCTTTGGGTAACCGCCTGTATTTCTACTTTAGTTAGAGTGTCTTTTTAAAAACACATATTTTTATGCTAATATCACTGAGTTGGTTGATATTGCCCTTCATGATTTGTGCAGTTTAAGACTAAGGTAAAAATACATGATTCACCATAATGTCACATATATTTTCTTTGCATGTGTGAAGTTCTGTCTCTGTCACTTACCAAATTTCTAATTAAGTGAGATGTACTTCTGGGACCTGGGGGGAGGCGGCCTGCCTCTCCGCCTCTTCCTCTGTCCCAATAGTCTATGAGTTAATCTATGTGGCCAGAACGATGTGGTGTTGCTCAGGTCACCTTTATATTAAATTATTATATCTGGTGTAGCAAAACTCTCCTGGACGTTCTGAACCCTTTGCTTTTCTATATAAAGTTAAAGTTGATTAAGTATTTTTCTTTTTAACTTTATATAGAATAGCAAGGAGTTCCGAACATTCAGAAATTACTTAATGGGTACAATGTACATTATTTGAGTGACGGATACCCTAAAAGTCCAGACTCCAATGCTAGGAAATAGATCCATGTAACAAAATCGCACTAGTACTTCTTAAATTTACACAAATAAATTAAGATAAAACTGAAGATAAAATCAACTTGACATATTCTCTGCAGAATCTTGACATAATTTTGGTCAAGTGGACATTTGTAGTGTGGACCATGACGGCTCTCAGTTTGCACTTACCTGATTTTTCTAATTTTGGAAGACAATTTCACTAGATTATGGAATTCTAGGTTGACAGTATTTTTCTTTCTTTCAGAACTTTAAAGATGTTATTGTTACTGCTTCCCTTGCCTTAAATAGTTTCGTAAGTCAGCTATCATTCTTATAATTGTTCTGCTTTATGTGACATGGCAAACTCCCTCTGTTCTGGTGACTTTTAATAGTGTCTCTTTGTCTTATGTTTTCAGTATTTTGACTCTGATGACCCCTTGGTGCATTGAATTCACTCTCCTGAACTCCACTGAACTTCCTAGATTTGTGGATTAATTTTCCATTTTAACAAATGGAAAATTCTTTACGGACTACTTTTTGTATCTTTTGCAGGGACAGGGTTTCAGCATATTGCCAAAGCTGGTCTCAAACTCGTGGGCTCAGGCAACTCACCCACCTTGACCTCCCAAAGTGCCAGGATTACAGGCATGAGCTGTGGTGTCTGGCCAGAACGTGATTCTCAAATGCATAAAGCAGATTCTCAATCGTCTAGTTTACGCATTTGAGAATCACTGAAACTATTAAGTAGATGAAGTAATGTATCCCTTTTCTGACAAAGCTGATATGGTTAAAACACTTGTGCTCACTTCACTGTCAGGGTTTCATAGAGCCTGATGCTATCTCCCGATGGCAAAGCAATTGCCATTTTCATGGTAGCAGTGACTTTTAAAATAAAACTCAGTATCCTTGCTACTTACCACCGTGTCCCTTATGGCATTGGTACTTGATACCTGTTTACAGGACTGTATTTGTTTAGTTTGTGTATATTTAATTGCTTGCTGATAGGCTACGGATAATTGGAGACACCGGGTGATGCCTTAGCCACCTGTCTGATCCACATTGCCTAGTACAGTCCAAGACACATAATATTTGCTCAATAATAAGTTGGTCAAATTCCAAAGACCTTGTGAAAGTTATCAGAACCAAATGGAGTCACTAATGTTCTGAAGCCGATGCAAAATAGAATGAAGGGATCCAGGCACACTTGTATGCCAATAATGGAAGATGCTCTACAGAACCCACATCTTACACAAAAGTTGCTTTCAAACGGACATCTGCCCAGCAACTGCCTGTCCAACCTTGGACTGCTGTCACCCTTGCTATTGATCCTTGTACTCAGGGACAATGATCTCAAAACAAGTATGTCGTCTTCCTCACTGTTTACCTGTGAAAACCCTTTGCCTCCTTTACCTCCCTGAGTATGGCCAGAGTTTACTGTGGCACTTTTCCATTGCAATGCTCTGTTCTCAAATAGACACCTTGTCTCTTAGAGGGCCTCTCTCTGTTATTCCGGCCTCTAAACTCTAAACTGAATCTAAAAGACTTGAAGCAATTTTCCTGAGGCCACACTTTCAGTGAAAATTAAGACTAGGATTTGATGGTATTTTTCTCATATCTAAAGTCGGTATAATATTCACCCACCCAAGGTTATTGTGAGAATTACAGATTCTACGTGGGATGCAACCAGTATCCCAGAGGACACACAGTGGGCGCTCCAAAACTGCGTTCTATTCTATTCACACGTATGGTCTCCAGTTCACCGTGTCGTATCAGTGTGTGTATGATGCATGTGGAGGACATGACTACAGGCAGAAGGTGTGAGGCACAGAAAAACCAAGGGAGCTTGCTGCAGTGGAGAGGTCAGTGTATGAATAATCTCCTGTGGCTGAATTCCCCAGAACGCCGGAAGTGGAGACCACAGTGGCAGAGGGCCTTGTGGGAGTGGCAGTGTGGGGATCTCTAGATCCCCAAGGCAGCTGCCACTCTGGACCTTGAGCTGGCTGGTGCCTGATCCCTCGGGAGTTGGCCACAGCCCCACAGGTGTGTGTGAGGGGGACCCAGGGAAGCTGGCTGCAGGGCTCTGGCCATCACGCCCAACAGCACTGTTCTCAGGTCTACTGGTGGAGATTACCCACAGCTCCTGTGCACTTAGGGTGAAGTCAGGACTGGAGACAGAGTCGGAAATTATATTCCGGGTGTCACAGAGGAAGCTCCGGACACAGATGGTAATGAGGAAGAAGTGAGGACCAGCAGCGTAGAAACATGTGAATATTAACATTCGGAAAGAGAAATCGAAGACAGAGGAAAAACGGCTCATCAGAGAGACTGGAGACCAACCACACTAGTGCGATTTCACAGGGATCAGTAAGGAGAGGTTGAGAAGCAGGGGTCACCAGGGTGGCACCAAGGGCAGGGCTCCCAGAGGCTGCCAAAATCTCCTGGAGAGACACTGAGGGAAACTTGAGGGGTGCTGACACATAGGGTTGGTCCTGACGGAGCAGACACCTGCTTTGCTCTCTGGGCAGCCTCCTCACTCCACCTTCCCTGAGTTCTCCAAGCGGCCTCTGGAAGTGATGCTCGAACAGAACCAGAGCCAGGGTGGGTCCTTCGATGGCTTCAGCAGCAACTGATAGATGGGGGCTGCCGTCCTCACCACACTTCCAAGAACCTTAGAGTTGGGGAAGGGGCAGGGAGGCAGTGGGGGAAGTTTGCTGTGGGAAACGCTAATACAGGGACGTGGTTGTTCTCATGAGACAGAAAGGGGAAGGAAGAAGTAAGGGAGGTGGGTATACACTGCTTAGTTTCTTTGTCTTTTATTACTTACCATGTATTTAACTTGCTGATACATTTTCCTTTAAAAGGACTCTGGAAGGGTACCTTGCCAAATTAGAACATGTTCTTCAGGTCATGACATTCTTACTGGTGCTCTTTGACCAAATGCCTTCAAAGCAATGCACTGGGTGGCCAGCCTGAGGTGCCCTCCTGTTCTCTCTGCCATTCTCTTAGACTCTCTCTGTCTCTCTCTGACTCTCTCTCGCTCTTTCCTATGTATGTATGTGTGTGTGCCAACATGAATGGAATTGTATTCTGCCCTGTCGACGACTTGCTTTTTCCACTCAGCTATACATCTTATTAATTTTACAAGTCAGCCTTGAGATCCTTTAGATCTTTCTCTGTTTCTGTTTTATAGTATTTCATTGATTGGATTTGTCATTATTAATGTGACTATTCTGTCTTAATGATTATTTAATTTGTTTCCATGCTTTTGCAATTACAAATAATGCTGCAGAGAGATCAAATTGCACACGCGTATGCACACATGTCTCATGCACGTGGGTTGGTTCTTCTTGGCCCAGATTCCTGAAATGTAAGTTCTGGACCAGAGTCTATGAATTTTGTAACTAGTTGACTAATAAGCTACTCTCTTGAGGGCTATTCAATGAATGTTCCCACCGAAAAGCACACAGTGCTCCCTCCCCGGTATTTCACATGATGGTTTTTTATGCTTTTTCCCTAATATAAGAGGCAAACAAAACAAAACAAAACAAAACTTGTTTTAGTTTATGTTTGATACTCTTTTAATGTGTTTAGTGGCCATTTTATTTATGTTCAGTAAATCAGCCATCCATATTCTTTGACTACTTTCTACTGGGTTGCCTTCTTGTTGTGGACTTGTCTGGATGCTTTGTAAATTCTGCATATCAAAGTTTTGCTTGTTTCTCTTGAAATATTTTTGTCATTCTGCCAGATGTCAATTAACTTTGTGTGCTGTGGTATTTATCATGAGGAATTTGTCAGTCTTCATCCATATGGTTTCTAAGTGGTTCATATCACTACGCTTCCTCCTGCCTCAGATTCTATTGATATTTGCTAGGTTTAAAGCTTTAATAACACGGAAATTTATTAACGTATGTTATAGGTTATGATCCACTGACATTTCTTTTAGCAAATGAGTAGTCCAATATTCCAAAATCACTTATTAGATTTTTAGCCCTCATTAACTTGAAATGCCACTTTTACTGTCTATTAATTTAATCTGATTATGTGCAAATCCCCTGATGTGTCCATTTGTTTCCAGATCGCCTTTTATCCCCTGTTATGTACTGATATTGCACTAATGTCCTGCCTCTCTCATTGTTCCACCTTATGGCACATCAAATAGGGCAAACCCACACCCACAGTCATGCCCACAGCGCATTTTTTCAAAATTGTACTGGTATTTCCACACATCGATTGGCCATACAAACTTGAGAATCAGATCATCAGTTTCCATATTAAAACCAATTGGAATTTGTTGGAAATGCAGATGGGATACACAAGCTGTGGCAGAGAAATGACAACCTTTCCGCATGAAGTCTTTCCCGGGGTGGTAAACATGTGGAAGCCTTTCCCAGACCTCTTTCCTTTTCTTCCAGAACACACAGGGAGTGGTACTTTTCATCTCCCTTCACTCTGAGTGTGACGACGTGACTAAGTTTCAGAGGATGAGACGTGGGCGGAAATGATGCCGTGGCCTCCGGGTCTGGCTCATGGGAACTGTCTGCGCTGTGTCTCACTTTTTCCCTTTGGTTGCCTTCCACCTGCAACCAGGGACCTGGCAGGGAAACCTGAGGCCACCGAGGGTTCAGGAGCCACAGGCTGGAAGTTGTCCAGGTCCCTGAGTAGCCACGTGGAAGGTCACATCCCAGAAGTCCACACCGAACGCCAGCTCATTAGTGTGAGCTGAAACGGACGTACATTTTGCTAAGCCGCTGAGAACTTTGGAGTGTTGGCTAAAGTGTTGATCTACTCTAATCAATGACAAATGTCTCTTCAGCTACTCAGGCCAACTTTGACTTTTTCAGTCGGTAAGAATTCTCTGGAGTTCTTTTGTATTATTATTTTGGCCTGGAGTGGAATCCTTTTTTTTTTTTTTCCCCTATTACATTTTCTATCTGAGTGTTGCTGGTTATAGAAAAGCTATTGATTTTCGTAGGTTGATATATTCAGCTCCAGGTTGGTGAACTCTCCCGGCCGGTTCTAGCAATTTATCAGTTTGTGGTTTTGCATTTTTATGGGAAAGAATATTCTCATATATATACTGTCATATCGCTCAAGTTACTTTTTTCATTTTTACATTGGTTAGAACCTTTAGCACAATATTAAACGGTGGTAGATAGTAGGCATCCTTGCTGAGCTAATTTGAGGAACTGTCACTAATGTTTCATTATTAAGTATGAAGCTTACTTCAGTTTTCTGGTAACTACTTTTTATTGAGATAAGAGAGTTTGATTACTGTTTTTGTTTTCTCAGTGTTTTGTTTTTAATCAGGAACAATCATTGACTTTTATCAAATACTTCTTTAGCATCTAGTGAGATAATTAAAGTTTTTCCTTTATTCTCCTGATGTAATGCCCCATTGATAGGTTTTCTCAATCGTTCTCACATTCCTCCAATTAACCCTGTATGGTTGTGATGTCTTATTCTTTTAAGATCTTATTGATCTGAATACTAAATGTTATTTGGGATTTGTTTACCTGTTTAAAGTGGATTTGAATATGGACTTTTTTCTGTGCTTGCTTGTTCACCTGTGGTATCATAATTGTTCCAGATATCAGAATGAAATGGTTATATCTCTTTCCTGTTCTCTGAGAGTTTATGGAACTTATGAGTTATTAAATTTATGTGGGCATTTACTGATATAAATGGCCCCTTTAGCTATTACTGTTATAGGTTTTATTTATGTTATATACAAATGTATAAAGTTATAGATTTCATTTCTTATTTATTTATTTATTTATTTATTGAGACAGAGCCTCACTCTATCGCCCAAGCTGGAGTGCAGTGGCATAATCTTGGCTCACTGTAACCTCCCTCTCCTGGGTTCAAGCAATTCTCTTGCCTCAGCCTCTCAAATAGCTGGGACTACAGGCATGCACCACCATCCTCGGCTGATTTTTGTAATTTTAGTAGAGGCAGAGTTTCATCGTGTTGGCCAGGCTGGTCTCAAACTCCTGACCTTAAGTGATCCAGTCATTTCAGCCTCCCAAAATGCTGGGATTACATAGGTTTTTAAACCTATAAGTTCTATAAGTTTTTTTTTTTTTTTTTTTTTTTTTTGAGACGGAGTTTCGCTCTTGTTACCCAGGCTGGAGTGCAATGGCACGATCTCGGCTCACCGCAACCTCCGCCTCCTGGGTTCAGGCAATTCTCCTGCCTCAGCCTCCTGAGTAGCTGGGATTACAGGCACGCGCCACCACGCCCAGCTAGTTTTTTGTATTTTTAGTAGAGACGGGGTTTCACCATGTTGACCAGGACGGTCTCGATCTCTCAACCTCGTGATCCACCCGCCTCAGCCTTCCCAAAGTGCTGGGATTACAGGCTTGAGCCACCGCGCCCGGCTAAGTTTTTTTTTTTTTTTTTTTTTTTTAAGAAGCCCCTTGCACCAACATTTTCTTCATTTGCTTCCTAGAAAAATAACTTAATCTAGTTTAGCAATTTCTTTTGAGGTTTCATATATCTAAGAAATGCTTTTGACTGCAATTTTTAATTTGTCACCGTTAGGTATTAATAGTCATCCTACCAAAGAAGTTGAAGATTTGATTCTCTTACAATCATTCTAAAACTCACATGCACACTTTCCTTCCAACCAAACTCTTAACTCTATGCCTATAATAATCCCAGGATTGATTTATAGCCAATATTGACATAATATGTAATTTTGGCTATGTAAACATATATGAGCCATGCACAGTCATTTACTGTATTATAATATTTATAAAAATGTTTTCTGAAGTTAATAATTATTTCATGCCTCATGCCAAGTTCACCACCAGCCCTGGTGCCCGCTCCCCCACTCCACCACCTCCTCCATACATTTTTTTGTTATGGGAGGCTCTGTCTATGGAATTATATGTATATGTATACATATGACTCAGAAGATGGCCACTTGATAAATTATCACAAAGTAGACATCCCCATATCCATACGGTATGACCACCCCAAGCTAAGAAATAGAACATGGCCAGTGTTCCAAAAAAATCTCTCATTCCCTCAGCCCATGAATAATATCCTTCCTCGCCTAACCTAACCAGTATCTTGACTTCCAACACAATAGACTGCTTCTGCCTGTTTATAAAGCACACACGCTCAAAATAATGTGGGTGAAAGCAAGTCGTATTACTCCATGTAATACTTCATGATTGTATATTGTTCTAATGTTCAATTGTTTAAGTTTCCCATAATGCACACATCCATTTTACTACTAATGGGCATTTGGAGCATTTCCAGTTGTTGACTCACAAAAATAATGGTGTTATTAATATATTGTGCATGTTTTTTGTGATTATATGGGTACACGTTCCTTTGGGGTCGTGTACCTATGAGTGTAATCACTAAATTCTCAGCATTACTATAACAGAACTCCAATTTCCCTGTAACCTCACCAACATTTGGTATTTTCCAGGTTTTTTTAAATTGCATTTTAGGTTTTGGGGTACATGTGAAGAACATGCAAGACTGTTGTATAGGTACATGGCAGTGTGATTTGCTGCCTTCCTCCCCATCACCTATATCTGGCATTTCTCCCATGCTATCTCTCCCCACCCCCCACTGTCCCTCTCCTGTTTCTCCCCAACAGACCCCGTGTGTGATGCTCCCCTCCCTGTGTCCATATGTTCTCATTGTTCAACACCCGCCTATGAGTGAGAACATGCGGTGTTTGATTTTCTGTTCTTGTGTCAGTTTGCTGAGAATGATGGTTTCCAGGTTCATCCATGTTGGAACCAACCCAAATGCCCATCGATGATAGACTGGATAGGGGAAATGTGGCACATATACACCATGGAATACTACGCAGCTTTTTAAATTGTAGCTATTCTGCTAGGTGTAGACTCGTTTGCCTTGTGCTCTTGGTTTATATTTTCTTGATAAGTAATGATGATAAGCATCTGTTCTTGTGTTTACTGGTTCTTGGGAAATTTGCCCTCTAATTTGTATATTTGTATCTGAGGAGTACATTTTCTTATCTTATTGATATAATTTTTGTGAACTTAAGTTCTTTCCTTTTTTTTAAAGATGGAGTTTCACAGCCTGTTGCCCAGGCTGGAGTGCAATGATGCGATCTTGGCTCACCGCAACCTCCACTTCCTGGGTTCAAGCAATTCTCCTCCTTCAGCCTCCCAAGTAGCTGGGATTACAGGCATGCATCACTACACCCGGCTAGTTTAGTATTTCTTAGTAGAGCTGGGGTTTCTCCATGTTGGTCAGGCTGGTCTCAAACTTCAGACCTCAGATGATCTGCTTGTCTCAGCCTTCAATGTGCTGGGATTACACCGTGCCTGGCCATGAACTCAAGTTCTTAATTTCAGGTGGGTCTAATTATCTGTTTTGCAATTTTTTATGAATGATCTTTGCATCTTATTTAAGAAATCTCTGCCTATTCCAGGATCTGGATGTTAGATAGCAAATAGTTTTCTCCCACTCATGGAATGGCCTTTTTTGGCCTATTGAGAAAGAGATGTTGTAATAGTGGCAAAGTCATCTAATAAATCAGTCCTTTCCATTGCAGTGAGTGCTGTTGAGTCTACATCAAGAAATCTTTCTGGAGGGGCTGGGCGCAGTAGCTTATGCCTGTAATCTCAGCACTTTGGGAGGCTGAGGTGGGTGGATCACGAGGTCAAGAGATCGAGACCATCCTGGCCAACATGGTGAAACCCTGTATCTACTAAAAATACAAAACAATTAGCTGGGTGTGGTGGCATGTGCCTGTAGTCCGAGCTACCCAGAAGCAGGAGAATTGCTTGAACCCGGGAGGCAGAGGTTGCAGTGAGCCATGATCATGCCATTGCACTCCAGCCTGGTGCCTGGTGACAGAGCGAGACTATGTCTCAAAAAAAGAAAAGAAAGAAAGAAATCTTTCTGGTCCCGAAGTTCACTTAAAACTTACCTCTGATAAATTCCATACATTCTAACAATCTATCGTGTAGCTGGACTTTTTAATATAATGTGATAAAAGGAATTGTTTTTCACTATGGGAATCCAGTGACCAAATACCATTCATCCAAAAGATGTTCTAGTCACACTCTAATGCAATTGCCTTTTTTTTTCTATTAATCAGACCATCCAGAATATTTTTAGGGTCTGGGTTAAAATTGCAGGTGAGGGCTTTCAAAGCATAGATATAAATATTCACATATTGTAAGTCAAAGGAACAAATTATTAGATGAAATATATTCTATCCTACATTGATAAATGTACACTTTTCTCATACTTCCATTTTATAAATAATTTTGCACTTAGGCACTAGGTTAGCTTTACTTCATGGCTTCTGCTATGTAGTATTTTTGTTTCATTCAGTTCAAAGTATTTTTCAATTTTCATATTGATGTTTTTAACCAAAGAGTTGTTCAAAGCTATGCTGTTTAATTTTTAACACGTGAGGATTTTCTAGTTATTTTGTTGCTATTAATTTCTCATTTCAGCTCTTTCATCATTTACCCATTATCTCCAGGCTTTCATTTTTTTTTTTTTTTTTTTTTTTTTTGCCTTGAAAAAGTTTTAATATTGGGTAATTTTCTTTTTTTTTTTTTTTTTTTTCTTTTTTTTTTATTGCATTTTAGGTTTTGGGGTACATGTGATGAACATGCAAGATTGTTGCATAGGTACACACATGGCAGTGTGCTTTGCTGCCTTCCGTCCCCTCACCTGTATCTGTCATTTCTCCCCATGCTATCTCTTCCCACCTCCCCACCCCCCGCCCCTCCCCCATTTCCCCCCAACAGACCCCAGTGTGTAGTGCTCCCCTCCCTGTGTCCTTGTTTTCTCATTGTTCAACACCCGCCTATGAGCGAGAATATACGGTGTTTGATTTTCTGCTCTTGTGTCAGTTTGCTGAGAATGATGGTTTTTTCTTTAGAAGCGAGCTATCAATTTCTTCTTACTCCTTTGAGGGAAATCTGGGTAGTTGCTGTTTTTTAACTTTTATCAACCATAAACTTTTCTTTTTGTCTTTGGTTTTCAGAGGTTTTCTTTTCTTTCTTTCTTCTTCTTTTTTTTTTTTCCTTAACTTTTAAGTTCAGGGGAACATGAGCCTAGCACCCATTAGTTATGTTTTCCGATCCTCTCCCTCCTCCCACCGTCCACTGAGCTAATCTGAGAAAAGATCACTAGTGTGATAAGCCCCAGTATGTGTTCTTCTCCTCTATGTGTTCATCTATTCTCATTATTTAGCTCCCACTTATAAGTGAGAAGATGCAGTTTTTCGTTTTCTGTTCCTGTGTTAGTTTGCTAAGAATAATGGCCTCCAGTTCTATCCATGTTCCTGCAAAGAACAAAATTTCATTTTTTACAGCTGCATAGTATTCCATGGTGACTATGTACCACATTTTCTTTATCCAGTCTACCCTTGACAAGCATTTAGGTTGATTCCATGTCTTTGTCATGTGAACAGTGCTTCAGTAAACATATGTGTGTATGTTTCTTTATAATAGAACAATGTATATTCCTTTGGATATATGCCTAGTAATGGGATTGCTGGTCCAAATGGTAATTCTGCTTTTAGATGTTTGAGGAATCACCACACTGTCTTTCACAATGGTTGAATTAATTGACACTCCCACCAAGAGTGTATAAGCATTCTTTTTTTCTCTGCAACCTTCCCAGCAACTGTTACTTTTTGACTATTTAATAATTGGCATTCTAACTGGTGCAGAGGTTTTCTATACTGCGATTGTGCTTTTCTTTTCATTTGTTCTGTCTAGGTTTCATGCTTGGTGTGTCTTGATATTTATACTCACTTTTGGAAAATTGTCATCCTTATTGTTTTCAAATACTGGTCTTATACCATATTCTTTTTTCTGTACTTATAGGGCTTTAATTACATGCGTATTAAATTTTTACGCCATAGTCCCTATGCTTCTAATTACTTTTTATGTGTCTTTAAAGTCTCATTATCACTAAGTGCATACCTGAATATTTTCTTCTGATCTGTCTTCCAGTTTTCTGATTTTCTATTCAACTGTGTCTAATGTTGATGTAAATCCTTTCATTAGATGATTCATTTCCTTTGTTTTATAATTCTAAATTTCCCATTTTTTTATTAGTTTCCAATTTTCTACATAACTTTTTAGTCTTGTCTTTTATTTCCTTGGGAATAGAAAATATATTTATTTGAAGGATTATTTCCAAAGGTGTCACCTGAATCTCTTAGGAATTTGTTCTTACTACCTATTGTTTCTTCTGGGTTTGGGGCCATATTGTTATCTCACGTGCCTGGATACTTTTAGCAAATGCTGGATATTACATTTGAAAAGTTTAGAGCTGATTTAATGTTTCAGATAATGTTGTCTTTTTCTAGAGTGGAATTATATTTGCTTCTGGCCAGTGGCTACACTAGAAATACTAGTAATCTCAGGCTCTTTGATCAAGGCAAGCTCAGTTTGAACCTGGGCTTTATCCCTTTTTAAATTCCTTTCTTTCTGTTTTACTCTTACTCCTAGGATATAGTCCTTTCATCACCAATCCGAGGTTTGAGGAGAGTTTCTGAACTCCTTTTGTAAGCAGAGCTCTCAGAAAACTGACTCTGAGACAAAGATTTGTTTGCTGTAGATTTGTGGGGAGTGTTTCTGGGAACAAGCCTAAGAGAGGGGAAAGGAGGCAGGATAGAGCTAAGAGAGAGGATGAACTGGCATACAGTTCTATCAGAAGCCTTGGCTGATCCCGTGGGAGCTCTGGAGCTGTAGGTGCCCTTAACTGCTGTCCTCAATTTAGGTGAAGGGACCAAGGCTTTACTGTGCACCACCAGACGATGTGTCTGTGCAGCCCCAGGCAAAAAGTGTAGCCCTGGGCAAAGTACTTCCCTTCAGCTAAGAGCAATGCATCTGTGACCTGTCACCTGCCAGCACTCCTGGAAGCCTGGGGAGTCAGCACCTAGACAAGCTTTTTCTGTAAAGGGCCAGATAGTAAATATTTCAGACTTTGCAGCCCCTACGGGCTGTCACAACTCCTCAACTTTGCGGGTGCAGTGTGACAGCAGCCACAGACTCTAAAGAACAGATGAAGATGGCTGCATGCCACTAAAATGTCATCTACAAAAACAGGCGGTGAGCCATATTTGGCTCATGACATTTGCTGACCCCTGGCCTCAAATAGACAACACAAAGAGCATTGTGTCTTGAAGGGAGGCTGAGCGTCTTTTAACATTATCCAATTCACCCCCATGCTGAGTAGATCTGGGCTTTAATATTGAGATTTTGTCCCCACCATTCCAATTGTCAGATAAAAGCTCCTATCAGCCTCCCAGTCTCTCAGCTACTTTGTCCAAATTTGGTAAGAGACATGGTGTCCTATACGGCAGCCACTAGTCACACGGATTGTTTAAATGTAAGTTCTTTAAAATTAAATAAAATCTAAAACTCAGACTCTCAGACACAGTGGCCACCTATTAGGTGCTCAGCAGCCACGTGTGGCTGGCTGCTGCCTCAGTGGACCGAGAAGACATGTACCATCTTCAACAACAGAGAACAAGTCACAGGACAGGGCTGTAGTGGAGCAAATGCTGACTCCACAGGCCAGGATCACCTCTGAGTTTTCTTCTTCTGTCACGTGTTGGCCCCATAGTGCTGCTCTCCTGAGAGCCCCTGATACCTTCAAAGCAACTCCAAAAAGTTTCATCTCTTTTTCTAGTTGTTTTCCAATGGGAATGTCGGTCCACATTATTTGGTGCATTATAACCAGAAGTAAAACTCTACACCAGTCTTAATGTGCTTTTCACTTTTAATGCAATCCATTTTTTGTGTTGTCTATAAGGATGCTAAATACCCCTTTTCAAATTGCATGAGTAGACACCATTTATTCAGTTTCTTGGGTGGATTTCTCAAGCTAATCTATATTTTTTATTCTCAGTGAAACTTACGCATTGCTCAGAGTTTAAACTTTGCTTGTATTGGGGCCCTGTTGGTTCCACTGATTTGGGATAAATGTCTATGTGTATGTGTGTGTGTGTGCGTGTGTGTGTGTGTGTGTGTGTGTGTGTGTGTACCTGAACACACGCAGGGTTTCTGCGCCACATTTAACAGGAAATTTATGTCTCACACATACTAACAATACAGGCTCAGATTTTGTTTGCTTTTGTCCATGGCCTTGGGAAGACGGTTCATTTCTGAGTGGACACACGTGAAACATCAACTGTAACTAACGTTCACAGTCCCCTTTTCACAAAGGATGCAGCATTGTATACACAAAGCCCCTCCCTATGTAACTCCTTTAACTTGTTCAACCTCAGACCCTAATGAGCATGTCAACACCAAGTGGGGGCCACACCTCCGCAACTCTGTGTGACTTTTTGGCTAGAAGGCATATCTGTAGCGCTGAGCACGTTTGCTCACACCTGTAATCCCAACACTTCAGGAGGCTGAGGCGGGCGGATCATGAGGTCAGGAGATTGAGCCCATCTTGGCTAACACCATGAAACCCCGTCTCTACTAAAAATACAAAAAAGTAGCCAGGTATGGTGGCATGTGCCTGTAGTCCCAGCTACTCGGGAGGCTGAGGCAGGAGAATCACTTCAACATGGGAGGTGGAGGTTGCGGGGAGCCAAGATTATGCCAATGCACTCTAGCCTGGCGACAAAGCAAGACTCTGGAAAAAAAAAAAAAAAGCGTATCTATATTTCAAGCATGCAGTGATTCTCCTTATTTTCAATCTGATCTATATTTTTTACATTCAACATATTTAATCCAAAACTTCTGTGTTTGAAGCAGAGTTGGTGAACTCTCGGCCTGTATAGTTTTCTGTCTTTGGCAGAAACCCTGTGTTTTCCAGTTACAGATGTCATCACATTCACTTCTACGTTGACCCCACATAGGTATCACAAGAATTATTTCCTGAGGAAGGAAGAAGACGTCCAATAGTAATGATCTGTGTGATACTGAAAAAGCAGCCCGGGAGGGGATTCTAGCTCTGAAGCCTCAGCTCTCCCCAACTTATGCTTCTAGAACCCAGTGATGGCTCCCTGCTTCTAAGCAAGGGGACACCAGGAGAGCCAGCAGTCACTACAAGTGACCACAGCCCCTTGAGCTGGCAAAGAGCGAGCTGCACGTTTAGAAACAGCATCTTGGAGCCAGCGCTTTCGTTTAGCATGGCACACAAATGAAGCCAGTAAATACTCGGGGAACAAATGCTCAGTTTTCACTAAGAATAGGCCGGGTAGTGCAGGCCAGACAAAAAGAGCCGTCAAAGCAGGCCCGACCCTTTATCTCCGCTTCCTCTGAGGAAGGCCACTGAAGGCTGCTGTTCGCTCTCCTGTGTGCGACCTTGGCTCATGGCCTGAGAGCAGGGCTCCAGGCTCCTCGGGCACGGTTGGCAGCAATAAGCATTTGTTTTTGGAAAACAGCTGGTGAGCAGTGTCTGAATGCGGTGAGCAAGTGATAAACAGAATGGATGGGTGGATGGATGGGTTAGGACAAAAATCAATTACATGAGGCGAAAACAAGAGACACCTGCAACAGCAGCCTGTTGTGTGGTGACAAATACACCATTTATTGGGCACTGCACGTTACAGTCAGTACTTTTATATTGTACATTATATCAAGTTCTTTTTTTTTTTTTTTTTTTTTTTGAGATGGAATCTCACTCTGTTGCCCAGGCTGGGGTGCAGTGGCACAATCTTGGCTCACTGCAACCTCCACCTCCTGTGTTCAAGTGATTCTCCTGCCTCAGTCTCCCAAGTAGCTGGGACGACAGGTGCACACCACCACACCCAGCTAATTTTTTTTTTTTTTTTTTTTTGTATTTTTGGTTGAGACGGGGTTTCACCATGTTAGCCAGATGGCCTCGATCTCCTGACCTCATGATCCACCCTCCTCAGCCTCCCAAAGTGCTGAGATTACAGGCATGAGCCACCATGCCTGGCCATCAAGTTCTAATAAGAAATGGTAAGCAATATATCAACTTCCATTTTCCATATGAGGAAACTGAGGTGAATAACATCACACAGAACCAGCCCTGAATCCTGCATTTTTCTGATTCTCATCTCTGCACGGAGCGTGAGATTCCAGCCTGATCCTCAAACCTGGTTGTGGTATACTACTTGAAACTGAGTGGGAGGCAAACAGAAGGACTGTCTACAGTCCCTGAGATGCACAGGAGCCGGGGAGTGAGGGGGAAGACGCATTTCTTTTCTGCCCCGGGCTGATCGGACCCCAGTGACAGCATCACGTGTGTTCCAGGCTTCACCTGCAACAAGATCAAGTAAAAGTCACCCGATGACAACTGGGGTCTGGATCACTCTGTCTGAAAACCAGGCACGTTGACACAGCCAGGCCACAAGGGAGCTGGCGGCCTGGAAAAGTGGCATTTTCTTCACATGTCTGCAGGGTTGTTACTAGGAAACCTTCTGCAGAAACCTATTTTTAAGACATTTCCATCCGCTTTCCTTGTCCTCCTATGGGAACCAACAGGGCTGACCATCCTGCTGTGCACGTGATTTCTAGTAGCCCTCACCTGGGAGAAGGGACGGTGGAGGGACGGTTTCTAAGGACCCTCAAGAAGCCATTACCTGGGATGAGAAACAAGAGCAGGTTTAGTTTATTCTGTTTGTTTCTGAAAGATTAACAGTGAGAACCCATCTGGCTGGCTCCCTCCTAAGCTGGCCAGTGGGAAGCCGGTGGGCTTGGCAGTGATGGGCGATGATTGCCTTGCGTGAGCTGACAAGAATGGCATGCAAATTACTCGGCAGCCCAGAAGAAGAGATGACATGGAAACGTTTTTAGAGCATCATTTCCCAGGAAGGGGGGAAAAATCGTCCCACTTCTTCAATCGTCAGAGTGGATTCCCCGCATCAAGCCAGGCCTTGGTCTGAGACGCTGCTCCTTCCAGCTCATTCATGGAGCACACTGGACCTTAGCTCAGGGAGGGCGGGCTCTCCCAGAATAAGGCACATCTCCCTCCAGGCGTCATCATCATGGAAGTCCTGTGACCACAGTGCTATGGTCTGAATGTTTGTGTGTTCCAAAAATTCATGTTTTCACCATACCATCCCCAGTTCATGGTATTTGGAGGTGAGGCCTTTGGGAGGTGATTAAATCATGGCGACTCCACCTTCACGAATAGGATTAGTGCCTGTATCAGTCCATTCTCACAATGCTGTAAAGAAACACCTGAGACGGTCGGACATGGTGGCTCACACCCGTAATTTCAGCACTTTGGAAAGCTGACGTGGGAGGATCACAGGGTCAGGAGATTGAGACTATCCTGGCTAACATGTTGAAACTTGGTCTCTACTAAAAATACAAAAAAGTTACCCAGGCGTGGTGGCTTGTGCCTGTAGTCCCGGGAATTTGGGAGGCTGAGGCAGGAGAATGGCTTGAACCCAGGAGGCGGAGGTTGCAGTGAGCCAATATTGCACCACTGCACTCCAGACTGGGCGACAGAGTGAGACTTTGTCTCAAAAGAAACAAAGAAATACCTGAGACTGGGAAGTTTATAAAGAAAAGTGGTTTAATTGGCTCACAGTTCTGCAGGCTGTACAGGAACTGTAGCGGCTTCTGCTTCTGGAGAGGCCTCAGGAAACACAATTATGGTGGAAGCTGAAGGGGGGGCCAGCACTTCCCCTGGCTGGAGCTGGAGAAAGAGAGAGAGGGAGGGGGTGCCACACATTTCTAAACAACTAGATCTCGGCCAGGTGCGGTGGCTCACACCTGTAATCCTAGCACTTTGGGAGGCCAAGGTGGGTGGATCACCTGAGTTCAAGACCAGCCTGGCCAACATGGCGAAACCCCATCTCTAAAAAAAAAAAGAAAAGAAAAACAGATCTCACGAGAATTCATGATCTCATGACAGCACCACAAGGGGTGGTGGTAGAGCCTGAGAAACTCCACCCAGGCTCCAACGGCCTCCCTCCAGGCCCCACCCCCAACACTGAGATTACAATTGAACGTGAGATTTAGGTGTGGACACACCTGTGCCTCTATAAAAGAGGCTTGAGAGAGACTCCTCCCTCTTCTTCCGCAGGGAGAAGCCTCCCCTGTGAACCAGCAAGCAGGCCCAGACCAGACACAGAATTTCCAGCACCTGGGCCATGGTTCCCCAGCTTCCAGAGCTGTGAGCAATCAATCTGTTGTTTCTAAGCCACCCATGCTGTGATATTTTGTTATAGCCACCCAAACAATCAAAGACACACAGCCACGTCCCCCACGGGAGCAGTGAGTCACATGGTTCCTGCTACTGAAAGCTGGAAAGAAAGCCTGGTGCACACCCCTTTATCCTGGATCCTGACCGGGGTACACACTGGCTGGTGAGTGACAGCTGAGTCTGAATCAGTCACGGAAAGCTTCACAAAAGATACCCGAGTTATCGAAGTGGGAAAGACCTGGAATCTTAGAGTGGGACAGCAGCCTTCAGAGCCACATGACTAAGGCCTGCCAGAGCCCTCAAGCCAGAGGTACCTCTCTGGAATGTGGTAATAAATGTGATTCATATGCATAGTATCAGGAAGAAGTGTGATAAGGAGATGATGTAAGTGATGAACTTCACATCAGAGCCCTTAAGCATGTTGTGAATATTTTGTCCTTTGCAGTCACTGCCTGGACTGTCCAGAGGCAGCAGCATTCAGGCTGCCCGGATACACACATCCCAGACATCCCCCTCCAGACTCATACCTCATCACGGTGGCCAGTCCCTCTTGATTCTGAAAGTGCATTTCCAGGACCACGTACTGTGGCAGCTGAGCTGGGCTGACATGGCACACACGTAAGGCAATGACCTCTATCTCAGAGAAATCATCTCCTTGGGTTTCTTCTCTCCAGGACTCTTGTCTGTTCTTCTGCGTTGCTGTAGACAGAGCTTCTCCCTTCACCTTAGCTTTTCTGCTCCCCCATTTTGACTTGCAGAGTGCCTCAGAATGCCAGGCCTTCGGGGCCACCCGCTCTACTCTCAGGAGCTTAGCACTGAGACTCTTTTTCGACTTAAAGAGATCTGAGATTGATTCACTTCCAGACACATAAGCAGGAACTCAGTAAACATTCGCTAAGTGTAATTCAGTTGAATGCAAACCCAAGAGGAAAGTGTTTTCTGATGTTTGCTCGTTTGCTGGTCACCCACCTCTCTCCAAGTAGCATATTGGACCAGACGTTAGAAAAGGCTCTCTGAAATTGGAAGAGCACTGCCTAATGGCCGGAATCCGTTAAGAAGGCAGAATGTGACCACGTTGCATTCGTGTGTGCCGGGAACACACACCAAATTGAAAATAGGTGGAGAGCTGACTCCGCAGCTCAGCCAGGACCTGGCTCCCTCCTCTCTGCTTGGGCTCCTGAATATTGAATTTGAAATGTAAGTACTATGAATATTTTGAACAAAGAAAGACACCCTGAGGATTCACACAGAGTGTTCACAGCCACCTGCAGGCCTCGGTAGATCTGGCCCTCATTCAAGGATAAGTGAACAGAAAGGAAAAATAAAAATGTGAAAATGTGATGTAGCCCACATGAATTCTGTATGAGAGATAAATGAAAAATACATTTCTTTATGCTAATTTTTATTCTACTAATGTTTAGCTCTCCAGTAAGCCACCCAGTTGACCCTCTTCTTGTAGATCAATCTCAAGAAGAAAATCATAGGTACTCGCCCCTTTCTATGCAAAGCACAATGAGAATCGCCCTATTTCTGCCTCCTACCTCTCTCCCCGTTCCACCTCCCAGTGCTGTGGCTCAGGTAGGGAATTCTGTTCCCAACTGACTAAATGAATATTATTTTTGTTTTACATCACCTCTATCTCTATTTCTCAGACTTTCCCACTGGCTGTGCTTTTTCCCACAGGTCTAGGAGCTTCCTGATCTATCCTTTGCCCAGAATCCTCCTCCTTAGCTGGTTTTCAGGGTGGATCTTTACTGTGCTCCAGGCTCTGCTCCCCGACACTTCCAGGAAGTCTGCCCTGACCAGCACAGAAGCCAGCGAGGCCCCGTCACACAGTTCCCCTCTGCTGATGGCATTTATTTCCAACTTAAATCTGAAATCGCATCTCTCTTGTGTGTGCACGTCTGTCTCTTCTGAGAAGGGGGCTCCAGGAGAGCTGGGCCAGCTTCTCCTTCCTCTGCTGTGTCCCCTGAACACACAGAGGCCCTGAGTCCGCCGCTGCTGGCTGGCAGCACGCACGCACCCTCTGTACTTGACCTCATGGGATATGGAAAAAGACAGGGTCTATCGAACAAGACAAATGTTATCCTGGTCAATGGATATTCTGAAATGAATTAACAATTAAGACAATTTTTAAAAAGGTAATTCACAGACATAACATTCATTCAAGTTTAGTAAGAAGAGAACTGACCCCAAAGAAAATAAACATAATGCTGTCAAAGGCAGATTCGAGAACATTTCACAGCGTGAGGAGGAGAGGGCGAAATGAAGGAAGATCTCAGGGAGGACATGAAAACAAAGAGGAGACAGTGAGAGTCTCAGGGGCGGGAAACTGATGGCCTTGAAGAGGCAACATATCAAGGGCAGCTGGAACTGGGTAAAAATGCTCAGTAAGAGGAAATCAGCTTGACCATGTCGATATAGCTCCGAGAAATGACTCCATTTCAGGAATAAATAAAAAATAAAGATCCTACGAATTCAACCCAACAAGTTAATAAAAGAAAAAAAAAAAAAGAAATGTAGCATAAACAAAACCAAATTAACACAGGTCAGAGCAAAACTAAATAGATAACAGCAGGATGATAACACTGAATTGAAGCAAATATATAGACTGGTTTCTTTTTTAATTAACAACTCTCCAGCCTAACTCAGAAAAAGAGAAATAAAAAGTCACAGAAGAGGGCTGTGACAATAGATGAAGGGAAAATAAAAGGAATGTAAGATACATTTTTTAACAGAATCTGTGTGATTCAACACTTCAGTAAGAAAATACAAATTAACACATTGAATCAAAAGAGGTAAAACGTCCAGGCAGCCGCTCAGGAACCCCTCCGTTACAGCAGCTCCTGCCCAGGCCAGCAACACGGTGCTCCACAGTCTGCTCTCCAGGCAGCCGGCAGCCAGGCGCACCCCTTCAAAGTGTGTCCCACCCTGCCTCACTGGCTCGGCCCCTCATGGCTGCCAGTGGGAGCGTATTTTGTGCTTATCCATGCCTGTCTTCCCAGCTCTGGGGCTAAGTCTCCAGACTCCAGATGATCGCCATTTGCCTGTACCTGGCTTTCTTGTGATCTGGGGATTCTGGGAGTTTGAGGAACCAGAACAGAGTCCCCATTCTTGCTGTGGTTACAGCCCCTCTCCCATCCGTCCCCTTACTCTTCCCACTTCGCCACCTGTAGCCACTCCGTCCTCCTCCCTGTGCTCCCATCTCTCTCCTACAATCGCACCCCAGGGCCTTTGCACGACCACCCCCCTGACCTGGACTCCTAGTCACCAAGATACCCTTGTGTCACGCTCCCGTCCTCAGCTGGACCCTTGATGAAGTATCCCCTTCCCAGTAAATTCAAAACAGCGCTCTCCTCATTCTTCCTGCGTCTGCTTTACTTTCGTTTGTAGTGTTCTCATGGCCTGATATGTAGGATATTCAACTTTTCATTTTAAACCTTCCTCTCCCTCTCTGTTCCACACACGCAGAGTCATAGCTCACATTCCCAAGGCACACATCTAAGGAAGAGATTCCACCCTGCCCCCACTGGGCTCCCACACCGAGCCCCTGCTTCAGCATCAAAAAGGGAGGGTCTGGCTGCCTCTGATGGCGGGGTACGGGAGGTGGGCACCGGGCCCTGCCAGGTGCTGGGCTTCTTGCACTCTTCTGTTTTGAAGTCGCTGGTGGCCTCTGGTGTCTGGGGCTCAGGGGCATCCATTATGAGGAGGTCACCATCCACAGAAAGCAGGTGCATGCCACCACATCCAGGCTCATCCCTTCATCCCTGTTCCTGGGTAGATAAAGACCAAGCACCTGGAATCATCAGAGACTCTTCCAGGGCCCGGGCACAGCAGCAGGACAGGGAGACAAAACAGGGCTCCAGCCAGCTCCAGCGGCTCCAGCAGAACTGACATTCAAGGAGCCCAGGGCAACCAGGAGAAGGCCTCTGGGCTTTGGAGAGATGCTGTGAGGCAGGCGTGTGGCGCTGTGATCGCCGGGTGCAGGGGAGGGCTGAGCTAGCTGGGGCCTCCAGAGACGACCAGAGCTGAAGGAGGACAAATTCCTGGCGTGTACAGATGGGTGGAGAGGAGCCTGGGAGTGGTCAGGGCTGCAGTCAAAGTGCTTCAGGCAGAGGGACCCTCCACATGGCGAAGACCTGGGGAAACGGACAGGCTGGCAGAGCAGGGGCCTGGAGTAGGCTTGGGGAGGCGGGGGTGCCCCAGGTGGGCAGGGGAGGGCACATGGATGCCGGTCCATGGTGCCGGCGCTCTGCTGTCTGCTCTATGGTGCTGCTCTGGCTGCTGGCATCGGGCTGCAGGTGCACACAGAGAAGCAAAGGCGTGGGAACTCCCAGAATCCCCAAATCACGAGAAAGCCAAGTACAGGCAAATGGCGATCATTCAGAATCCAGAGACGTCGCTCAAGCATTGGGAAGACGGATACAGACAACCTCAGAGTGTGGCTTCAGGTCCAGCCCACGGACAAGCACCGAGTGTGGCTTCAGGTCCAGCCCTGGGCTCGCTGCCGTGCCTCTTCTCTGCCAGCACCCTTGTCTCTCCCACAGCAGCCACACCTGCTCTTCCACTTCACTGGGAGGGAGTGCAATGAATGTGGAAGCATGCACATTCCAGGGCAACCTCATCATCCCTGAGCAGTGGCTGTCAGGGAAGGCCAGTTCACAGGGCTGAAATAAGTCACCCCGCCCCCCACTTGTAGGTGAGCAAATAGAGACCCAAGTTGATTAAAGGAAGCATCTAGAAAGTCTCCCCAGCCTTCATCATCTGAGACTTGGCTTTCAGCCCCAAAGCACTAGGCCCTGCCATTAACCTTCCGCCATTAACCTCTGGTGCTCTTCAATTAGCAGGAGCCAGGGGTCCTTGGCAGGTATAAGAATTTGGAAGGACAGCCCCAGGGCATGGCCCCAGCCTGCAGCAAAAGGTTCTAAGTGTTCTGTTGGAGGGAAGCCCAGGAGATATCGATCAACTGCAGGTGGGAGAGGCCCCAGATCCCACCCTTGCTTGCCTCCAGGAGAAGGTTCTTCACGGGCCAGGATGGAGACGGGTCCCACGAGGCCCACACAGCTCCCTGAGCATGGTTTCCCATGGACAGAGCTGGTGACATCATGACTCTAGGCCACAACAAAAGAGCTTTGGAAAATCCCGATGACTAGAATTTTATTAAATGAACAAACTTTGGGTTGCGCGGTAACTAGAAAACGGAGGACTGCCTCATCACTTACCAGACACGTGAGCTTGAACAACGGCTTCCCCGTGTGAAACAGCGAAGCTCTGTAACCCCCACGAACTTGCCTCGCATCCTGCATCTGGTGTGGAAGACTTACGTGGCCTCTGACAACTTGCTAAACTTCCCTGGGACTCAGTTTCCTCCTCAGACACTGCAAATGACCAAAGCGACTTCAGGATCAAGTGAGATTGTCCATCTGAGAGCACTTAAGAAGCCTGCGGGTGCCAAGGCCCCCCTGACCCCAGGGTGAGCTCAGGACGAGGCATGGAAGTCAGGTGTGGAAGAGAGCGAGCAGGAGCACTGGAAGTGGCTGTCCCTGAGATGCTTCGAGCCCTGGCTCCTGACCTGCCCTCGCTGGGACAGGATGCCCCTGTGACCCTCGATGTCCCTGTGACCCACGATGCCCCACACCCACCTCTGTTCCTTCTTTCCCAACGAGGGCATCTCTCTCCGATTTACATCAGTGCTCTGGCCTCACTTTTTGGGATGACGGTGGTGGGAAGGTCTTGGTACAGAGGACATGAGCCAGGTCTATGGGGACAAGGAGAATGAACTGCCTGGGGCCCCTCCTTGGTAGGAAGGGACAGTGGCTGTGATGACTTTCTGGTTGAAGATGAGGGGTGTGAACACAGAAAGGCGGGCCCTGCCCCCCTACCTTGCCTTCACATCCTGCTCTGTTGCCCTCAGTCTCATGCCCTCCCTTCCTTGACCATCTACTTTAGTTTCCAGTTCCACTCTCCAGTGGAAGGAACCTGGTCTCCCTGGAGAAGGGGCTGACTCTAGGGCTGGGCAGAGGATGGACAAGCTGAGCCTGGAGCATCTTGTGGGTCCAGAAAGTGAGGAAGGGCTCACACCACCCACCGTGAAGGGGCGTGTCCAGGAGACACGGTGGCCAGCACTGGGACAAGTGAGGAACAAAAGAACGTCACTTAGTGTAACCCAGAGGATAAAATGAGTATCCAGGAACCCATGCTGACTGCGTAAATTCATAAGGAGGGGAAAAGTGACAAATCTGACATGTAGAAGAATTTCAGATGATTTATGGAGTTAATTCCCCCTTCAACTTGGGTTGTGCATGGTGGCTTCCTTGCAATGAGTCCGGTATAGAGAAGTGAAGAAAGATGAATTCCACAGTAAAGAAGCCTGACAATTACACCTCCACCATGTGGCCAAGGTCAACACCAACCAGGGAGGGGTCATGTTGACAGCAAGCACCCGGCACAGTGTGATGAGAGGGTACCGCGCCCTTGTGGTCACCCCAGTGGAACCATGAGAAGCACATCAGACAAACCCCATTTGAGCGACATTCTACAAAATTCCAGACACTCCTTTAAATTGTCTAGGTCAGCAAACACAAGGAAGGTCTGAGTAACAGTCTCAGCCAGTAGGAATCTAAGAAGACGTGAAGATTAAATGTCATATGAGATCCTGGAACAGAAAAACAAAGGCAAGTTGATTTGTAACAAAACACCATAGAGAACTCTAAATAAAGGACAGAATTTAGTTAATAAAGGCATGTCTAAATTGGTTCATCCATTATAACAAATGTTCCATAGTCCTGTGATATGATAATAGCAGGTAAGCTGGGCATGACATATGTGGAAGTTCTCTACCTTATCTTTGCAATTTTTCTGCAAACCTACTGTTCTAAAAAAATCGCTTATTCAAACAAGTCACCTTATCGTTAGATAGCTCTTCCTTCCATCACCCACAGAAGCCGGGCCACTGAGACGGAGGTCTTGCTACAGTGACAACCTGGCTATCTGTGTCACTTCTCTCTGAACACGCAACTACGGAGTGGTCCTCACTGTGACCAGTGATGAGGGTGAGACGCGGCTAGCACACCCCAGAGAACCAGCTCCAGCTATCCCTCCCCTCATTGCTCTTGAGGGACCAATTCACCCAGGAGATAATGACCTGGAAATGAACACGTTTTATTACACTGAAGACTCAGACCCCACTAAAGGGCCCTCGTGAGCTCAGCTTGATCTTAGGGAAGGCTCATTTTGCCTAGTCAAGGAAAATCTAAAATTAAAGCAGCCCAGACAGCCTCCCTCACTCCCTGCTGACTCCCTGACCTCCACTTGAGTCTCAAACTTTTTCAGTTGGCCCCAAAACCGAGGTCAAATGAGATGTGTGTAAGCCGTTTCCAAGCTAGAAACACAACTGATTGCCAAGGAGCCTTTATGATCTCGGGCCCTGAATCAACTCTGCTTTTCCAGACGTCTTGGGTGCAAAGGGCACAGAAACGATTGGTGTGTGCACAGATGTGGTCAGAGGGAACAGCAAGCCAAAAGGGGTCATCCTAGCCCACGTCCTTGGGAAGGTCAAAGTCACCTTGGCGGAAAGCACCTGGAGGCTGCAGCAGGCCCCAAGCTGAGGACAGAAGAATGGGCAGTGGGACAGAGGCCTTTGCCTTCTTCCCTCGGGTGCCACACAGGAGCGCCCGGCTGCTAAGAAAGGACCCCCCCGCAACCCAGAATAAATGTGTTAATGGGCCCACCAGGCAGCTCTGAGCCCCTTCCAGACCCGCCTCACTGTAGTACCAGTCAAATAAGAACCCAGCTGGGGTGGAACTGTTGACAAGTTGAGAGAGGAGGCAGAATGCAAGGTGGGAAGGAAGCGGGCAGCTGGCCACACCCCAGGGCCTTCTGCAGGTTTTCTGCCCAAAGCAGGTCTGAACAGAGATGGGAGAGGCCCCCACTTTCAATCAGGGTCAGAGTTTATTAGATCATTACACTGGACTGAGCATACTTATAACCAACCTCAGTATCTTTTATTACCTGAGAGTGACAAGAAAATTCAACGTGCCTGTTACAGGTTGTATAATCCTGGCTGCTCTTCCCGCAGCGTGGACTATCTCGGGTTAGGAGGCCTCTGAGGAGGACACGGGAGCGAGGGTGGTGGCCAGGACCAGATGGTGACAGTAGAGACGGGAGTGAGTGCCTGGATGGGAGGGCAGAGCACGCCCGTGCAGGGAACACGGAGTGACAATAATGGGGGCAGTCACATTTGAACAGATGGGATACAGGTCACGATTTCTTCCAAAACTGAAGGTAGACATTATGCCACAGATTCCGAAAGATCTGTTAAGCCAAGATGGATTCATTCAAAGGAGACCTGACCAGTGGCCATATTGCAGGAAAGCTGCTGGGGGAAAAAGACAAGAAGACTTAAAGACACCCGCAGAGAGTGGACACGTGGTCAGCGAAGTGGTAATAATGAGGCTGAAAGGTGACTTCCTGATATAAACCATGGAAGCAAGAAGGCACCAGAACTGCATGCGACATATAAGTTCTTTAAAAAGCCCCAAGGCAAAGCTTTATACAGAATTATAGCATCAGTGTAAATGAGCACAAAATAAAGATATATCAGTAATTCAGAAAACAGCATTTTTAGCCTTCAGACCAGAATCTATACAATTGTCAGAATGGACAATGAAATGAAAAAGGAAAGTACAGAAAGGAATGAGGGGCGAAGAAAAAGACAAAATATGGGTATGATTTAATTATACAATAGTTAAATATGAATTTAATTATGCAAAATAAGTGCCCTCCGGAATTGTGTGTGTGTGTGTGTGTGTGTGTGTGTGTGTGTGTCGTTTAAATATGTGCCAATAAACAAGCAAAGGGCAGGAGGTAATTGATACTGAAATAGTCTTAGGATGGCTAACATTATTGGATGTCTTTATTTTGTCTTCATTTACAATGATGCTATAATTCTGTCTAAAACTCTACCTTGGGACTCTTAAAAGAACGGTAAGTATAGCGTGCAATTCTGGATCCTTTTTGCTTCCATCATTTATATTGGGCAGTTATCTGTCAGTCTTATGATTGCTACGCTGATGACCACATGTTCACTTTCTCTAGTTGTCTTTAACAACCTCCGTATAAGACAAAATTGTTATTGGGCCATAAAGTTCCAAGGCATATGTTAGAAAAACTAAGGCAGCATCGTGAGAATTGCTACAGAATATATTATTGTCAGGCTAAGAGAAGGAAGTTAATAGCCCTAAATGCATATGCCAAAAAAATAAATAAAATCAATCGCTTAAGTTTGGATCTCAAGAATATTGCACATCAAAGTCACTGAGGGTAGAGAAAAGAAAGACAGAGATGTCAGAAACATGAAATGGAAGAAAAAAAGCAAGAAAAACTAGCAAGGCCAAGAAATGGCTTATTTAAAAAAAAATTATAGACAAACTGAGCAAGAGGTATCAAATAAAATATTACCAATATCAGGAATGATAAAAGGAAATTTATTACAGATCCTACAGATAGTAAAAGAAAAAAAAATAGTATATGCTATTTCAACAATAAATTAGGCAGTTTAAATGAAATGAGAACAATGTTTTAAAAGTGCTTTCTAAATATGTTAAAGGAACAAATTTAAAAATCTTAGTAGCCCCTTATTCAGTAAAGAAATTATACCTATTACTTTACAATTCTCCCCCATGCCCACCTATATAAATCAACAAACAAAGCAAAAATCTTTAAGTCCAAAATAATCCGCGAGTGAATTTGAGAGAAAAGATAAAAATAAATTTTTAACTATGAGAGAAAGAGTAAAAGTAATATTACATGAGATCTTACAAAGATAGGAACTGAGAAAAAGCTGCCCATTATCTGTGATGAGTCCTTATAAAACCATGGCAAAGGTATTAGAAGAAAAAAAAAAAAATGGAAACCTCTCTCCCTCATTGACATAGGCGCAAAGACACTAAAATCAATGCAGAATGAGAATTCAGCGGTAAATAAAAGGGCTAATACATTATGGCCAAGTGGCATGTATTCCAGAAATGCAAAGTTGATAAATATTTGAAAATAAATCAGTGCACTTTATTTGAAAATAAATCAATGTACAGAATGAAAGACAAAAAATAACAAATTATATAATCATTTGAAATTCTGCAACACACACACACACATTAGCCAGACTTTGACACACAGTCAGACTAGAGACTCCCAGAAAACAGGAGTGCAATGGGAATGCGATTATCTTGATCAATGTATCTACAAAATACCTACCACAAACTTCACATTTAAAGGTTAATTTCTGAAAGCTTTGCATGGAACATCAAAAAAGCTCTTCTATCTGCTATTTCAAATTCTATTCAACATAGGGCTGAAGGCTTTCGTCAGTGCAATGAGGCAAGAAACAAATAAAAAAGATAAAGACAGAAAAGGGAAAAAAAGTCATTATACACATAGTAAGTCCAGAGTATCTACTGACAAAACATTAGCAATAATACATGAATTTGCTAAAGTCCTGTATCGCTCTTGTACAAAAATAACAGCAACAAAAAGCAGTGCATTTCTGTATGCCTGCTACAATCAAACAGAAAATAAACTTCTAAATAGATGCTAACTAAAATAGCATCAAAAATCAAATACATAGAAAGGAACCGAGTGAAAGTTGTGGAAAATCTTTGTATGAAACTGATACAATACTACTTAGAAAAATTAAAGAAGATCTATAGGAATGGAAAGCTATCTATACTCAGGAACTGGGAGATTCATTAAACAATGTCAATTCTCCCTAAACTGATGTAGTCCATGCAAATCCCCCCAAGAAATCCCTACAGATTTTCCCATGGAAACTGATGTATTTCTTCTACAGCATATGTGAAAACACAAAAGGCAAAAAAATAAAGCCTAGGAAACCTCAAAGAGAATGAACAAAATGAAAATCTTACACTAGCAAATACCAAGGTATGTTAAAAAGCCACAGTTAAAAGACTCTAGCAAGAGCTTAGAGAATTAGAACAATGAGCAGAACACTAAGTCCAGAAATAGATTTATGCGTCTGTCTGAATTACAGCAACGGTGCCACTGCAATTTCGAGGAGCAAAGATGGATTTCAAGTCATGCTGGACCAGCTGGAGATCTAGAGGCAGGGTGGCAAGCAGCAATGAAACCTAACCCCTCTCCTGCCCAACACGTATTTTCAGATGCATCACAGACTTCTGAAGTTCAAAGTTTTAAAAAAGGCTTCTAGAAAAAGACATAAGACGATGCCGTTCTGAATTTTGGACGGGCAAATATTGCTTAAGTAAGACAAAAATATGATTACTCTTCCTAGAATGTATCAATACAATGTCCAGAGCACAATGAAAATATTATTAGCTGCATCCATCTCCCCACCTATGTAACAAACCTGCACGTTCTGCACATGTACTGCAGGAGTTAAAGTATAATAAAAAGGAGAAGGAGGAGGAGGAGGAGGAGGAGGAGGAGGAGGAGGAGGAGGAGGAGGAGGAGGAGGAGGAGGAGGAGGAGGAGGAGGAGGAGGAGGAGGAGGAGGAGGAGGAGGAGGAGGAGAAGGAGAAGGAGAAGGAGAAGGAGAAGGAGAAGGAGAAGGAGAAGGAGAAGGAGAAGGAGAAGGAGAAGGAGAAGGAGAAGGAGAAGCAGAAGGAGAAGGAGAAGGAGAAGGAGAAGGAGAAGGAGAAGGAGAAGGAGAAGGAGAAGGAGAAGGAGAAGGAGAAGGAGAAGGAGAAGGAGAAGGAGAAGGAGAAGGAGAAGGAGAAGGAGAAGGAGAAGGAGAAGGAGAAGGAGAAGGAGAAGGAGAAGGAGAAGGAGAAGGAGAAGGGGGAGAAGAAGAAGGAGAAGAAGGAGAAGGAGAGAGAAGGAGAAAGAAAAGGAGAAGAAAGGAAGGAAGACAGCAGAGACCAAGCTTGGGCTGCACACACCTGGAGTTAGGTCCGCAGGACTCGGAGGCAGCTGTTGCTGATGCTGGGAGGGAACCTGAGTTTTTTGTTCCTGCTGTTTTGTTTTTTGAGACAGAGTATCACTTTGGCGCCCCAGCTGGAGTGCAGTTGCAGATATTTGGCTTTATTTATATCTAGATCTATTTTATGTGATTAAAATGTAAATATTTTATATCATGTTCCATTTTCTAGGTACTATTTATAAGAGGAAAAAAATTTAAATATAAAGAAAGATAATTTCAAAGTAAAATAATGGGGAAACATATATCATGAAAACAATAAACATTAGATTTCTGGTGTGGTCATAATAACCTAAGACAATGTACAATCCAAGACAAGGATTATAATTAGAGATAAAAAAATGAAATTTAATCATGGTAAAATAGTCAGTGCACCACAAAGAGATAACACTAATATACGAGTGTAGTTAATAACAATCCCAAAAAATACAAGAAGCAAAAACTGACAGAAACAAATAGAAAAACCCATGCTTGGAATTGGAAATTCTGAAACCCATCTCTCAGTAATTGATAAAACACATAACAAAAACACACTAAAACAAATTTTCAAAACACAGTAAGGATATAGGCCAGCGCAGTGGCTCACACCCATAATCCCAGCACTTTGGGAGGCTGAGGCAGGCAGATTGTAAGGTCAGGAGATCGAGGCCAGCCTAGGCAACTTGGTGAAACCCCATCTCTACTAAAAATACAAAAATTACTTGGGCTTTGTGGTATGCTCCTGTAATCCTAGCTATTCAGGAGGCCGAGGCAGGAGAATCTCTTGAAACTTCGAGGCGGAGATTGCAGTGCACCAAGATCACACCATTGCATTCCAGCCTAGTGACAGAGCGGGACTCTGTCTCCAAAAAAACAAAACAAAACAAAACAAAACAAAACAAAACAAAACAATAAGGATATAAAAAGTTTGAAGAGCACTATCAACAGAGTTGATCTGATTGGCATTTATAGAAAACACTGCTAGCCTTAATACACTTTCTTTTCAAGTGTGCATGAAATGGTCATCAGCAGTGGTCACTGAGTAGTTGGAAAATGTCTCAATAAATTTTATAACATAAAAATCTTACATTGTATGGCATGTGACTGTAAGAGAATTAAATTACATTTCAATAACAAAAAAAAATCTTTTCTAAAAATCTCCAAGTATTTGGAAATGTAACAATACATTTCTCTTTTTTTATTTATAGAATTGTGCAAACATTAGCGCAATCCACATTAAAACACTGCCCTCAAATTTTCCTCATGGTTATTCACAGTTAATCCCCACTCCCTCCATCTGCCCTTGGCAAACAGCAGTCTGCTTTCTGTCTCCATAACTTTCCCTGTTCTGGATATTTCATACAAAGGGAGTTATGCAACTGGTAGTCTGTTGCATCTGGCTTCTTTCACTTAGAATAATGTTTCTGTGGTTCATCCATCTTAGAGCACATATCATGGAGTAATATTCCTTTAATCATGTTCCTTCAATCATGGAACAATATTCCTTTGCATGGATACATTTTATTTGTACATTCACCAGTTGATGGATATTTAAACTGTTTCCTTAGGCGTTCTTATAAATAACATCTGTGTACATACTTTTTCGTGGACACATGTTTTTGGTTCTCTTGGGTAGTTTCTGAGGAGTGGAATTGCTGGGTTGTATATTGAACTTTTAAAGAAGTGCCCAGCTGCTTTTCAAAGTGGCTGTTCCATGTTGTTTTCTCATGGATGGTCTAGGAGGAGCCCAGCTTCTTGCATCCACAGCTGCCCTTGGTACTGGCAGCCTTCCTGACCTTTAATAGGCAGGAAGTAGCATCTCATTTCAGTTTTAATTTGCATTCTCCCAATGACTGATGATGTTGGACATGTTTCCACGTGCTTTTGGCCATATATGTATCTTCCTTGGTGAGTATCTAGTTAAAGCTTTTGTCCACTGTGTAATTGGGCTATTAATCTTCTTATTACTGAGGTGTGGGAGTTCCAGACACAACTCCTTTAACAGATAGGTGATTTGCAAATATTTTTTCACAGTCCGTGGCTGGTATTTTCATTTTCTCAATAGTCTTTCAAAATGCCAAAGTCTTTAATTTGATGAAGTCCAATTTACCATTTGTTTCTTCTTCCTTGGATCATGCCTTTGCTGTCATCAAAGGATTCTGCCCAATGCAAGGTTACAAGGTCTTACACCTATGTTTTTTCTAGATGATTTTTAGCTATAGTTTATGCAGTTAAGACTGTAATGCATTTTAGGTTAATTTCTGTGTGGCCTGAGATAAAAGTCTACATTAATTTATTTCATGCTTGTGGATATCCAGTTGTCCTAGCACAATGTGTTGAAAAGACTATTCTTTCTCCAATTGAATCATCTTGACACCCTTGCCAAAAATCAATTGATCATAAATGTAAGGCTGAATCACTTGACCCTAAATTTTGCCCCATTACATATATACCTTTCTTTGAAGCAAAACCACATTGCCTCAATTCTGCTAGCTTTATACCATATTGAAATATAGTCATGTAAACCCTCCTCTCTTCTTTTTGTTCTATGCCTATGTACATTTTAGGATAATTGTGTGAACATCTTTTAAATGTTCATGAAATGTCTCCATTTAATTAGGTCATTTATTTCTTTCAGCAATGTTTTATACATTTCATTGTAAAAGTCATATGTCTTTTGGTTAAATTTATTTTTAACTGTTTATTTTGATGTTATTGTGAATGAAATTTTTTGGTCGATTTTATTTTTTGATTATTTGTTGCTGTCAATAAAAATGTGATGAATGTTCATATATTGATTTTGTATCCTCTGAACTCCTAAATAAAACATGAGTGGAAAAGAAGTTAAAAGGGCCATTAGAAAATATTTTAAAACTTAGTCATAATGAAAATGCAACAAATCAGAAGTTCACAAAATACAGATAAGTGCAGTGCTCTTGGACAATTTGGAGTTTTAAATGTTCATATTAAAAACAAGAATGATTTTAAATTTTATTATCTAAATTATGCCTTAAGAAGCTAAAATGTTAAAACATCTAGCAAGAAGAAAGATCAATTAAAAAAACACAAATTATATCAATGTAAAGAATAAAAAAATAGATGTTGCTGTATGTCCTACAGATGTTAAAAGGTTGTAAACAATTTATGACCAAAACTTTACACCAATGATAACTTAAATCAGACAAATACCTTGGAAAATATGACTTAATAAAATTGACAGACATTACAAAATGAAAGCAGAAAATTATAGGCAATGTTCTTTGCAAACATAAATAAAACAATCATCCTTAATAAATCATTAGCAAATTGAGCCTAGAAATATATAAATATGAAATACACTATAAGCAAGTGAGGCTTGTCACAGGAATGCCAGATTTAACATTAAGACTTTAATTGATTAACATTAAAAGAATAAAGAACATCTTATGATAATCTCAATAGACGCAGATAGAGTATTTGGCCAAATTTAATATGCATTCATGTTGAAAACTCTCAGCCAACCACTACTTGCAGGAAAATGACTCAATCTGTTAAAGGATATCTACAAACATTACCTACAGCTAACATTATACTTAAAAGTTAAATATTGCACACTTTTTTCCTAACGTTTGCAAACAAAGTAGAGGCGTCTATTCTTACCATTACATTGAACAGTGCGCAGAAGGTTCTATTCAGCATAATAAAGCAAGGATAAGGAATAAGCATATGATTATTTGTAAAGAAAACCAAAATGTACTTTATTTTAATTTATTTTCAGACATAATTGTTATGTGAACAGAAAGAAACCCATCAGAACAAAAAAATAACACTGATAAGTGATTTTAGCAAGGATGCAGACAGCTAGGTTAATGTGCAAAAGTCAATGTATATTTTTAGAGCAAGAAAACAGAAAATGATATAAAATATTTACATTTTAATAACATAAAATATATCTAGAAATAAATAAAGCCAAATATCTGCAAAATCACTATACTGAAAACTGTAAAATATTATTGAGATTAATTTCAAAAGATATAATGATGAAGAGACACATACGTTCTTCATGGATTGGGAAATTAAATATTCACATATGTCAGTTATCCCCAAATTAACAAATAGATTCAATGCAATCTTAAACGTTTAAAGTTTATGTAGAAATTGAGAATAGCTAAATGTATAAACTTTCTAGATCTTGGATAGGCAATGATTTTCTAGAGAAGACAGAGCAATGAACTTTAAACTTTCTTAAAGATTTCGTCAAGATAAAAAAACTGCTTATTAAAAAGAACTACTAAAATTTAGAAATGAAGCACCAGAGTAGGAGAAAGTATCTTTAACACATATATCTAAAAAAGAATACATAAATGTGTATAAAGATATAATTAACATATTATGTATACATATATTTACGTGTGTGTGTGTGTGTGTGTGTGTAAATCCAACAATATCAAGTGAGAACCACTTCACACTCATAAGAATGGCTAAAATTAAGTCAGGCACTGAGACTACCGATGGGCCCTTTTAGTCCCAGCTACTTAGGAGGTTGAGGCAGACAGATTGATTGCTGGAACCCATGAGTTTGAGACCATAGTGCACCATGACTGAACCTCTGAAGAGCCACTCTACTCCAGCCAGGGCAAGGTAGTAAGATTCTATCTCTTAATAAAGATTCTGGTACAAATTAAAAGTACTGACAACACCAAATATTTACAAAGGCTTCTAATGACAGTATTCCTGGTATATTTCTAGTGAGAATACACTATAGAACTACCTCTTTGTACAGTGGCTTGCAAACTTTAAAAACAGTTACACATCTATCCACCCAGTTACTAACCAGTTCTAATTAGGTAATAAACATACATTTCTATAAAACATCTTTTACGTAAATGTTGCTGGTAGCTTTAAACACTGTTGTCCAAAACTAGAAGCCATGCAGGTATCCATCAACAAGACGATGGATGAACAAATTGTGGCATTTCCATAAAATGCAAAGTCACACAGAAACCAGAAGCATAACACTACTAATATATTGGACAGCATGGACAGAGCTCAAAAGCATTCAGAAGGAAGGAAGCCAGCCACAAAATTGTATCTACTGTAGAAGTCTATTCATGAGAATTTCTAGAGCAGGAAATATTCATCTATGCTGCTAGAAATCCAGGCAGCAATAACCTCATTAGAGACAGTGCAGGCCATGAAAGTCTAAAACATAACCCTTAGTGTGACAGGATTGCTTTGTATCTTGATAGGGGCGCAGGCCATGCTGGTACATGTGTTTCTCAAAACTTGTAGAACAAAGCATATATTTAGTATCTCTGCATTACATCATTTGAAAACAAGAGCTTAATAAAATTAAAAACAAAAATCCATGCCACATTATGAGAGAATACATTTAAATATCTTTAATTAAATATATGTAACATATTTTAATCAATAACTATTTGATCAATAATACCCTAATTCAAATATATTAAGTATATTTGACTATCTTTTACAAGATACCTAAAATGTAACAGAAATTCTACAAAATAATGAGAAAGAAAGAGAGACCTTCACCCAGACAAAAAGTGGCCAAAGATTTGAATAGGCCCTTCTCAACAGAGGATCTCAAGATGGCTAAAAGGAAAAAAGACGCCTTCAGGAAAATGCAAATTAAACCAGGAGACACAACTCTGCTCCCACTAAACTGGCTTAAATTAAAAAAAAAAAAAAAAAAAAAAAGCAAGCGATAGTATCAAATGTTGGAATGATATAGAGTGATCGAACGCTGATATTTAATGATGTAAGTTGATGTTTAATCAATCCCTTAGGAAAACTGTGTAGCAATATGTGATATGCCTCAACATACCCATAACTACCAATTTTCTTCCTAGATACATGCCCAAATGTTTACACATACTGTCCAATAGACATGCACAAGCATGTTCCTGGAAGCTCTAGGTGTCACAGTCCAAAACTAGCAAGAACCAAAATGCCTATCATCAAGAGTGTGATGGGCTCATGAATGGTGCTGAATCCTTGAAGCATTCCTTCTACAGCAGTGAGCTACCGTTATAGCGTCAACATGGGTGATGGGTAATTTTAGGTATCAACTTGACTGGATGAAGCTGTGCCCAGATAGTGGTAAAGCACAGCTCCAGGTGTGTCAGTGAAGGTGTTTCTGCAAGAGATTGGCATCTGAATCTGGGAACTGAGGGAGGAAGATTCACTCTCACCCACTGTGGCAAGCTATCCAATTGACTGAGGGTCTGAACAGAACAAAAAGGCAGAGTAAGAATGAACTTGCTCACTTTCTCCCTCTCTTTGAGCTGGGGCACACGTGTTCTGCTCTGAGACATTAGAAATCCAGGGTCCCCGGCCTTTGGACTCCACAATTTGCAACAGCAGTCCTCAGGGTTCCCAGGTCTTCAGCCTCAGACTGAGAGTTACAACAATGGCTTTTCTGGTTCTGAAGTTCTTGTACTTGGACTGAGCCACACTTTCAGCTTCTCTGGTTCTCCAGATTACATATAGCCTGTCATGGGACTTCCCAGCCACTATTATCATGTGAGCCAATTCTCCTAGGAACTCTCTTCTCATTCTATCTATCTATCTATCTATCTATCTATCTATCTATCTATCTATCTATCTATCTGTCATCTATCTACTTACCTACATATCCACTCATCATTCTGTATAACTATCTTATACATTCTGTCTCTCTGGAGAACCCTGATACAACGTGCACAAATCTCACAGATACCATCACAGGTGCCATGTTGATGTTGGAAGCCAGATTCCAAAAAACACTTTATCAAGCAAAACAGACAGCTTCTGTCACTTAAGTATTTTAGGAAAGTGTGGAGTGTAGGGATATGTGGACTTTGGTACACGGAGTGTTGCTAGTTTATTGGGGCCACTTTAGTTCTTCAGTTACTAGTTTACAGCTTGGAATTAGGGCCAAAGAATGCCAACCTTCGACTTCCCTTCCTGAAGTTGGAGACTGGTCTCTTTTTATTCTCAGGGGATTATTGACTAGAAGGGCAGTTAGGAGGCATTTCCAGTGTCAGCATTATTCTTTCTTTCTTTCTTTCTTTCTTTCTTTCTTTCTTTCTTTCTTTCTTTCTTTCTTTTCTTTCTTTCTTTCTTTTTTTTTCTGAGACAGTCTCACTCTGTCACTCAGGCTGGAGTGCAATGGCATGATCTTGGCTCACTGCACCCTCTGCTTCCCAGGTTCAAGCAATCCCGCCTCAGCCTACTGAGTATCTGGGATTATAGGTGCTCACCACCACAACCAGCTAATTTTTGTATTTTTAGTAGAGAATGGGTTTCACCATGTTGGCCAAGATGGTCTCAAACTCCTGGCCTCAAGTAATCTGCCCAGTTGACGTTCCAAAGTGCTGGGATGACAGGTCTGAGTCACCATGTCCAGGCTGCAATTTACTAAATTGAAGTTTACAAACAAAATCAACAAATGTTTTCTAAAAAGAAGCTTTATATGCATAAAAATTTAAGTTAAAAAGTTAATGCATATGTTTAAAACAAATTAGAAATTGTTTTAAAAACTGAAAAAGAAATATGAACCTAGAAGATGTATCTGAAGTAACTGAAGTAACCCAGGCAGCTTCAAGACATAAGGGGGCAGAGAGTTCAATGGGAGAGGGACACAGTGACATTAGCAGTGGATTATGATTCGGTTTCAGAAGAGAAGGAAGTCCCACTGAATAGAACAACATGGATGAACCTGGAAAACACCACACTGAGTGCGGTGAGCAGGTCACAGAAGGACAAATGCAGCATGATTCCACTTAGATGAGGTATTAAAATAGCCAAACCCATAGAAACGGAGAGAAGAAGGTGGTTTCCAAGGGCTGGAGGAAGGAGGAGATGGGAGTTGCTGTTGAGCACATGTGAAGCTTCAGTCCTGTAGGATGAATAAGCCCCAGAGCTCTTACCGTAAAACACTGAGCCCACAGTTCACCATACAGTATTGAGCCCTAAAACATCTGTTGAAGGTAGCTCTCATGTTACATTCTTACTACAATAAAGAAGACAACATTAATATCAAGCAATAACAACAACAGATGTTGAAACAGATGCTTGATGCCGCAAAGAAAAATCAACATGGAGACAAAGGATCTCTCAGCAAGAATTTTTTTTTTTTAAACTTCATGAAGGAAGGGTAACCTCATTAGCAGTCTTGCCAGGAGAGTACAGTGAACAAAGGAAAGGCAGACATATTTATCCCTTACGCATTTGGGGTCGTCCTCACTGCTGTGTCTGATCTCCATTGGTTGGAGTCAGATCTCACAATCTAAACTAAAACCTGACTGGCTAACAACTTAAAACTTTTCTAAACAAGGGAAAGCAATGAAGAACAAAGGAAAAGAGGAAGTCCAAATAAGGAAGGGGCAGAGGCTGCCAGCTGGGACATGCCTGTGAGCACAGCCAGCACAGACATTTTGGTTAAAGTACAAGGACATAGAATGTACTACGTGCCTGTGAGCATGTCTGACAGCTACATAGGATAGGGCTTGACAAAGAGTTACTAGCAAAAAGCAAGAAGGCTTTGAAGAAAGTCTTTAAAACAAACTATTATTTCTAACACTTATGATTTTTCTTAAGCAAGAAAGGAAACTTTGAAGAGGAACTTTTCTATTTCCCACAACAGGTAAGACATAAGTTTTTCCACTATGTTCTGGATCTTTCCTTACATTCGTTCTTTCAACCCTCATGTCAAACCTGCACCATGCTAATGTCACCCTCATTTACATGCTGAGATTGCAGAGGGACAGAGCTTTTAAGTAACTTGCCTAAGGTCACACAGCTGGGAATTTGGGGGAATAAGATTTAAACGCAGGCCATCTTCTTCAGAGATCATGCTTTTAACCACCATTCAAAACTGCCTCTGAATAACAGAATAAGAAAGTCGAACATAATTTTTTTTCCTACAGAAGTAGGAAAAAGAATACAGAAGTAGACACACTTAAAGAGACAATTCCTATATTGTTTAAAAAAAAATAAAGATGGATCTGCCAATATAGGAAACGCTCTGTATCTAAGAATAAAACACACTTTACACCTAGACATAGTTTCATGAAACTGCAGTCCCAACACTGCAAGACAGCATCTGGAAATCACCCAGAAAGAAAACTTAAAAAGATGAACTGAATTGTTGACTGACTCCACCTCCCCTGAAACTGCCCACTGTCTGCCTTGATACCCACAGGTGGAACAGCAACCCCTGCATGCCGGCTTCTGTCCCATTTGGCAAGAGGTCAGCCACAGGGGGCCGGGGGATGGAAAGGGGTCTTGCCTCCCTGCTCCATCCATTCTTCTGCACCACTTCTCAGGAAACGCCACGCCTACACGGTGGTACCTCTCCGGCTTCATGCCAGCTCACACAAGGCCTGGTAATGCTGCATCCTCCCCTTGCCTGTTTGATTCTTAGGGTGGCAAAGCCTTCCAGTTGTTACCAGTCCTGGACTGCCCCATTTCTCTCATTTCCTTCCTTAATACTGCCTACAGTCCTGTGAGTAGCTCGGAACTGAGTTTCTCATGTTTGGTGGATGCATGGGTGGCCTCCTTGCTGGGACAAAGCTCGTGCTATACTAGTAATACATGACAAGCAATAACATCGCCATTGTCTATGTACTGTCCAAGCAATATGGATAGGGTGCTGGCGTAAGAAAAGCTCTCCGTAACCAAGTAACTGCTGCTCTTAGCACCATGGAAACAGGAGTGAGGACCACAGGGCCGGCATAGGGTCCCGTCCCTGGAGACATTACAGCAAGAACAGGGATTTAAATAAGACTAAGGGACTTAAACCTACAAACTGTCCTGGTCTCCGTGTTAAGATTAAAGCTGATGGGGAAAACTGAGACTTGAGGGAGTGTGGGAACACACAGTGAGCTGGGAGCCTTGAATTCCCGATTTCCCATGAAGATTTCTTGCTGGCAGAGACCACCCCTCCTACTGTTTCTGATAAACTAATCCCGCTGCATAAAGAGCTTCCAATAACTTCACCTGGGTTTCCTCATAAGCAAAGGCCCATGGCCCCTTGTAGTGTAGGAAAGTCCTAGCCCGTGAGAGACCCATGAGGTCTGTTCTGTGAGGAGGCAGCCTGCATAGCTCTGATCAGTTTGGGTTGGCAAGGACCTGAGAAGCTGGCTTAAGGATGGATTCTGAACTTGCTGGACCAAAATGGATGAAATTTAAATGGGATCAGACCGTATGTATTGATAACGATGTATTCCGCTAGGACCTAGAAGTCTTCCTAGAGCAGCTGTGAAAAGTCCTGATCGTTTGTTCTTTCTGGGTTCAGCTGTGGTGAACTTGCATGAAGTTGAGACACAGAATGTCTCCTGCTGTATTTTAGAGTCAGAATTCTGAAGTGAGGTAATCAGCTCGAGCCAGTGTGCCTGAAATGTCCCTGGTTATAAAATTGTGAGTCCTGCATCCTGGGAAACTTCTCAGTCCCAGGTAAACCAGGACCCTTGGTCACCTAGTCTGAGGACTCAAAAGGATTGTGATATTGGGGTGGTTCAAAAGAACCAAGCAAGTTTTTCAGGGCGCAACTTGCTCTGCTGCCCCTAAACCATACCATTGAGAGGAGAGGTGCAGAAAGCAGTTTTTTTGTTTGTTTGTTTTTTGTTTTTTTCAGACAGAGTCTCACTCTGTCACCCCCAGGTTGTAGTTTCTTCACCAAGGCATTAAAAATCCTAGGGAAGGCTGGGCCCAGTGGCTCACACCTGTAATCCCAGCACTTTGGGAGGCCGAGGCAGGCAGATCACTTGAGCTTGGGAGTTCAAGACCAGCCTGGGAAACATGGCAAAACCCCGTCTCTACTAAAAGCACAAAAGTTAGCCAGATGCGGTGGCATGTGCCTGTAGTCCCAGCTACTCGGGAGACTGAGGCAGGAGAATTTCTTGAGCTCGGAGGTTGCAGTGAGCTGAGATCGCACCACTGCACTCTAGCCTGGGTGACAGAGCAAGAACCTGTATTATTTAAAAACAAAAAAAAAAAACAAAAAACAAAAAAACACCCTGGAAGACCTGGGAAGAAATTGTGAAAGTGGGTGGCCATCCCCTGGAGGCTGGAGGTTGTGGTGGCAGATTCTGTCATTGGATTCCAAATGTGGTACATATACACCATGGAATATTACACAGCCATCAAAAATGATGAGTTCGTGTCCTTTGTAGGGACATGGATGAACCTGGAAACCATCATTCTCAGCAAACTGACACAAGAACAGAAAATCAAACACTGCATGTTCTCACTCATAGGCGGGTGTTGAACAATGAGAACACGTGGACACAGGGAGGGGAGCATCACACAATGGGGTCCGTTGGGGGGAAATGGGGGAGGGATGGGGGGTGGGGAGGTGGGAAGAGATAGCATGGGGAGAAATGACAGATACAGGTGAGGGGAAGGAAGGCAGCAAACCACACTGCCATGTGTGTACCTATGCAACAATCTTGCATGTTCTTCACATGTACCCCCAAACCTAAAATGCAATAAAAAAAAACAATATGCAATCACAAAAAGAAAAAAAATAAGGACAACATAGAGTTGCTGTCAGCATTTGATACGCCGGAATCTATGGTAGTGGCTACTTGATTACAACTTCCCTATAACTTAACGCCACTTTACACACTTCAGATCATTTCGAGGGGAAGGTTCAGTCCCTCTAGGGAATCATCTTGCAATACAGTTACACGTGTATGCTTTAAATTTTCTTCCAAGCCTTTCCCAGAGGGAAATGTGGTTATTGACCAGGGTGACTGTTCAGAAAGAGAAATACTCCAACCTCTGGGATTACCGGATATTACTGAGTTAATGCTAGTCCCCGGAGAGGCCAAACACCACAATGGCCAGTCCATCTGTGTCGGGGTTTATGGGGGTCAGATGATGCATGAAACCTGATTTGAATTAGTCTCCCTCTGGGTCTAACAGGCCAGCAAGAGCATCCCGTGGTTCTTTATCCAGTTTCAGAGTGTAGACTTGCGATAGACATTCATAGCGAATGGCATCATCACGGGATTGTTTTTCTGACCCATGAGGTGAAGTCCTTATGGCTGAACAGGCCAAGTATAACTCGTGAACTGTTTCCTTCCACAAGGAAAATAGTAAAACTAAAGTAAGGCCATACACATGCGGGCCTGCAGAAAGCCCTTTCAGCTGAGGCTGGAAAGTGCAGTGGCCATGCTTCGCCTCACCTGCTCATTTAACTGCCTCTGTGACCGGGAGCCAGAAGCGTGCGTAAGGACCAAACACCTGCTGTTGCTGCTGGTCTAGATGCAGCAACTTAGTTGAGCAGAGCAGCAGAGAGTTGATTCCCACATGCTACTCTTGGCCTGGAGAAATTTTTTTTTCCCCTAGATTTCAATTAAAAAAGATGAATAGGCCGGCTGTGGTGGCTCCTGGCTATAACCCCAGCACTCTGGGAGGCCGAGGCAGAGGGATCATCTGAGGTCAGGAGTTCGGGACCAGCCTGACCAACATGAAGAAACTGCCCCCCCGCCATCTCTGCTAAAAATACAAAATTAGCTGAGCATGGTGGCACATGCCTGTAATCCCAGCTAGTCAGGAGGCTGAGGCAGGAGAATCACTTGAACCCAGGAGGTGGAGGTTATGGTGAACCAAGATGGTGCCACCGCACTCCAGCCTATGCAAGTGTATTAAAAAAAAAAAAAAAGATAAAGCACATTTATTTTCTTATCTTGGGGTTATGTCAGTATGACAAGGGAGAACTAGATATGCCTGTACATAGGGAGATATATATGCTTATATATGTATATATAGAAAATACATATTATTTGTATGTATTTTATATATGTTATATATTATTTATATGTTGTTAATTATTTATATATTATGTATTATTTGTGTATATTATTTGGCTTCACCTTTCCTCCACATAGGGGTGGCAGATGATGATGACATATTTATATCATCATGATTATGTAAATAGTGCTCTTGGCTAGAACACATAATGCACTCTAATTACATTTCCTTTAATGAACTTTGTTTTCTTCAGGGATAATCATCTTGTTGGAATCCTTTTTTATTTTTTGGTTGTTAATGTGCGTAGGACTAGGACACCCCGCAGCTCTTCTGCAGACGCACACGTCCCTGCCGATGTGTGTCGCCTGGTCTGATAACCGCTTCCCTGGCTGTTCATCACTACCATCCTGGGTGGTCTCTTCCTTTCCTTCCTGGGAGACGTCACTGTTTCTTGGAGCTACTTGGCTCACGGATGTGTTTTGTTGAATCACATGCTATAGGACTCTTCCACCAAAAGGCAAATGAGTAGGATCTGCTTCAAGTCTGCATGTATGAAAATGCCTTTATTATTCCCTCCTATGTGAATGGAAGCTGAGCTGAGTAGAGAATGCTTTGTGAGAGATACTTTCCTCTAGAAATCTGGAGGCATTATCTACCTCCTAGCTTTCAAGGTTGCTGTTGAGAAGTTTGATGGCATTGGGTTTCCCAACACTTTGAATGATGAACCTGATTTTTCCCACTGAAAAATGGTCTCCTGCCTGCTTCGTTAACAATTAGCAAGCTGGGGCTGGTTTGGGTCTCTATAATCAATTAATTGTACTGAATAGTCTGCAGACCTTTTCAATTAGTTTATTCAACACCGACGTATCTAAGTTCTACCACATGCCAAGCATTTTCTGGGTCCTGGGAGGCAGATAGAGCAGTGTTTTTTTGTTTGTTTTTTGTTTTTGAGACAGAGTCTCTCTCTGTTGTCAGGAGTGCAGTGGCATGATCTCACTCACTGCAATCTCCACCTCTTGGGCTCAAGCGATTCCCCTGCCTCAGCCTCCTGAGGAGCTGGGACTACAGGCACCTGCCACCACACCTGGCTAATTTTTTTGTATTTTAGTACAGACAGGGTTTCACCATGTTGGCCAGGAAGGTCTCAATCTCCTGATCTTGTGGTCCGCCCACCTAGGCCTCCCAAAGTGCTGAGATTACAGGCATGAGCCACCATGCCCAGCCATAGCAGTGTTCTTGAGCAGCTTACCCTCTAGCAGGGAGGCAGAAAACAGATAATTGTGGGTAACACCACACTTGGGCACCGAGGAAGGAGAACTGTCAGACCCCAGGCACAATTAGTGCCTGAAGTGTAACTCACTGCTTACTTATATCTAGCTTATATATAATCATACTTAGTCCCATATAATCTTTCTATATAATCATTTAATAACTTACTGCTTACTGTATCTAGCTTATATATATAATCATACTTGCTTCCATATAATCTTTTTATATAATCATATAATGGATGTAGTCGGAGCTGTACTGACACATTTAGTGCTGATTTATAGAATCCTTCCATATAACCATATAGTAGTTTGTAGTAGGAGGAATGCCTAGAGCAGTCACAGAACAGAAGCAGTACATGGGAAAACAGCCAGACCAGGACGAGAACCAAAGACCCAGGTGGTGGCGTCCCTGCTTGAAAGGGCGTACGCTGTATGGCAGGCCTAGAGCAAGAGACTCTCCTCCTGAAAAAGGAGCTGTAGTACCTTGCATCCCATTCCTATGGATCCTCAGGCCTGAGATCCTGGAAATAACTGAGGGAGAAGAACCCCTCTGGTGTGACCAGTCACGGCGGCTGCACACCCTGTCAGTCTTTCCTTGCTTCTGTGCTAGCTCAAATCATCCTCCCATAAATATCTTAAGAGAAGAGCACACGTCTGTCAGCCCCCACTGCATTGGCTTACAGCATCCTTCTATTAGAAATCCTTTGAAGTCTCCAGCCCCCAGCTAAGAAGTGTTGTGCATAACACCTGATGCACACAGCCCACCTCCTTGTCTCAGTGACTTAATGGGGGTGGACCCCTTTTCTGTACACGATCCTCTACTCCTGTGCCCGGCACGGCCCCCTACTGCACATAGCCCACCTCTCTGACTAGGTGACCTAATGAGGTGGCCCCCTCACCTGCGACTCACGTGATTATGTACACCCAATCATTAAGCCTATAGATGATGACCTCACTCCCTGTCCTGTACCTAATAAATACAGATGCTTCTGGACATTTGTGCCTCGCCTGTCTCCGCTTATAAGTGGATTGGCCCCCAAGCCCAGCTGTCTTTTCCAGTCCTTCTGTGTCCTGTCTCTTTACTTCTCAGATCCTGTGCATCAGCACAGTGATAGGGGACACCCCACGACTCTGTGGGGCCAATAGCTCTACAGACCATAAACCTCATGCATGAGCAAATGACTTTCTGATGTGTTCTGTGAAATGGAAGAAAAAGTAAATGAGGAGGCTAGAGGCATGGGGAGTGGGTGAGTGGTGGCGGCATGAAACAAAGAGGTGAGGGGTGAGGAAGCCACGTCCAGGTGGAGACAAGAGCCGTGCAAAGGCTCTCAGCCAGCCCCTGGGGCTGCCGTTACAAAGCTCCACCAACGAGGGGCTGAAAGAGCAGACATTTGTTCCTAGCCATTCCAGAGGCTGGGAAGGCCAGTGTCAAGGCCCCTCGCGGTTCAGTTTCTGGTGAGGGCCAGCTTTCTGGCTTGTAGGTGGCCACTATCTCCCTGTGTCCTAACACGGTGGAGAGTGAGGGAGGGCCAGGTCTCAGTGTTCCTCCTTACCAGATCATCCATGCCATTCTGAGGCCCCACCCTCCGAGGAGCTTGTCTGAGCTTAATTACCTCCAAATGCTTCACCCCCAGATACCCTCCCATGGGGGATGAGGGCTTCCACAGATGGATTTTGGAGGATGCAATTCATTCTGTAGCAGGCTCCGAGGGAAGAATGTGCTTGGCGTGTTGAAGAAACAACAGGGAATTGGAGAGGCAGGCGTATACTGACAGCTAGGCAGAGTCGAAGGCGAAGAGGCAGAGAGGGTGAGAGGCCCTTGTAAGCTTCTGGGGTGGGATGGGGTGCTTTGGCTTTTCTTCCGAGCTGGGGAGGGACCCAAGCAGGCCTCTTCGCAGAGCAAGGACGATGAGTTGGTGCAGAGTTACGTTACAGTCTTGCTCTCGCTCTGGAGCGAAGGACGGCCCGTGTGAGGGCAGAAGCAGGAAGGCCTGTTGGGAAGACAGCAGCAGTGTAGACGAGAGATGAAGTGGGTGCTCCCAGTCCAGCAGCGGCAGGGAAGGAGAGAAGTGGTCACGTTGTAAATCCATCCTGAAGGCAGAGCCAGTGGGATTTCTCGTTACATTGGAGGTGGAAAGAAGAAAGAGAAAGAGGGGCTTGACAGGACTGCAAAATCTTCAGCTTGAGCAACTAAAAGGAGAGACCCAGCTTTGCTGAGATGAGGAAAGTTGTGGGTGAAGCGGAACTTGGGGGGATGGTGAGGCATCTAATTTTGTACATTTTGTGTCTGAGGTGACAGACATCCAGAGAATGTGACAAGTGCAGCTGGATAGATTAGTCTGGGATTAGGAGGAAAGTTCTAATCTGCAGACACAGTCCTTAAAACAGGGATGGCCTTCAAGACCTCGCCCTGGATGAGAGCCATGCAGACAGTGAGGCTGGACCTCACACAGAACACCCTGTATTGGGGCACTCCAACAATTAAAGCTCAAAGGGAAGAGGGGGAGCCAGAACAGGAGGCTGAGAAAGAGCGATCAGTGAGGCGGGAAGGAGATCAAAGGAGCAAGAGGGAGCGAGGTTGGGAAGCCGTGCACACACAGCACACCCAAGCTCTGCCGTGAGAGCAAACCTCGTGTGGTCCAGCAGTGTGGGAGTTACTGGTGACCGGACGGCCTATTGATGTCAGTTTAGAAGAGAATGGGAGACAGATCACAGATGATAATCACTGCAAAACCAAGTAAAAAAAAAATGTCGTGGTTGGTGGGAAAAGTGGGGTCAAGAGAGAACTCAGTCTGGAAACTTAACGACCTCCGTACTTGGAAATTTTCTTGAATTATTTGTTTGCTATTTTCCCCTCCCTTCCACATGGATAGTCTCTCCTTTTGAAACTTACCATGAGGATATGTGAAGTCCTAGACAGGTCTTATTTTCCTCCTCCTCCTTTTTTTTTTTAAAGACCTCTCCTATTCTCCATTTCTTTGTGCTCTTAGTTTCTGAAAGGTTCCTTCAGAATTTTCTTGCACCCTACTAATGAAGGAAGGTGGGTGTTCTATCCTGGCTTCCGGAGTCTCCCCAGCAGGTCAGGTTCACGTTGTCCCCGGTGGTAACTGGCTTGCAGATGCACCCACTCCTGCTATCTTCCTTTCCGTCTCACTTCCCCACATCACTGTGGGAGTTCCCTTCACCTTTTGAACAAGCCAGTGGTACTTGAATCCTCCCCTCCCCTTGACGGGGCCCCAAACCAAGACACTCTGTGTTAAGTCACTTTCCCTCAATCTTTCCTTTCCCATTTCCAAAATCACATTGTCCCCATCCATTCCGTTTGTCCTGTGGGCTTAGGCCTTTTGGAAAGTCCTTTGGTTGTCATCGTAACGAGGCTTTAGGAAGAGAAAGAGCTAAGTGAGTGTGTTAAATTTGCCATCTTTAGCCAGAAGACATTTCTCAGTCATCCTGGTATCTGTGACATCTTGCCCATTTGCCTGTCCATTCACAAAACGTGAATGAAAACGTGTAATTTCTCCCCATCAAGGGGGAAGAAACACAGTTTTGACCTGCCATCTGTGATTCTGCAAAACTTACTAGAGTCCAAAAGTTGGTCTCCGTGCCAACAGACAGTTAGCTCTGCACAGGTATGACAGTATTTCACCTCTGCACACAGTAAATAAGCTGTGAGCACCTCCCGTCAGTGTGGGAAGCGGACGGATGCTCGCGGCTGCCGAAACCCTCCACCGGCCCTTTCATCCTTGGACCGTGAAGCCATCCTCATTAGCACTAAACGCCACGTTGCCACCAGCAAGGTCACTCGTTGACACTCGAGTTCCTTTATTGCCTGCACAACACCAAGAATAATGAAAAGACCATCTTCCCAAATCAGGATCCAGTGAGGCCCGTATTGCCCTGATGATGACATTAGAACAGGCTGAATTGTTTTCATTAAAATGTAGCCCATTACTGTAGATGAGAAAGGAGTTCCACAGAGGGAGATTTCAGATCTATGCTTTGTTTCACTGAATTATGGAAAATTAACATGCTCCTGTCTTCACTCCTAAAGGTAATAATGTTCTCTCAATTGGAGGGACGGGGCGCATATGATTACGCAGCCTGGAGCACGGAGGCATATGTCTAATTTTGCTTTCAACAACAACAACAGCAACAAAAATACCCCTTCATTAAAAGCAGAGAAGAAGAGATATTTATATATGGAATGAGTGCTTTTGATTTGATCCCTGGAGGAAAATGTCATAAATAGCTGTTAATTTGGGTCTGTTTACTAAAAATTTAATGCCTGCAGAAAATCTATGTGAATCATCACAAACGTAATAATGTCTACCAGGAAGAAGGTAGGGAATGATCGCAGCAATTTGGGATGAAACTTGAGTGTTCTGAAGCTGGTGTGTGCCCAGGCACAGACTAATTAATGTTTGTGTGCTGCCCAGCTCGCAGATTCACACTCAGCCGAGCATCAATTAGAGGGGCCAGTCTAATCCTCAGGTCTTCCTGCAGCAATAAAATCATTGTTTCCAGTTCTAAATATTACTGCTATTAATATGGGGTCCTTAAATGTGTGTTCTTAGCTCTCTTGATGAAAGGGGTTAATTACCAGGATAACTATTTCATCATATGATTTTGGTGCTCTTCCTGAGAAAACAAAAGACATTTCCTGGGACAAGGGGAAGGATAGTCAAGACAGTCGTTCCGTGTAAATACCACAGCACTGAAACCAACACATGGTGCAACCATGGTAATGAGTCCCCAGAGAATGGCATTGGGGGAGAGCGGGGACCTTGATCCTGGCTCCTTAGCCACACAAAGAGAGGGGAGGAAGCTTTGTGTCTCTCCAGATCATTCAAAGGCAACTCCTGACTCGCCTGTTCCTCCTGTTCTTGCAATATCCATCTTCTTTGGGTATTTCAGGTATTACCATGCTTGAGTCAAAAGGCCAGAGAAAATGGCCTTAATTGTGTGTTTCTTTCAGCCAGACACTAGCCTGCAAGTGTTAATTTCAAGTGTGTGAGAAGTGCCTGGGACACCTGAAGCCTGTCTTCATACCTGGCCTTCCGTTTCCGCCGCAGCCCTGCATGAGATATCAGGGCATCTCAGCACTGCCGATAAAGACGTCCACATGCAGAAGCAGTAGTTGGGTCTCTAGGGCCAGTGAGTTGGCAAGGTTTAGGCCGGACTTAAACAGACCTCCTCCCCTCCATTTCCAAGCCTGTTTCCTCCTAACTACACTAAGAGTTCATCCTTTAATGGTGTGGACTATTATTATTTGTTTTAGTGTAAGTTGAATTAGTCATTGTTGAAGAGAGGAAAATCTGTTGTTGCTTTATACCTATTGTCCTAGAATTCATTTATTTCCAAGATTTTGAAGTATGAGCAATATTAGAATAGGTATTGAAATGTACCATATGCATCTACCTAAAATATCTATCTAAGGAACAACATCATTCAGAGCCCACGGGACTGGGACCATGGCTTCAGGCTGTGGTCAGTCTTTATCTAAGGGAGCCCGCCTGGTGGCCCAGAGTCACAGTTGCTGCCCCAGCCCATAGGCAGGGGGATGGGTCGCTGAACAGAGCATCAGCAGCTTCCTGTCCACACACTATCAGGGAAGAGTAAGCTCTGTTCCTCTTGAGACTGAGGGCCAGAGGCCTTGGGACGAAACCAGGGTCTCAGATTTCAAGTCCACCTTTGCCCACTCAGCCCCTTCCCGAGTGAGTCTCTCAGCGTCTAGGATTTTCCTGCCTCCTGGGGTCACAAGGAAGTGCTGTGTCATGCTCAGGACAGGTGGCTGGCTGTAGCCTGCTGTCATGTTGGAACTTTTTCCAGGAGCATGATCACCTTCCCATCCCCTCACCAGGAACTGCCCAGCGGAGCTCAGCCCCATCCCACTCTCTGAGATTGGGGTGTGTTCAGGGACTTTTCTTTCCTTTCCTGCTTCCTTTCTGTTGTTGCTAGAGACAATTATTTTCTACTGGCTGGAGCCATTCCTCTGACCCCAGCATTTAGCTCGTAGCCTTTGCTTTCTCCTTCCCAGAGCAGTCCTTTGAGGACCAGCCTGTTCCCACTTTTGTCCACCATGCTCAGATGGGCGGAAACAACCCCCTGCAGTCTCAGAAATGCCAAGGCTTTCTACTCCGTCTGGGCTCCTCAGAACTCAAAGGCCAGCTTGGACAGTCTACCCCCAGGGAAGATTGCTGGTTGATGACATAAAACCAGATTTTTATCGGATTCCAATGCCAAGCAGCAGAGTCTAACTTTGTAATATGAATATGAACAAAGAAAGTTGAAGACAATTTATGATGGAGCCAGTACAGTGATTCTAAGATTCACTAGTTGTCATGGTACCCCCCACACACACACTCACACGCACACACAATCATACCCTCAACTTGGGCGCTCTAAATATGGAAAGTTCATTGTCGGAGATTCCTGGGTGGTGAGCCCAAGCTCCAGAGATGACAAGCTCAGTGGCAGAAGCGATCGTTGTGCCTCAGTCTTCACCTCCAAGTCACGGCATTTAACACCATGACTGGGAGATAACAGGAACATAACAACCGATGAATCAATAAATGAATGGACAAATAAAATAGCAACATGGAAACAGAAGGCAGCTTATCTGCTGCTTTAGACTCTCATGGGGTTGGCCAAATTCAGCCTTTCTCTGTTTCCTTTGCAGGATCTCATGGCAACACTGTGAATCCAACCTCTCTACCCAAAGCCTTTGTAGTCAGTTACCTTAAATGTATTGTCAGTAATACCTTTCACTTACACACAAAAAAAGTTTCTGTAATGTGGGTCAAACTGTTGAGCTGTTGTGCGAGGCCTAAAATAAACATGTAACGACTCTTGAAGCTTGAAGTTGTCTTTAACTTGGCACTGGAATCTCGATTGTGGCACAACGGTTGTCACTTCAGAGCTGTGCCTCTCCTTTTGCAAAAGCACATAAATAAATAAATAAGCTAAAAGAAAGAAACAGGAGGCCAGTGCTGTCATCTTGGTGGTGCATTGAAGCCCACGTGTAGGAGCTCAGGAGAGCAGATGAAAAGGTCAAGGATGCCTTGCACTCAAGTACAGCCACAGCAGGGGTATCTATTTACACCAGGGGAATGGGGCAATGGAGCGTGGATAAATCGGCACAGCCATCCAAATCCCACCTGCCTCCTCCCTTCCCTTCTCTGGTAGATCTGCACTCCTGAATAGACACATGGTCTGCAGCAACAGTCCCCAGCCTTTTTTATTCCAAGGACTAGGGTGAGGAAGGATGGTTTGGGGATGATTCAGGCACGGTACATTTATGATGCATTTTATTTCTATTATTAGTACATTGTAATACATAATGAAATAATTATACAAGTGACCACAGAATCAGTGGGAGCCCTGAGCTCGTTTTCCTGCAACTAGCTGGTCATGTCTGGGGGTGATGGGAGACAGAGATGGATCATCAGGCCTGAGATTCTCATAAAGAGCTTGCAGCCTAGCTCCCTGGCATGCGCAGTTCACAATAGGGTCCACACTGCTATGAGAAGCCAGTGTCAATACTGATCTAAGAAGAGGCGGAGCTCTGGCAGTAATGTGAGTGATGGGGTGCAGCTGTAAACACAGCTGAAGCTTCACTGGCGCACTGCTCACCTCCTCCTGTGTAGCCTGCTTTGGAGATTGAGGCCCTGGTCTACAGAGTTCCTGGCCTGGGTAGACAGGTTGCTATGCTTCCTGGTACATGCATCACCCTTGGACTGCAGTGCAGGGGGAGAAATGCAGGCTGCACTGGTGGTTTACAGAGGCAGAACACAGCAGTCTGCTTTCTGTTTCAAAATCAGGGTCTTGGGCTCAGCTCATGCACTGGTGTAGTGACTCCTGTTTTTAATTAAAAGGGTAAATTCAGAAAAAACATCAATGGGTTGGAACAAATGTGTTTATTTCTCTCTAGACAGAAGGTCCCTGTGAGTCAGGCTGCACTGAGCCAGACTACAAAGCCTCCCCCACAGTGTTCCAGGGGCCACGTGGACAGGAGTGAGAAGAAGGCCTGGGGACACCATTCCTTCAGCTCCACTCTTGACTTCACCATCATCACAACAAGTTTCTGAACCTCGAGGGTCGTGGTTAGGGGTAAGGACAGTGAGGGGCGTGGTGAGGGCTGTGGTGAGTGAGGGGCATGGTTAGCGGTAAAAAGAGTGAGGGGCGTGGTTAAGGGTGGGGCGTGGTCAGGGGTGTGGAGAGTGAGGGGTGTGATTGTGACTCACAGGTGACACAGGAGGAATCTAGGCAGGCTCCCTGTAGAAGGAGACATCTGAGGAGAATCCTGAAGTTCTGAGTGGTACATAATGGTACATAGTGAACTGATGGAGACTTCTCAGGAGAAGACATAAAACCCGAGGGAGGCCATTTCCATCACCCTCTCGTCCCCTGTCCTCTGTCTGCCCTCCTGCCTGCCATTGGCCGCTGCACATTAATTTCCCATGAACCCAAAAGGAGAGATAGTGGCAATTAATATTTTTATGCAAATGTTTTGTGCCTCAGGGCGTACCCTTGCTGTGATTTATGAACAATGATTAAAAATAACTCATTTAATGTAATCTAACAGGAACAAATACGGGAACACAAGATTAAATTCAATTTCTTCCCCCTGGAAAAGACCTTCGAAGGTCACCCTCTTGGAAAGGCAAGTGGTTTCTTCCATTGGAGTTCAAGGTTTTAGGCCCCAGAATGAAATTCTAAAAGATGCTTCATAAATATGTCATTCTGAAATTAAGTCTATGCCTCCCTTTGATCTTCGGGCACCTTTCTGGGACTCTGAGTTTTCTCTTTGCCCACGGAGTCATGGATGTGGAAGAGGATGAGTGGGTCAATTTACTAACACGATTCCCTCCCCCGGGCCCAAGTGGCCTCTTCCAGGAAGGGTTCTTCTTTGACTACGTCAGAAAAAATGGGCCGAGTAATCAACTTGGCTGCTTCTCCCTGTGTGCAAATTACTAAAGTTTCCAGCCACAACCCTCGCCCCTCAGGGACTCACCAAAGTCACAGCTTCACAAGGTTGCAGACCCCTGACTCTGAAGGAGACTCTCCACCTTCACAGGCTGGGGCCTTCAGGGGCACCCCCAGTTTTTATTTGGTCAGTCGGTACTATGGTGTAGCAGGAAGGAGCTCAAGGGGTCAAAACCCAGCAGAGAGTGCTTTGCCTGAGGAAGTGACACCCAGAATGCAAGCACTGATCTGAAGTGTACATCATAGGAGGCACCTATTTAAACATTTATTTGCCATCCAGAACTACATATACTACTTACAGAGAACATTAAGCATAAGCTTATATTACAACTGAATGCCAATTCAGTGTCAAACGCTTTCTGATATTCATTGTCTGTAATATTAAAGAATGCCGTATTTTACCAGTTCCAGGATACATCTTCTTCCACATTTTAAAACCTCTGAATCTGGATGTCCTTGCCATGCCTGTTGACCACGCAGTGGTCTTGTTGTCATGGTCGTTGTCTAGCAGAACAGGTGCAGTAGTTGGAAAATAAATCCTGGACCTTCTCTTGCAGGGTCCAGCCCTACTAGGGTCTTAGGGTGTCCCCTACTGCTGTACTGAGGCACCGGATCCGAGAAACAAGGAGACAAAATACCAAGGGACTGGATAAGAGCAGCTGGGCTCGGGGGGCCAACACCATTTACAAGCAGAGACAGGCAAAGCCCCGAGTGTCCAGGCACATCTGTGTTTGTTAGGTATAGGGTGGGGGGAAGGGCAGTGAGTGAGGTCATCTTAAGGATAGTGATAGGGTCAAGACAGTCGCATGAGTAATAAACAAGGGCCCCACCCCCATTAGATCACCGAAGCAAGGAGGCGGGCAGTGCTCAGCGAGGGGGGTGCAGGGTGCAACGTCTCTTACCTAGGGGCAGGCAACTTCTAAGCTTTTCTATAGGAGGATGCTTTGAGTCAACACAGTAGCCAGAAAGCTGACAGGGTATACAGCCAAGGAGGCACGATTATATTGGAGGAGCTTTCAGCTCTCTGACGTTCGCGGGATTGCCGGGCTGAGACCAGCTTTCCACAAGAACTGGATGCAAGATACTACAACTCCCTTTCAGGAGGAGTGACTCTTGCTCCAAGCTGCCATACAGCAGGTATCTTTACGCTACTGAACACTGCCACCTGGGCCTAACTGCCATGTAGCGCATGCCCTTTCAGGCAGGGGCACTACCACCGGGGCCATTGATTCTTGTCCTCGTATGGCTGTTTTTCCCTAGTTCATGCTGTGCACTGTGTCTGCTCTTGACACTCCTCCAACTACAAACTAAGATGTGATTATATAAAAGGAAGTAAACGAGCAGCAACTTATTCTTCAGGTACTAACTGCGCCGGAGATCTGCTTAGCTCTCCTTCCTCGGTGCCCAGAAGGGGGGTTACCCACACTCTCATGGGGACACTCCCTTTAGGAATGCTGCACAGATGCTCTGGAGGGCAGAGGGTGATTGTGAAAAACAGAATTATAGGCAATTCCTAATCAAAAAATTCCAGAGTACTGGGTTGTAAATACTTGTTTAAAGTTTTAAGAATGTTATGATTGGCAGGCAGAAGAGTGGCCCCAGACAGTTTCTATGTCCTAACCCCGGAAGTTGTGATGCTCTGTTACACCACGAAGAGGCGTTAAGCTTGCAGACGGAATTAAGGTTGCCCCCCAGCTGAACTCAGCATGGGGAGAGTGGCCTGGATGATCCAGGTGGGGCCAGTGTAATCAAAGACTCTTTAAAAGTAGAAAAAGGAGGCAGAAGAGTTCAGGTCAGAGAGATTTCAAGATGGCAGGTGCCTGTTGGCTTTGAGAGGGGTCCAAGGATCGTTAGGCCCAGGAACCCAGATGGCTTGGAAGCTCAGGAAGGCAAGGAAATGAATTTCCATTCCCCGCCACCCAAGCCTCCAGAAGGAATCAGTCCCATGACACCAAGACTGCAACCCAGTGACGCCCATGTCAGACATCTGACCTGCAGAACCATAAGATACTATGCTGGTGCAAAAGTCATTACGGTTGTTTCCCTTTTAATGGCAAAAACTGTAATTACTTTTGCACCAACTAATAATTAATAAATGTGTGTTGTGTTAAGTCATGGAATGAGTGACAATGTGTTACAACATTGATAAGAAACTGATACGTTACCACATTTATTTCACTTCCATTTTTTTTAATGTACACAAAACATAGTATATGCTATATACTAATATACTAATTCCAAGTTATGCGAGAGCACTGGATACATAAATTTAATTGGATGTGAAATGAAAATAAATCTTAGGACCCCAGACTCACTCAGCCAAAGGGAAAAGTCAAGCTGGGAACTGGACCATGCAAACCTGCCTCCCATCTTTGCCCCTAAAATGATGGCCACAAAGATGAAAAGCTACATACCTCCCTTACATTTTGCCCAGAAGGAAATGCCTTGTGGGCCTCAAGGTCTTCACCCTAAAACGCTTCTGTTGAAGTTCATCCTGGCAATATAAATTATTGCCATGAACATAGGTCAGAACTCAAAGTCGTCCCTCTGTTAACCTGAGACAAACACATATTTGATTTGCTTTCTCTGCCCTATTGTCTATGTTATCTTATGTAAAAATGCAGATTCTCTACGCCAGACAAAGGCATGAATGACTGTCTCTCCTACCCTCCTCTCACATGAAAATTATGTATTTTTCAGTATCCTGCCCTTTCCTCTTTAAATATTGAAGCCTTCAAAATCATCTTCGGAGAACTGCATGGATCTGTCTCTTGGACGCACATTCTTAATTTTGGCAAATAATCCTAAAATGATTGCGATTGCCGAGGTCATTTGCTTTGATTTACATTGACAATTTTGTTTTTCCTGTCTTATGATACATACATAATCAACAACAATCAATGGCACCTTAGAGCAAATGAATCACCCATTAACAAGGCAATGTAGTCAGCACACACCCATCTTCAGATACAGAAAATTAGTGCAGTAAGGAAGGGGCTGAGATTCTATTCCTTAGCTTCCTCCCAACCCTGTGGAAGCCCCATAGTACCCTTCTGGCCTGAGTGGTTGTGCCCAGAACTCAGGAGGAAAATATCGGATGTGGAGCCCAGCCCTTAGAGAGCATCTGGGACCTGGGATCTAAACACAGATCCAAGGAGTGTGGGGTCCCACCTTAGCTGCCCAGCCTCGGGAGAGGAGGATTGTGCTGAATGCGCTTAATCCTCCAATGTTGGCCTTGTGCCCTGTCCCTCCCGCACGGGATGTTGGGGCCGGTGATGAGTTTGAGAGGTCAGATGAATGTGTCTTTCTCCCAGTGACCTGGAGAAATGAAAATGTTCATTGCACATGGCCCTGGGTTGGATCTGCCACACCTTTTTTTTTTTTTTCTGAGACAGCCAGATGCCAAGTATACATCTGCAGCTGCAATTCCGTGGCAATGACCCCCCTGAAAATAACCCGCACAGAAATGTCACTTAGGAATCTTTATGACTTGAGCTGTTCATCTATCTTCCCAACAGGTCAGCTCTTGGCTAACCATGAAAAAGATTTTTCAGAAAACCTTCTCAAATAAATCACGAATTCCTTTCTCTCACAACTTAGAAGAACAAAACTTTATGAACTTGAAAGGTAAAGGAAGCAGCACCTTTCTTAAGGGCTCCGTGGGTACAATAGGCATCTTCATGCCCGTCCCTCTCCGTGCTGGGTGCCATCTTCTCACTGCAAGAAACTGGAGAGTGCACCAGCAATTCTCTCGCTTGTGATCTCTCTCTCCTGGAGGTGACCGAGAGCTCAATTTAAGTGCTCCCTATTTGAGAACAAAAGAGACAGAAGAAGTCTCCGGAAGTCACTCTGACCCACTTGGAGGTGAGCTGCTATCACCCCAGGGTATCCTTCATGCGGATGAGGCACTGTGAGCTTTTACTCATGCACATTGTCAGGGCTCTGCACGGCCCCCAAGAATGGAACCTGCCTTTGATCCAAGGGGAGCCGCTGGTCTCCACACCCTGGTTCTCACTTGGGGGCTGAGACTCTGCTTCTCCCTGCCTCCCTGTCCTCTCCAAGGGGGTGCCTCAGACAGCAGTGTGGCCGACAGCGGATTTCTCTGAGCAGGGACTGTGGTGGATATTCTGCAAAGGAGAGAATTAAAAGAGGACAATGAAACAGACAGGAGAGCGCCTGAAACCTGGCCCTACTGGACGGCTGTGTCAATTCAGGTAAACCACCGGCCTTCCTGAGCTGTCAGCTTCCTCATCTGTGCAATGGGAATACTGATGTCACCTTCCATAGTCTACAAGATTATTAGGAATTTGAAACCGGAAGATGCATTTGCAAGCTCTTGAAAATAATGGGTTTGCAGGTGACTGGCACCTGCCTTGGAGGCTGGAGGTGAGAGCAATGGCCTCCGGGGACCAGAGTCAGATCCTAGAGCACAAGTCCTGCTACATCTATCTGTTCATTTGGGGAAGAAAAGAATCTATGTAGCATGTCTGTGGGTTCAGCTTCTCCTGAACGTTCCTGCCTGTGGCCTGGTGTGTGTGCTAGTGGCCTGGTGTGTGTGCCCATGGCCAATGTGTGTGCCCATGGCCAATGTGTATGCCCGTGGCCAATGTGTGTGCCCGTGATCCTGAGCTCCTCTGTGGATCTCATATAGTCCCACCATTCTTGTAATCAACATCACTGGTGGCCATTCCTGATCTTACATAAACCCCATTTATATAACCACAGAGAAGCTACTCCTGGATTAAAGAAGCCCTGGTGTTATGCTGGGAGAGCCCTGGGGCGTCCAGAGGCCAGAAGCCAAGCTAGACAGTAGAAAAAAAATATATCAAAATGTGTGTCTCAGGAATATGTATGGTGGGCTGTTGGGTGGTGGGCTGTGGGTTGGTGGCTGGCTGGTGGGGAGAGACAGTTCTGACAGGACCACAAGTAGAGCTGACCCCAAATTCACTGCAAGTATCTAGTTCTTAAACACCCTCTCCTTACACACCATGTCTGCAGGGAGCCCCTCACTGTGGAGTGACATGGACCAGCTCCAGGACCCAATGGCGCTTCCTGAGCACCACCCTCCAGCGGTTTGCCTGTGATGGAATAAAGAACGGCGGGAATCAGGAGACCCAGTATTTTCCTGCTGGGCCTCTGGTGTGGTATGTGGCCATGGGGCATCCTGGGTTTCTCTTGCTCCTGCCTGCACCCCACAGAGTCTCATGCAGAAGGGGCGGGGAGCTCATGGCACTGGCAAAGACATGCCTAGCCCACTCTATGGGTGTGCATCAGCCGCCCCAGAGCGGGACAGAGCAGGTGGCACAGAAGGCAGGGGGAAAGAAGAGGCCCCCTCCTGCTGTCATTCCTGAGCTCATGCCCCGGGCCTCGCCCAGCTGCCACTGCAGGATGCACCTTCAGGGATGCCTTGATCATGGGCTGCAGGGGTCACTCATCACTAATGTGACTGGACCCACGAACCGTGTCTGCCACAACGCCGAGGCCCAAGAGAGAAGCGCCAGGAAGCGAAGGCACGGGGAACTCACAGAAGCCCTGGTGGGGAGGTCCTCAGACAGCCCCAGGCCCCAGGCTGGACCCTTGGAGCCCTGGAGCACAAAGGCATGGCATGTCAGTTGCAAAGGAAAGAAGGGGCTCTCAATTTTAGAACAGAAAAGGGGCTGCCTACTGTCAGCCTCCTCTGAGCCTCTTCTGTTCTCGGCCCCGCTGTGGGTGTCTGTGTTCATTTTCAAATTGCCCAGTTTTAATAAAACTTCCACTGCAAGCGCCCATTTTTGTTTTGATAAACATAGAAATTGACCCTTCTTGTCTTAAAGCTTGATCGAGTTGGTGTAGCCAAAAATCCCCAGCTCCATGTCTGATCACCCTCAATATTGGCCAAACTCCTGTTCTCCACCCCCGACCCCAGGTGATGCCAGTCATCCTGGTCTGTATTCAGCAAGAATCCTATTAGGTCCATGTAGCCAGAATCCCCCTCACCCTATGTCTGCTCGGCAATTTCCCATCCTCTGACCCCACCCTGCTCCCTGGCTGTGAATGCCCCCTTGCCATGCTATGTGTGGCCAGTTCCATGCTGAAGTCTCTTTCCCCTGCTGCAATTGTCCTGAGTCAAACATCTGTTGCTGCTTTAACTACTGCCCAGCTCTGAGTTTTCACAGGGTAAAGTCAAAGGTGGATTCTACAACAGAAGAGTGAGGAATAGGAAACCCAGACAGGAAACAGACTCAGGGAGGGGAGCCAGGCACTGACAGTCAAGGCAATAATATAAAAACCACAGCAGTTAGCATGTGAACGAAATGAAGACTAATCCCAAAGGCAATGAAGACATGGCAACACTCTGAGTCCCTAGTGCTTTTTGGAGACGGGGGTCTCACTACACGTGGCTTTAGAAACAAGTTGACAAAAGGTGTTACCAAAACATCATGGGTTCGGTCTGAGTCCTGCTGCTCACTGCACAGACAGCCAATCACTGAGACCAGGAGTACCACCAAGGAAGAAAGCTTTGATCGGGGACTGCAGCCCTGGAGATTCTCAAATCCATCTCAGTGACCAGCTAAATTTAGAGGTTTATATAGCTGGAAAGAGATGTCGCAATGCATGGGAAAACAGGAGTGTGGAGGGGTAAGGAAGCAATCATGGTGGATGAGGGATCTGACATCTCATTGTCTGGATGAGATGACCTGGTGAGTTTCAGTTCTTTGATACTTTTGGGAGATCTGGGGGGCGTTTCCTGGAAAAGGAACTCATAAAACAAATGTAAGTTTCAAACTTTAAGAACAGAAGCATCGATTTCTATGTTTATCAAAACGAAAACAAACAGTGGGACTACAGGGTCAGCTTCAAAAGTATAGAGGTTCTTAACCTATCCGGATTATTAGGACTGAGCCTGAGAGAGGTTGTCATTTGTTTTCGGTGATCAGTCAGTTCTCAGAGCCCCCCGTCCTCAGCCCTCTCTCTCACACCACTGGAGCCTAGCTGGAGGTGGGCCAAGCCCCGGGACAGTGTCCAGCTTGCAGGGGCAGGGAGACACGGGACGGTGGAGCTGAGACCCAGGTCCTCCTAGGGCTCTCCAGAGCATGGCGATGTGAGGAAGCAAGGCAGCCATGCCCAGCCTGCTGCACCCCAGCCTGAAAGGGAAAACGGAGCAAAGGATCTCGGAATGTGTGTCCAGGGTGAGCAGCTGGGGAGGCAGAAAGGGCAGAGGAGAAGGGATGAAGGGTACAAAGATGGATCTCAGCCAGGACGAGGCAGGAGAGGCAAAGGAAATACCACAAGGGCAGACCAAGGAGAAACCAGCATTTGTAAAGAAAAAACGAAACTCAGCTGAGGCCCTGGTAGAGAAGAAAAGGAAGCCAGGAGGAGGAAAAGTTTAGAGAAATTAGGTTGGGGGCAAGAAACCCTCGGGATATTCTCAAGATCATCTACAAGACTGTAGAGTCAGTAGCAAGAAAGGCTGAAGTGCCCTGAGGAAGCTGCTCCTAATGCTCGCCGGGCTGCGTCCTCAGAGAGAAGATTGATCTCTCCATCAGTAATTCCTTAGCGCCAGATCTCGGCACTGTCAACACTGTGTCTCTGAGCCTCCTTCTTCGGTAAACATGAATAATAAGAATATGTATTTTTGCAGATGTCTTCTTTCACACATTCATTCATTTATTCAAGAATGAACAAATCCGCTCACATCTGCATCACATGCTGCCTGGGAAAGACTTGTTCCCCGCAGCTGTCCAGAGCAATCTTCTGCACAAGACGGTGGTCTTCTGCTTGCTTCCCTGGTAATTTTATCCTGAGGATCATTTTGAGCCAGGAATATGGAGAGCTGCGACTTCATAATTTGAGATTTATGTATCATTAAGTTCCAGCAGTACATGGCCATAAATAAGTGTAAGTGCCCAGAGCTCCCACCTGGTTCTGCAGGAGATTAGAGGCGGTAGCGGAGGGGGAGGAGCAGCCAGGCGGAGCCCCAGGTGTAACTTGCTCAGTGCTGGCAAAACCCTTGGGATGAGGGTGAGGAAGGAGCAGTGGATCCCAGAGAACTGCTGAGATTCCAGGTGAGCCCCCAGCTTGCAAGGGTGGTTGAGAGTGTCCACAATCCAAGAAGAATAGGGGTCCAGTGGGCTGAGTCTTGCCCAGAAATCAGGTCGGTGATTTACTGTGTCAGGAGCACCTGTGCAGGAGGCTGCAGCAGGATTCCATCAGGCAGCACTCCTGTGGTTGAAAGCAACAGATTGTCACCTTGAAGTTGACTAAAGAAAAAAAAAAAAAAAAAAAAAAAAAGTCAACTCATTTAGAGATTCTCTAGAAGAGAGAAACAATGAGGAATATTCACATCAGGGTGATTCCAGGTACCTTCACATCCGCAGTTAATAATTCCAGCATCCTTATGTACATATTTAATGTTTTCCACCTTGTTTCTGTGTAATGTTTTAGACAGAAATATAGAAAATCATGAATACTTGGATACCTGCCACTTGATTTTCTCAAAACACTATGAGGTGCTATGTTTGGTTTGGATGATTTTCTTTTCTTTTAAAAATAAAACGTTAATGGGGGAGTTGAAGCACCTTATTCACTTGCTTCTAACCCAAAAGCTGCCTCTGTGCCCCAGCTCCAGAAGCAGCAACCAGTATCCTGAATTAGGCATTGTCAATCTCGTGGCAGTGTATCGTTATTACACATATGTTTATCCAGAACCCACAGATTTCATTGCTTCACATGCTTTTAAATTTTAAAAGTCATTTATATCATATGTCGTATTTTATGTATACTTTGAAATTTATGTTTCTGATCCATATTATGTTTTTGAGATTTAGATGTCTGGATGCAAGTTTTGATGTTTAATTTTTCTTTATAGCTTGCACATTGAGTGTCTTATTTAAGATATGATTTACTAACCAGAGGTCACACAGATATTCTATTGAATTCTGAAAGTTTTAGGGTTCTGCTTTCATTGTTCAGTTCTTTAATCAACCTGGAATTTATGTGTGATGTGAGTTAGAGATCGATTGTATTTTAATTTCATGTGGAAAACCTACTGTCCAAACACTAGCGAATAGCTCCCTCTTTGCCTGCTGAATTATAAGGCTGACTCTGTTTTCTATCAATGCATATGTGAACGTATTTCTGGACCCCTTCCTTGTTTCATTTACCCATTTGTCTACCTCGGCAACAATATCATACCCCCTAATTACTATAGGTTTACAACTAACATTCATAACTGGTAAGTAAATGAAGGCCATGAAACAATGGAATAGTCTATAATACATCAAATGTGCCAAGGGAAGATAACAGTAAACATACAAGTCTCTTTCCAGCTATCAAAACTATAATTCAACAGTGAGGACAAATTAAAGACATTTGCAGGCAAAGGCTTTATCTCTCTGTGCTGCATCCTGGTTAATTTCCTTGGTTTTATCTTTCACCTTATTAATTCTTTCCTTTCAGCTGTGTCTAATCTGCTGCTCAACATGACCAATGGGCCTTAGATTCTGTATGTGTGTAATTTTTACTTCTAGAAGTTCTATTTGGTCCTACTGCAATTCTTCTTACTGTTTTCTACTTAATACTTTTGTGCCCTTAATCTGTGTAATTACACTTCCTTATACTCTCATTCAGAATGATCAAACCTGACTGTTCACATTATGTTTTCTCTCACTTATCCTGTGTTTCGTAATTTGGGATTATGAGCTCATCTGCAGTGAGAATCTGCAATAATTGGATTTAGGCTTTTATCTTCTAGCTCTGCTCTACATTTGCTTCTCCGAGGCAATCTAGGAGTCACATGAACCTAGAGGGAAATTTTACGTTACTCTCCCCAGCCACAAGATCTGTGAATCTCCCTCACAGATTCACACAGGGGAGGTGCAGCCTGGGTTTTGATTTCTCCAGGAAGGCTTCCATTTTGTCTTCACTTAGACTCTGATCTTGGCATCTCCCTTGGCCATGGGAAGTCATTTCTCTTACCCCTGGTCCCTGCCTTCATGAAATGTGGGCTCTCACTTCACTCTCTGACCGACATGGGTTCACCTTCTCACTGCCTCACCTCACCAATCAGCATTTCCCTGGTGCACTGGGACAGCCACAAAGTCAGTGCACAGCACTGACATCCAGTTTCCACTTCTCTTCAGTTATTACACACACACACACACACACACACACACACACACACACACACCTGTCCCCCTTCTGGGGACTGAGGATGCAGCATTCCACAAACAAACAAAAAAGAAACATCCCAGTGTACACAACTTTTTCAGTGTCAGGAGGCAGAGAGCGAACATACCTGCCAGGTGGTGGGAAGAAGCACGACAGAAAATAAGGCAGCATCAGGAAAGTGGCACAAAACCGGTGGCCGTGATTTTATGTGGGTGGATGGGGATGGCCTCTCTTAAGGGAACACTCGAGCAGGGGCCGGTGAGAGTGAATTGAGTCCTGTGTGTGTTTGAGGGAGGAGATTTCAGGCCCAAGGAATAGCTGGTACCCATGTTCTGAGATGGGAGTGGGCTTGGGATGTTCAGGGAAGGAAGCCTAGAGGAAGAGAGGAAGGCAGAAGGAGATGAGAGCAGAGAGGTGGCCAGGAGCCACGTCCCAGAAGCCTTGTAGGATAAGGACCTCAAATTCATTCCAAGGGAGATGGAATCCCATTGGAGTGTTTGGAATGAGGAGCTGATATAGCCAACTCCTACTCATCACTCCAATGTCTGCCTAAATGTCATTTGCCAAAACATGCCTGACTCATTTCCTCAATTGATAGCTGTTCCCCACGGATTGCTGGCTCCTGCTTCTTTTCCTGGCACCTGCCACAGGCCAGGACTTGTCTTAAGTGCTTGGTGTGCAACAGCGAACAAACAGGACTGAGATCCTGCTCTTAGGAATCTTACCTTCTTGCACTTACCGTTTACAAGTCACTTTGTGGACTATTTAATATTTCATTCCACAACTACATTGCACTGCCCACAAAGGCAGGGCTTATCAACTGTGTGACTGTGGGAACATTATTTAATCTCTCTACATTTTAGGCTCATCTCCTGCAAAATAAAATAGTATTTCTCATGGGATCCTGTGACATTTCAGCCAGTTTACAGGAAGCACTGAGAACACAGTTGACAAGTGCTCCTACATGTAAATTTGTTCTCATCTTGTTTCTTCCGTGTCACTGTTCTCAACTGGAGCCCTGCTATCTCTGCTCTTCTCTCTTTTCATTTCTAGAATATTTTTGGGTCAGGAGTGGTGGCTCATGCCTGTAATCCCAGCACTTTGGGATGCAAGATGGGTGGATCACCTGAGGTCAGGAGTTCAAGACCAGCCTGGCCAACATGGTGAAACCCTGTCTTCACTAAAAATACAAAAATTAGCCAGGCATGGTAGCAGGTGCCTGTAATCCCACCTACTTGGGAGACTGAGGCAGGAGAATCACTTGAACCTGGGAGGCAGAGGTTGCAGTGAGCTGGGATCACACTAACCTTGGCAACAGAGTAAAACTGTCTCAAAAATGAAAAGAAAATTTTAAAAATTCTTATTGAAATAATTGTAGATTTATATGCAGTTGTCAAACATAATACAGAGAGATCCTGTTGACCTTTTACCCAGTTTCCACCAAAGAAAACATCTTGCAAAACTGTAGTGCAGCATCACAACCAGAATATTGATTGATACAATCCATCGATCTTATTCAGAGTTCCAGTTCTACTTGTTCGTGTGTGTGTGTGTGTGTGTGTGTGTGTGTGTGTGTGTGTGCCTGCATTTAGTTCTGGACAGTTTTGTCACATGCTGGGTTCACATATCCACCAGGACAGTCAAGACACAAAACTATTCTATCACCACAAGAATTCCTTCCTTATTACTAAGTGGTTTCCATGGCATTGGGTACACTTTGTTTAACCGCTCGGGGCACGTGGGATGCTTCTGATTTGTGGCTATGACAAATGAAGCCTCTATGAACATCCGTATCAAGGTTTATGTGTGAATATAAGATTTCCAAGCGTAAATACTCAAGAATGCAACAGAATAGTTTATAAGAAACTGCCAGGTTGTTTTCCAGAGTGGTTGTATTGCATTTCCACCAGTGATGTCTGAGTGATCCAGCTTCTCTGAATCTTTGCCAGCATTTAGGGTCATCACTGTTTTTGTATTTCAACCACTTTAGTAGGGATGTAGTGATATCCCATTGTAGTTTTAATTTCCATCTTTCTAATGGCTAATGACACTGAACATTTTCCATGTGCTTATTTGCCATCTGTACATCCTCTACAGTAAAATATCTCCAAATGCCATTTGTCCATTTTATAATCCGATTGTTTTTTTCACTGTTGAATTCTGAGAATTCTTTATAAACTCTAGATTCTAATTTTTTGTCAGCTATGTGATTTGCAAACATTTTCTCCCAGTTTGCAACTTGTCTTTTTATACTTTTCACATGGTTTCTTCAGAGAGAAAAAAAATTATAATTTTGAGCAAAAATGTTCAGTTAAACATTTTTTCTTTCATGGATTTTGTTGTTGTTGAAGAAGTTTTTTTTAGCACACGATCCCTAATATTTTTTAATATTTTTTTTCTAGAAGTTTACAGACTTCTCATTTACAGTTAAGTTTATGGACCATTTCCAGTTCATTTTAGTATAAAGTGTGAGGCTTAGTTTGGGGTTCATTTAATTTTCCTAAGAATGAACAATTGCTTCAGGACCATTTGTGAAAACTCCAGCCCTCCAATTGCCTTGCACCTTTTTCTGTGAGTATCAATGTGTCTTCATGTGACGAATGAAGACCTTCCTTCCATTCAGGCACCTTTACCCTCACCAGTCTTAAATATCATTGTCTTGAGTATCAGACGGTAACATAATTTTTCTTTCAATTATCATGCGTGATTTAGAAAATTCAGGAGGAAGAGAACAGTGTGCTCACAATATGTACCCATGTTCCTGTTTTCTTCCTTTCTAATGTTTCATGATTTTTTCATTTACGATTTCTTTTCTGTTGGAAGAGTTTTCTTTATCCAATCTTTAAAATCATATCTGCAAGCCACACATTCTTTTAGTTTCCCTTCATCTGAAGGAGGCTGTCTTTATTGCCTCCTTCACTCCTGAAGAAAGGTTTCCCCATATAGAATTCCTGGTTGAAACTCTTTTCTCTCCTCATTCACCTCCCCAGTGGTCCTTCCACTGGGCATTCCCCTGTAGGTCCCTTCTCATTTATCTCTGGCTGTGATCAAGAAGTTTCCTTTGTTGTTAGTTTCCAGAAGTTTAAATAAGGTGGGACCATGTATGAGTTTCTTTGGATCGGTCTGGATTGGAATTTGCTCACCTTCTCAAATCTGTGGGATTATGCCTACCACCAAATTCAGGGATTTTTCAGCAATAATTTTTTTTCTTTTGTTTTTATTTTTCTTTTGAGATGGAGTTTTGCTCTTGTCACCCAGGCTGGAGTGCAATAGCGAGGTCTTGGCTCATTGCAACTTCCACCTCCTGGGTTCAAGTGATTCTCCTGCCTCAGCCTCCCAAGTAGCTGGGATTACATGTACCCACCACCAAGCCCGGCTAATTTTTGTATTTATTTTTAGTAGAGACTGGGTTTCACCATGTTGGCCAGGCTGGTCTGGAACTCCTGACCTCAGGTGATCCGCCCGCCTCATCCTCCCTAAGTGCTGGGGTAAGAAACATGAGCCACCGTGTCTGGCCTGGTTTTTTTCAAGGATCCTTAAGCTATACTCTCCTCTCCAGGGATTTTTCTGGCATGCGTGTTGGAGATTTGGTTATTATACTACAGGTCCTTCAGCTTTCTTCATTTTGTTCCAGTCCATTTTTCTTCATCATTCAGAATGAGTAAATGACTTCAATCTGGCCTCTAGGCTCTACCTCTGTCATCTCCTCTCTACAATGCCACCTGCCCAGCAAGTTTTTAAAATTCCTATAACTGTATTTTTCAGTTCTATAACTTCTCTCTGATTCCTTTTTTATAACTTCAATTTCTTTGCTTAGATTTTTCTGTCTTTTTTCGTTTGTTTCAAGGAATCTGTAATGGATTGTTGAGGTATTTTTATGACGACTGCTTTAAAATCTTGTCATATAATTTCAACATCAGATCCATCTTGTTGTTGGCATCTGGTACCTGCCTTTTCTCATTCAAACGATGCTTTTTTTGATTCTTGGTATGACTGATGACTTTCCATTGTGTTGTGGACACTTCGTCTATGATGCTAGGAGATCTGGGTCCTACTTATGTCTTGTATTTTAGCAGCCGGTCACCCCATTTAGCATGCACTCTGTTTACTCTCACCTTTTGCAGGCTGGGGTTCTAATGGCAGTTAAATTTTCAGAGTCTTTGTGCTATCGTGTGAGCTGCTTGGTGTAGCTGGTGCTGTGGAGGCTTTTGTGGGTCCCTGCGGGAGTGACCTCACAGCTAGAGGAACTTCTACAGACCAGGTCATCTGTAACTCTCCATGAGGCAGGAGAGTCTCCGGCTTCCTTGGCTTGGCAGTCATTGTAGTGGGCTCTCCCGACCCCTGCTGGGACCACACCCCCATGTCCCACCGTCCGTGTGGGGGAGGGGAGTCTCAGGCTTGCAGGGCAAAGGTGATTCCCAGGTGGCACCATTCCTGTTGGCTGTCCGTCTTGCCACTGTCCCAGCGATGCCTGCATCTCCAGGTTGGGGAGGGCGGTCCCAGGCCTGGTGGGGAAGGAGTCTCCGCAGGCCACTTACTCTTGGCAAAGCTCCCAACTGATCCACCAGGTGGCGAGTCTGGGTTCACCTGTTATTCTAGGAGGAACTCCCCATGGGTCTAGGACAGGAATGAGTCCACCCAGACTGCTTTCCATTGCTAACCTGGGGGACTGGAAATACCAGGTCCCTTGATTCTGTTGGGCTGGGGGCAGAAGGCACTCTTAGCTCTGCTCTTCCTCCGACCCTTGGGTTTCCAGACAGTTTGCCTTCCTCTTGCCAGTTTTCCAAGTTCTGCAGTGGCTGCCTCTGGCATTTCCAGGATTCATGGCTGTGCTTGACAAAAAGGCATCATTTTGTTTGGCCCAAGGCCTCCTCACCTCTTCCATGGGCCTTGCCTCCTCTCTGCAACCTCAGCTCCAGGAAAGCCACTTCAGACCCCTCCTTCCTCCCTCCTTCATCCCTGGCAATGTGTCCTCCTTGGGTGACCTGCCTAGTCCCAGTTCTAGAAAACATCTAGGTGCTGAGAACTCTCAAGCTTCTATCTGCAGCTGGAGCCTTGACCTTGAGCTTCAGACTCAAATGTGTATCCAGCTACCACACAACCTTTCTAGCCGGATGCTTTCCAGAGGTCACAGTCTTTCCTAGAAAAGCAGAGTTGTTGATCTTATCCCTTACATCCATGGCCTCTCTAGCTTTCTCTGTGTTAGAAAACCATAGACCACCTCCTGATGTTCAGACCAGAAGTGAGCGGTCTCTGAATGATGTTTTACTTTGCAGCTCACATACAAAACCTTGGCACAGCCCGTCACCTCCATCCACCTTCACAGCGGTGATCCTCCTCCAAGCCAGCGTCCCCTGCACCCACATCACCAGGACAGCCCCTTGCTGGCCACCTGATTCCTGTCCTGCTTTTCTACACCAGCCCAGGAGCTTTTGGAAGCATAAGACTCACCAGGTCACACCTTAACCTTAAGACCTCCTCACTCAGAATAAAAGCTCTGGCAGCCCACAAATCCAGGCCCGTCCCCACCTTGCCCCATCCTCCTCCGTTTCTCCCCTCACCCACAATGCACATCCATGCTGGCCGCAACCCCTGGAGCCCACAAAACCCACTCTTGATCCAGGGCACCACCCCTTGTTCTTTCTGTTTGGGATGTTTGCTCCCAGGTCTCCCTGCAGCTGCTCCTCGTCAGGCCACAGCCAGTTGTCACCTTCTCCAGGAGACTCGGAGCTGTCCTCAGCACCCCCTCCTTCGCTGCTGGCAGGAGCACTCTCTGAGGCATTACTTCATCTTCGTCTTTCCCAAACTGTGGTAAGTGCTAGACATCCACTTGTTCATGTACTTATTTAATGTGTTTATTATCCGCCTCCCCTTACAAGAACCCAGGTTCTCAGAGTCCAGGGACCCTGGCTGTGCTGTCCCCCACTGTGTCCCCCAAGAGAGCCTTCCCCAGTGCGGGGGCACACGTGGAACTGGGTGGGGAGTGGAAACCACTCATCAGAACCAGGCAGGGTGTCCGAGCAGCATCACCAGCATCCTGGCCCTGCTCGGCTTCCTCTCAACTCAGCTGTGAGCCTCCAGATTGGTGCAATCCTCTCTCTGGGTAGAAAGAGAGAGAAACACGGTTGACTAGCATGAGGTCCTCAGGCGGAGACAAGGCTCAGCAAGAATGGGCTCTGCTTGGTTCTTTGTCAGTCCCAGAGCCTGTGCCAGATTTCTAGAAACCCGACCCACGCTGAGCCCACATCTCCTCCTTGTGTTTCTAAACCCAACCCACCTGCCCCAGATCTAGGGGAGACAGCGTTTGGCATGTGACCTGTCTTGACTTCTCTGCCAACTCACAGATGTCTAGCCAGGCCAGGGACACTTTATTAGGGAGAGAGGAAGAGGAGAAGGCAGGAGGGAGAGATCAGGGGAAGAGGTGCAGGGAGAGGGGAGACAAGCTTGTTAGGGAAAGGGAAGGGAAGAATCCAATCAGCAGAAAGAGGCAGAAGCAGGGTGCGAGACACAAAATTGAGAAATAATTCTTAAATTAGATGCCTGACTCTGGCATGGATTTTATAGCACATGATGAGAGTCTAATGCAAACCATGCCTCTGTTTTATTTATGCAGGAAACAGGCTGGGAGATCAGTGCAGAGATTCATGAACTTGAACTGCACCAGATCTAGCAGTAGTGAGCTTTCTTCGCCCCCACCTGCCTGCTTTCCAGCGCACGCAGCTCTCGGGGGGAAATCGTCTTCCCTTTGATTTTGAAAGGTCTCTCGCTCTTTCGGAATCCTGGGGCTGCAGTGGAATGCTGGTAAGTCATTCATTCAAGAGCCTGGCCTGGTAGATACAGATTTATGGACACAATGTCTATAGATAGAGAGTCTCTGGACCCAGAAGGACCATGAAGCAATTTCAGTGCAAAACATGGTCTTTCTTATTAGCCTCATCCATTCATTCATAAGCTATGGTATCGCAACTGTGCAAAGACCCAGCCATCCATCCCCTCATTCATTCCAAGGGTAGATGCTGAATATCTATTGTGTGAAGAGGGCTGTGCAAAGCATTGTGGAGGATAGAGGGGAAAGGGAATCTTGTCTGCGGCTTGGAAAGACCAGAAACAGAGTTTGCAGCAACTTACGGCCTCTGCTTGGCCATGTAACTTGTCAAGTGTGAAATAAGGAAGGCACTAGGTGATTTTGCAGGTCTTGAGTGGGCCTAGCGACAGTTAGCTCACACAGCCTTCTCCGATTTTCAGGTCTGACTTTCCCATTTACTGGTGAAAATATTTGCTGCATAGTTGGGTTACATCTACTTTATTCACTAACTTAATCACTTTAGACATATAATCAATGATTTATATTTTTTTAAAAAAAGGGATTGTGCAAAATTTCAAACATACTTAAAGGTAGAGAGGTTTCATCTTTTGTAACGGCTTCATCTCTTCATTTATAACATTTTGCACCTGTTTCTGACGAATGTCAGCTATCGTGTCATTTCACCCCTAAAGACTTCAGTGTATATCTCTAAAAATTGGAAGTTTTTATTTAGAACCCAAATCCCATCATCACATCTGGCACAATTAACGATAAATTCTTACATGTACCCCGTGCCCTGCCATTGTCCTGTCTCTCTGCTCACTCGTGAGCATCTTTATCCAGTTGGTCGGTTTGAATCAGAATCCAAACAAGTTAGACACATTGATTCTGGCTGAGTCTCTCTCTCTCTCTCTCTCTCTCTCTCTCTCTCTCTCTCTCTCTCTGTTTTTCTTTTTCCTTTTGAGATGGAGTCTTGCTCTGTCACCTGGGCTGGAGTGTAGTGACACGATCTCAGCTCACCGCAACCTCCATCTCCTGGGTTCAAGTGATCCTCCTGCCTCAGCCTCCTGAGTAGCTGGGATTACAAGTGCTGGCCACCAAGCCTGGCTAATTTTTTGTATTTTTAGTAGAGACAGGGTTTTGCCATGTTGGCCAGGCTGGTCTTTTTTTTTTTTTTTTTTTTTGAGACCGAGTTTCGCTCTTGTTACCCAGGCAGGAGTGCAATGGTGTGATCTCGGCTCACCGCAACCTCCACCTCCTGGATTCAGGAAATTCTCCTGCCTCAGTCTCCTGAGTAGCTGGATTACAGGCACGCACCACCACGCCCAGCTAATTTTTTGTATTTTTAGTACAGACAGGGTTTCACCATGTTGACCAGGATGGTCTCGATCTCTTGACCGTGTGATCCACCCGCCTCAGCCTCCCAAAGTGCTGGGATTACAGGCTTGAGCCACCGTGCCTGGCAGTAGGCTGGTCTTGAACTCCTGACCTCATGATTTGCCTGCCTCAGCCTCCCAAAGTACTGGGATTGCAGGTGTGAGCCATTGTGACTGGCCGGGTTGAGTCTCTTAAGTCTCTTTATTTGCTCAGAAAGTCTCTGGCCCCTTTCGTTTTGTGCATTGACTTTTTCCCAGAGTTAGATGACTTATCCTGTGAATGCCAGTCCTAGAGGCTTTGTCTGGTTGGTCCTCATGGTGTCATTTGAGTTCATCTTCTATTCCTCATGTGAATGTATCCATTGATGATCATTGGCCACATCAATCAATTTCTTTGGGCTGGCAAAACAGTGATTTTTAAGCAATCTGTAATTCTTCTTCTAAACTTAACAACATAGTTTTTAATGAATAAAACTAAAAAAGACTCTAACATATACTCAGTGATATCTCTGTACATTGACTTATTTTTTTGTGCAGTGGAGGGAGGAGAATGGATCTTTCTAAGTCTTCATGTTTTATGAAAGAGGGTGGATGCCAAGTTAGCTCAACTTCATCCGTGCTTACTGAGATTTGACTCTGGGCTCTTTGGTGGGTGCCTGGAGACCTGAGCTACCTTTGCCTTCAAGAGTTCAGTGTCTAGTTTCATTCTTCTGCATATACAGAAACCAAATCAAAGTGGATTAAATACTTAAGTGTAAAACCTGAAACTATGAAATGAAACTACTAAAATAAAACACACACAAAAAAAAGAAGTTCAGCGTCAGGAGAGGAGAAAGAACAAACACCGTCCCATTGTACTCGACATTTTGCATCAGAGCCATATATGAGAAGCAGGCTTGGCATAAGAGCAGATGTCATCAGATAAGACTCCACGGAACAGGACAGTTCAACAAAGGATGGGACAGAACAGTTTACCCTCAAAGGCTGAGTGATATTTCCTGATGGATGCAGGTGGGAATGCAGAGAGCTCCTTGGGGGCACAGCAGCAGAAAGGCTGCAGGTGTAGGCAGCTCCCCAAGGCTGGGGAACTCCAAGTGGCCAGGTTCGTGGACCAGGATAGAGTAATCATCTAATTAATCACCCAAACCAGGACCTGCTGAAACTGAAGGGAGCCAAGACCCAGGACTACCTCAGGCCTGCCTGGATAGGAGGTTCCGTAAATATACAGCTCAAAGAAGGGAAGGTAGAGAACGGACCTGGAGCCATGAGTGGGAACCCACGCAGGTCCCAGGATATTAAGAAGACGGGTCCGCAGGTGTTGGTGTTGGCTTGTGTTCAGCAGAATGATGCCCCAAGGAGACCCATGTCCTACTCCTCAGAAGCTGTGAACAGGTCAGTTTCACAACGAGGCAAAGGGGAACTGAGATTGCAGGAATTAAGGCTGTTGGTCGACTGACTGAAATAGGCAGATTATCCTGGATTCCCTGGGGTTGGGGGGGGGGATGTAATCCAGAGGTCCCAAAAGAAGAGAGAGGCAGAGGATAAAGTCAGAGGGAGACAGGACAGCAGAAGCGAGGTCACCGTGAGGCACAGCGAAAAAGATTCAACCCTTCTTGCTGGAGATGGAGGAGGGTGCCACAAGCCAAGGAATGTGGACAGCCTCTAAGACGGGAAACAGCAAGGAAACAGACTTCCCCCAAAGGCTGCAGAGAGACAGGCAGCCCTGAGGATGCCTGAGACTCTATCCGACTTCTGACTGTAGAGCTAGAAGCTGATAAATTTCTGTTGTTTTGCTCCACTAAATTTGGGGTAATTTGTTAAAGCAGCAACAGACAACTAATGCAATGCGCTCTGGCAGTGAGAGGGGTAGAGTGAATCTCAGATTTCAGTTTTGGAAAGAGGGGTATGTCCTGGGACCATTCACTGATAAACAATAAAGACAACTGGGCTCACGGGCAAATATGATGTATTCAATTTTGCAGATGAAATTATTCAACTCTTCAGTAGCCATGGATGGTGACAGTCCTGAGGTCAGCAGTGTAGCTAGGCTGGGCACGGTGGCTCATGCCTGTAATCCCAGCACTTTGGAAAGCTGAGATGGGAGGATAGCTTTAGTCCAGGAGTTCAAGACCAGACTGAGAAGCATAATAAGCCCTGCCTCAAAAAAAAAAAAAAAAAAATGGCCAGGAGTGCAGGAGTGGCTGCAGGCATCTATAGTCCCAGCTACGTGAGGGGCTGGATCACTTGAGCCCAGGAGGTAGAGGTTGCAGTGAGCCAAGAAGGCAGAACTGGAACTCCAGCATGGGCAACAGAGTGAGACCCAAAAGAAAAATTTTGAAAATGAATAAAAATAGTAAAGGCAAAGATCGATTGGCTGGTCCACATGCTATGCAGCACAGTGTGGAGACAGAAATCTCCTCAGAACGGCCTCACTCACAGTGGGAAGTGTGTACGAGTGTTTGAAATCCCTTACGCTATGTGATGTCTGGGTTCCTTTCCCTGACCGTGCCCAGGGATCTTGTCCCATTGGTTGGTATTTCGCAAAATAAATAACCACCAAATGGGTGACAGTAATTCCTGGCCTCTTGTGAGAACTACAGTGTGCATTTGTTGTCTGTACATCCAAAACAAACAAGGATCTCTTCTTTCAGAAGGCTTTGTCCAAACTGAATTCACAGAGAAGGCTACTCCCTCTGACCTCAGGATTGTCATATTGCTACCCCAGAGTAATCATAGAAATCCATCCTTGTCAGAGGTTTGTTTTGGAAGGGAACACATGAGCCTTTATAGGCCTGGGATAGTATAAACTTGACAGGGTGGCTAGGCCTATTTCACCAGGCCCCCGAGTCATCAGGGTGTAATCCCGGAGTCTCCAATCTTCATGTCTCTCTCTGTGGTATCAGTTGTTGTACAATCAGTTCAGGCTCATTTTTTTACATTTTATTTTATGATTATTTTTTAAGTTCTGGGATACATGTGCAGAACGAGCAGGTTTGTTACACAGGTAAACATGTGCCGTGGTGGTTTGCTGCACCCATCACCCCCTCGCCTAGGTATGAAGTCCAGCATGCATTAGCTCCTTCTCTAATACTCTTCCCACCAGCTCCCTCCCTGACAGGCTCCAGTGAGCGTTGCTCCCCTCCCTGGGTCCATGTGTTCTCATTGTCCAACTCCCACTTATAAGTGAGAACATGCATTGTTCAGGCTAATTGTATTGTTTTAATTTACTTCAAGTTCTGGGATACATGTGCAGAACGTGCAGGTTTGTTACATAGGTATATATGTACCATGGTGGTTTGCTGCACCTATCAACCCGTCATCAAGGTTTTTTTTTTTTTTTTTTTTTTTTTTTTTGAGACGGAGTTTTGCTCTTGTTACCCAGGCTGGAGTGCAATGGCGCGATCTCGGCTCACCGCAACCTCTGCCTCCTGGGTTCAGGCAATTCTCCTGCCTCAGCCTCCTGAGTAGCTGGGATTATAGGCACGCGCCACCACGCCCAGCTAATTTTTTGTATTTTTAGTAGAGACGGGGTTTCAACATGTTGACCAGGTTGGTCTCGATCTCTCGACCTTGTGATCCACCCGCCTCGGCCTCCCAAAGTGCTGGGATTACAGGCTTGAGCCACCGCGCCCGGCCCGTCATCAAGGTTTTAAACCCCACATGCATTAGGTATTTGCCCTAATGCTCTCCCTCCCCTTGCCCTCTACCTGCCGATAGCCCCTGGTGTGTGGCGTTCTCTGCATCTTCAGGAAAGTCTCAGGATACAAAATCAATGTGCAAAAATCACAAACATTCCTATTCACCAACAATAGACAAGCAGAGAGCAAAATCATAAATGAACTCACATTAACAATTGCTACGAAGAGAATAAAATACCTAGGAGTGCAGCTTATAAGGGATGTGAAGGAACTCTTCTAGGAGAACTACAAACCACTGCTCAAGAAAATCAGAGGAGAGAATGGAAAAATTCCATCCTCATGGATAGGAAGAGTGAATATCATGAAAATAGCCTACTATCCAAAGTAATTTATAGATTCAATGCTATTCCCATCAAAATACCATTGACATTTTTCATAGAATTAGAAAAAAAATACTTTAAATTTCATATGAAACCAAAAAAGAGCCCATACAGCCAAGATAATCCTAAGCAAAAAGAATAGGCTATTTTTTTTTTTTTTTTTTTTTTTTTTTGAGATGAAGTCTTGCTCTGTTTCCCAGGTTGCAGTGAGGTGGCATGATCTCAGCTTGGATGGGCTCATGTGGATATGGCCTTCACTGCATGCCATCCACTTGCTTCTGGCAGTCAGATTGCGTGTCTGGTACGATTATTCAAAACTCCACTTCTTGGGTTCAAGAGATTTTCAGCTAACTTTGGTATTTTTAGTAGAGATGGGTTTTCACCATGTTGGCCAGGCTGGTCTCAAACTCCTGACCTCAAGTGATCCATGACTCAGCCTCCCAAATGCTAGGATTACAGGAGTGAGCCACCCCATCTGGCCAAGAACAGGCTAATTTTTAATTGCATTCACAAACAATCTCCAAGTGTCAATGCCTTGAGATAGGAAACCTTTGTTTCTTATGTCACAGGTCAACTGCGATTTGCTGCTCAGGGCGCTTCCTCATCCTTGGATTCTAGCAGAAAGAGGATCCTGTATCTGAAGGACCCACAAGCCAGGATGGTGGAGAATGAGGCCGGCCCAGCCAGTGCTTCCCAAGACTCCTGTCTGAGGCTGTGGGAGACAGTGCTGCTACATCCCATGGGCCAGGCAAGTCTTGGTAAGCCTGATGTCATCGGGCAGGGAAGAATAATCCCTCCTGAGGGAGGAGAGGAACTGAGAGCACTGTTACCACCTGGGTCTGTTGATGAGACCTGGAACGGGTGAGGGAGAGAAGGCGTCACGATGGTGCTGATGTTCTGGATTCCAGACACTCCCGAGCACTGACGGTGTGATCGAACCCAGATGACTGCTTCGCTTTACAGAAGGTGAGTTGGATTGGATTTCCATCCTTGTATTCTCGGTGTGGTAAAACATCATCTCTGGCTCGCGTTTAATTCCTTTGAAGAGCGTGCTTGCTATGGAAGCTGGAGTCTTGGAAGGGCTCATGTGGATATGGCCTTCACTTGATGCCGTCCACCTGCTTCTGGCAGTCAGATTGCGTGTCTGGTACGATTATTCAAAAAATCCTGATAGAATTTCTTTGTAGGATTTTTAATGAAACTAGAACATAAATGAAGTCATCTGTACAAATCTTTTTTTTTTTTTTTTTTTGGTCTTGCTCTGTCACCCAGGCTGGAGTGCAATGGCTTGATCTCAGCTGACTGCAACCTCCATCGCCTGGGTTCAAGTGATTCTCTTGCCTCAGCCTCCCCAGTAGCTGGGATTAGAGGGGTCCCCCACCACACTAAGCTAATTTTTGTAATTTTAGTAGAGATGGGGTTTCACCATGTTGGACATACTGATCTTGAACTCCTGACCTCGTGATCTGCCCACCTCAGCCTCCCAAAGTGCTGGGGTTACAGGCGTGAGCCACCATGTCCAGGCAAATCCTAAGTTTATAACTCATTGGTTTTTTATAAAGGGAATAAAAAATTAAATGTTACTTTCTTTCCATAAGCCTTCTTTGTGACACTCTCAGGGCCAATAGCATTGAACTTTCCAAAGATGATATAGTGCATACACAACTTTGTGTTTGTAAGGTCCATCTGTTTGTTGTGTTTAGCCACATTTTGTTCGTTGTGTTGCTGTGTACTTCAATGTATCATATATGATATTGTATAATATTAATATGTCACAGGTCACTCATACGGTCTACTGTTAGTGGACCTTGGGTACATTCTGAATTCTAGGCTTTTACGATGAAAGGTGCTTTTCTCCTTCTGCTGTGCATGTGTTTACACTTCTGTTGGGTACAGACACAGAAGTAGGAAGGCTGGTTCAGCGGCCCCTGAGAATCTGTGCTTGTGGATGCGTCTGTCTCTCAGTTCTGTAACTTTTTGGTTCACATACTTTGATATTACACGAAGTGGATTGCTGTGTTATTGATAATTGTTTTATCTGACTGTTGAATTGGCCTTTGGGTGGTTGTGAAAGGCCCCTCTTTCTCTAATGTTGCTCACCGCCTGCAGTCTGCTGTGTCTCATGTTAGCTCAGCTTGTGGATGCTTTTCTTCAGATAGTGATGGCATGGGGTACTTTTGGTATCATTTTACTTTGAGCTGTCTCTGCTCCTTTCAGTTTAATTTCTGCTACTGTTGTTGTTTGAGATTCCTGACTCCTATATGATCATGTCTGCTTCTTATTTGGAGTAGGTAGTTAATTTTCATTTAATGCATTAGACTGAACCATGCGGAATTGCAATATTAGATTTTCCTGAACAAAAAAAGATAATTTCATATGCTTCAACCTAGTAATTGCTACATATTTGGTTTAAATCTAAAATCTTATCTTTTGCTTTCTCTCTGTTCCAGGTTTTTTCTTTTTTCCTCTCTTCTTATTTTTTTAATTCAGTATGTTTTATTATTCCATTTTCTTTGCTATTACTTTGCCATATATTTATTATTATTTTAGTGATTAAAATATATATTATGATGGAAGCCATTGGTATATTATTACCAACCTTACATTAGTCATTTTACCACCTCCTGAACAACACAAGGGCTTACGATACCCAGGTTCATTCACTGGCCTGCCTTCTTTAGGGTTCAGCCTAGATTATCATTCCTAATTCTTTACTAATCCTTCAATCCCTCCTGTAACAGGAAAAATCCTGTTAGATTCATGCCATTTAAATCATGCCATAACCTTGAAATTCCCTCTGCTCGAGGTGGGAGGAGTATATTGTGTCATGCCATCATGTTGGGTTGAGCTCACGATCTGCTTTGAAAATGACATGTGAGAGTAAGAATCAGGACCCACATGGATTCAACTCCCTGTGTGATAGTGTATTAGTCCGTTTTCATGGTTCTATAAAGAAATAGCCAAGACTGGGCAATGGACAAAGGAAAGAGGTTTCATTAACTGAGTTCCACATGGCTGGGGAGGCCTCAGGAAACTTACAATTGTGGTGGAAGGTGAAGGGGAAGCAAGCACCTTCTTCAAAGGCAGCAGAAGAGAGAAGAGCATGTGAAGAAAGACCTGTCAAGTAAAACCATCCAATCTAATGAGAACTCACTCACTATCATGAGAACTGCATGGGAAAACCACCCCATGACCTAACCACCTCCTACCAGGTCCCTCCCTCAACATGTGGGAATGATGGGGATTACGATTCAAGATGAGATTTGGATGGGGACACATCTGCCATGTGTGGGACACACTCCAACCACCCCAGGGGTCCAAGGAGAACTGACAAGTCAACAATGGCCTGGAGCCACACCAGGCAATGTCCAGCAGTGCCCAATCTGCTGGTGAGCTCATTTAATTAATCTTCACTCTGGATCTCACAGTTTTCATTTCTGTCATTTCATTTGGATGTTTCTGCAGTTTCCACCTGTCTGGTGAAATTCCCAGCTTGTTTCTCTCTCTCTACGAGGCCCTTTAACATAGCTGCCATAGCCACGTCTAAGGGCCTGTTTATTCGATGATGCCACCATCCACGCCGTCTCTGAACATTTCATGACCATTTTTCCTCATGGCCGTGAGTCTTCTTTTCTTATTTCTTCTTCATGTATCGTGTGAAATTTTTATTTTATTCTGGAGATTGTTCATTAAAAAAAAAAAAGTAGAGCAAAGTAAATAATGTTTACCTCCAGAGGAAAGCATGACCTTCTCCTGCCCGACCATGGTGTGTGGAGTTGGTGTGGGGAAAATCCATCCACTCAGTAGCTGAGCTGGGCCTGGATTTTGTGGGAACTTTAGATTGAGTTCATCATTTGACTAGAATATTTTGAGGCTGAGATCAGAACCTTTCCTTTAGCATGTCCTGTGATCTAAGCGCCAGTGAGATTCTGGAGCTCTCCTTGTGCCTTGGGCCCAGATGTCAACTTTCCAAATTATAGGAATCTCTCTTCCTGCTTTTTAGCTAATCTGCCAGCTTTGTGGATTGCTAGGAAATGCTTTTTCCCCTCCAGTCCTGTTCCCAGCTTTCTGCACCTCAGAAGATGTGTCTGCAACCTTCTTCTAGTTTCAGTCTTCTCCTGCCTTGAAGCAATTCCTGGCAAAGCTCCTGCCCTATTCTAGACTTTGATGGCTTTGGCATTGCATTCAGCAAAAGCCTGCAGACCTGCAAGTCCAGCATACCACACAGAGACCAGAATCCACATTGCAACAGGTCAGCTCCCATTTAAGCAGCTCAACTCCTGAATTATTTGTGAACTATTGAGAAACATCATCATACCCTTAATATTCTACAAATACCATGCACTGTCCCTAGTGTGAATGCCTCTGAGCTTGCAAGACTTGGAAATAAATGAATATATGATTTGAGGGGAGAGTAAGCTCAAAAGGCCACTGAGCCCATTAGAATGCATTTGACTTTAATATTCAGTTCCCTCTAGATACCATTTAATTGTTTCCTGAGTGAGCCAAGCATTTTGACTCAATATTGGTTTTCCCCTCTTAATTTCCATGTATGGCCCCTTCTGCCTGAGTCCAAAATAGTAATGTAAACTCATCAACACTGTTTAGGATCCAAGGCAGCTGGATTAAATTATTGACTAAAAGTTTATTCTCTTGGCCATGAAGGCTAAATGCTGTTCAGCTTATCTACAGTGGGCATCTCTTTCTTCCCAGAGCTTCCTGATTTATTTTTACTCTGTGATGAGCAAAATGTGTGTAGTGAAAGAGAACCTATTCCTGAAGGGAAACGGACCTGAGGATTGGAAACAACTTTACGTTCATGGTAGCAGAACTGTGAAGGGTGGAGCAGCAGAGCTTTCTGTGTGTCCACACTGTCTGCCACCTTGTCTGCCATTTCCAAAAGCTCAGCCCTGACCAAGTCAGGCCACACCCCAGCCCAGGGATCCCATGAGTCTCCATGTTATGGCTTGAATGCCTCCCCCAAATTTCATGTGTTGGAAAATTAATCCCTAAACCATATACTGATTAGAGGTGGGGCCTTTCAGAAGCAATTAGGATTAGATAAGATCATCAAGGGGATGTGCCCATCATGGGCCTGGTGGCTTTATAAGAAGAGAAAGAGACTTGGTCTGACATGCATCTTGCCTTCTCCCCATGTGAGCCTCAGGCCGTATCATGAGGTAGCAGAAAGGTCCTCACCAGATGCCAGCACCATGCTCTTGGACTTCCCAGACTCTATAACCATGAGCTAAATAAGCTGCTTTATAAATTACCTGGTTTGTGGCATTCTATTATAGCCACATAAGTGGACTAGGTGCTACCTTTCCCTGATGAGTATCTTTGGTGCCATTTGAGGCTACTTCTCTGCTTCCTGGCAACCTGGTTCTCCCTGCTCTGCAGTTTCATGCTCCATGGTTCTGTCTGCTAGGCTTGTTCTCTATCACTGCTTCAGATGTTTTCCTGAAACTACTTCTATTAGAAGAAAAGTAAATGTGTAATATCGGGGAGAGGATCTAAGACATATACCCTGAAGGAGCCTCTTAGGGCATGGGAGCTCTTAACAGTATTATTTATCTTAAATTTCTGAAAATTCCACTCCATTTCATATCTGCATTTGCTTTCCTGAAAAACAAAAATTTAAATTACCACTGAGTAATATTCACTATGTGAAATCAGTCTAAAGAGAGCCCACATCTCCTAACGTTATCTGAGGCTCAGAAAACATGTGCAGAGTGTCCAACAAAGAAAAACACTTGGACATGCTCACACCTGTAATCCCAGCACTTTGGGAGGCTGAGGCAGGTGGATCACCTGAGACCAGGAGTTCAAGACCAGCCTGACGAACATGGTGAAACTCTGTCTTTACTAAAAATACAAAAATTAGACAGGCATGGTGGTAGGTGCCTACAATCCTAATTACTCAGGAGGCTGAGGCAGGAGAATCACTTGAACTGGAAGGCAGAAGTTGCAGTGAGTCAAGATCATGCCACTGCACTCCAGCCTAGATGACAGAGCAAGACTCTGCCTCAAAAAAATAAAATTAATAAATAAATAAAATAAAAACACTAAAAAAATGTTCTGATGTCTCAAGTCAAGCACTGTTGGGTGCCAGCAAGGGGCATATAATAGAAGAAGGATGAACAGAAGAGAAACTCAACTTTCGAGCTTGGACCCAAACGAAAGGAAAAGTTTAATGATCCAGCTCTCAGTGTTGCTTCTGCAGATGGTGAAGGAGGCAGAATCCGCCTAAGAAGCAGATCAAATTAACTGTTGTGAGATTTGCCTCAGAGAAGAGGAGGAAACAAGACGAGAGAAATGGATCCCTGAAGACTGAGCCCATTGCTTCAAAAAGAAAGTTTAACTTACTCAAGTTCTAAAAACTTCAGAACCCAATGGAAGCCCAGGACTGGAGAGGGTCATGTCAGAGGTCACTAACGCCACTGGAGCCATCATGGGCACAGCTCTAGCATCTTCCACAATAAAATTTTCTACTTGAATGCAGAAATCTGCAGAAAGTACCTCCAGCTGAGATAATCCGGGGGACTGAGGCGATCTTGCCAAGTCCCCAGCTTGATCATGGGCTGGGAGACTCTGGCTCTACTGCAGTTTCTGGTTGGGAAAAGCGCAGGTGACAGTGTGGGGCTGTTGGAAGAAGTATCTCCCTGCCCATCTGTCCTGAGTGACTTTGCAGCCCCTTAGGAGGAAGAGTGCCCTATGAATGGATTGACATATCTGGGTCCACCTTGAACAGGTGACTGGACTCCTTCCACTCGTGTATCTACCCTTCAGGGGCCTGGTTCTCTGTCGTGTGGCAGCAGGTATATAGCTGCTCCAAAGGTCCAGCCTTCTCCTTTCTATGCCAGGAAGAGAGAGACATGCAAAGGTGGTGTGTTTCTCTCTCTCTCCATCCCTCCCCCTCCCCTAGCCTCTGGTGACTGCTCCAAGCCAGAAAGAGTGAAGAAGACCCAGGTGAACTCACTGGTGGCCTCTGGGCCCATCTGAACAGGGGCTGCAGGAGTTTCCCTCAGTGGCCTCAGGTCGCAATCAGCTGCTCCGTCCACCTTGACCAGCCAGCCTTGCATAGTTAAGGGACTCCAGCTGCTTCCTCCATTGCCACTGGGTCCTTGGGTTGCATCTCATGAGGGAAAGTCCTTGGGGATGGATAGATTCCTACGAGTGCTGAACATCTAAGGAAGGGAGCACAGAGCCCTATCCTCAGTGGAGGAGATGGGATGGGAAGCCCTGCCTAAAGTATAAGGAGGTGGATGTTCTGTGATGACCCACAGGGAGCTGTGGGCATCCCCAGTCATCGCTCCTCCCCTGCTCCTCTGTTGATCACAGGCTGTGTCCAGTCTCCACCCTTAGGACAACAGCATCTGTCTCAGCTGGGACAGTGGCAGAAGCTGCCACCTGGTCTCCTAATTCCACCCCCAGAGGGCATCATGGGACAGGCTGTGGCTTCATCCTCACAGGACCCTGTAGTGACTCTTCATCACTCATCTCTCAGCAAGGCAGACAAAGCTCCCCAGAAAAAGGGGAGCACTGCTGACTGCTGTCCATGGGCAGATCTCACCACACTTGGGATCTTACTGCTTCCACCCTGCCTGGCACTTGCAGCTGCGGCCTTAGCTCTGTTGTTTTGACTCTTCTGGATTCCTTTTACAGGTCACTGGCCTAAAAAAATTTCTATTTGTGCATCAAGACCTGGTTCAAATGTCCTTTGTTCTACAAACATTCTCCCACACCTGCAGGGAGATTAAAAAATAGCAGCAGTAGTGATTTTCAAACAAGGGCCACACCACACACCTACTTCCTGGAGGCCAGGCACTCGCTCTTTCACCTGGTTCCTGTGCTGGGGGCTGATTGGACAGGCAGACAGACATCAGCTCTCAAGGCCAGCTGGTAAACGCGCAGGACTCTTATAAGCTGGTGGTTCAACATAACCCCACTATTAGAAATTAAATAATGTGAAATTGCAATTAAATAAATTATACAGAAACAAAACTAATAAATAATACTCAAACTCATTTTCTGATTCAGAAAGAAGTTCGTTCTCATTGTTGCCCTGTGTCTTTGTCCTTTTGTTTTTGTCTTACTAATTTGGACTGAAATAATCCACCAGCATTCCTGTTGGAACCACAGTCATTAGTCAACGATGTGGGCAACTTTGTTTCTGAATTGGATTGAAATTATTTTATAGTAAAATTTATAAGAAGCTTATATAGATGTATATGCATACCTTTTTTTTTTTTTTTCAAGAGAGCTGGTTAACACCGACACCCATTACAATAACCGTAATGAAGCAGGTGATTCATTATATGATTATTACTGCTTATTTTCAGTTTTATTGGGGTACAGCTGACAATTAGAATTGTACATATTTGAAGTGTACAGGCCAGGTGCAGTGGCTCATGCCTGTAATCCCAGTTCTTTGGGAGGCCAAGGTGGATGAATCACCTGAGGTCAGGAGATCGAGACCAGCCTGGCCAACATGGTAAAACCCCATATCTACTAAAAATACAAAATTAGCCAGGTGTGGTGGCACACACCTGTAGTCCCAACTACTCAGGAGGCTGAAACAGGAGAATCACTTGAACCTGGGAGACAGAGGCTGCAGTAAGCCGAGATCATGCCACTGCACTCCAGCCTGGATGAGACAGTGAGATTCTGTCTCAAAAATAAATAAGTAAACAATAAACAAACAAAACAAAGTGTACAACTTGATGCTTTGACATACTGTGAAATGATGACTACCACCTAGCTCATTAGCAGAGCCATCACCTCACATTGTTACCATTTTCTTTTTTGGGATGTGAGAACACTTAAGCTTTACTGTTAGCCACTTTCAAGCATATAATACTGTGTTATGACCTAGAGTCACCATCTTGCACACCAGGGATCATTTTTATTATCCCCACTTTAAAGATGAGGATGCAAAGGCCAGAGAGGTTGTACAAGTTACCCCGCGTCACCCACATCTACTGAGTAACAGAGCTGGGATTTGAACTGAGCCTCCCCTCCAGGTTCTAGATGCTTCACTACTCTGCTGTATTTCCCCCTGGATTTCATCTCTTCCTCCTCTGGATTACCAGGACATTTTGTGCAACCTTTTCTATCACTGTAATGATCACTGCAGGATAATTAACTGCAGTTAATTCCTTTTCTCTTTCCCCTAATAGCCTTCTTTATTTCTCTTCCTCCAGTGGCTACAGCACAGTCCCTAACAAACAGTAGGCACTCAATAAATGTTTAAATGAGTCGATAAATGGATCATGCCATCCCCCGTGTCGTCTGCGCTTTCAGCCCTATGCCTTGAGGTGCAGGTGCAGGTCTGTCTCCTCAGTGCCTGCGGCTCCAGCCCCGATGACTCCCCACCTGGCATCAGTGCACCTCTCTCCAGGGGCCCTCCCCTCGCTGTCCCAGAGCCCCCACCTGCCTGCGCCTTCTCTGTCCTCCCATCAGGCTGCTCCCGTACCTTCTGCAGATGGTTTGCATGCACTTGGTTTTCCCTGAACCCCAAAATGTTTCCCTTTGAGGACAGGAATTCAGCAGGCTTGTGGTAGGGCCCACCATGCGTGAGGCCGTGGTTGTTAGTGAACAGTGGAGATTCTGCCTTGGCAGGCATCCAGCGTGGACTTCTTGCTGATGTCGAGATCCTCCATGGCTCCTGGTCACTGCCAGCTTTCTGCATGCTCTCAGTGAGTGGGAGAGGGGGAGCACAGCCCTCTGCAGCATGCTTCCACCACTCTGTGGGACTCAGAGGGGCAGGGTGGCCTGGATTCAATCCAGACACAAAATGAGAAAGATGCTTTTCCTGGCCCTGGGGTGGCTGGAAGATTAAGGCATCGTATGTTCAGACAAGGAGCACAGCAGGATCCTGCTGCTGTTTCTGCTTCTGGGGTCAACAGTGACCCCTTATGCATCTGCACAAACTCTATAATCCTAATAAATAACAACTTCACATCACTGTGGCAATAGGAGAGCTCCGGTGGGGCAGAGGGCCGAGCTCCTCACAGACAGAAGAAGGCAGTGGGGCTTAAGTGAGGGCAGAAGACCCAGTCCTGACCATCCTGACTGCCTGGTGAAGTTCCCAGGGGTGACCTGCAACCCATGCCCCTCCAGCTGCCTTGCTGGCAAGGAAGCAGGGGGGGCATCAGATCTGGGGTGCCTTGTGTTGATGCCCTTCTTGCTTGCCCTCCCCCAAGGTGATAAACCTAGATTCAGGCAACAGGGAGGGGCTGCTGGGGAAATCTCTCAGGCCCATCCTGCCTCATAGGCGCCCCCCCAGCCCTGATGAGAGATAAGTGCTCTTCTCAAAGGTGTCTGCAGCAGTACCTGAAAGAAGAAAATGTCAGCTCTCCATCTCTCATCCTGGGCCAGATTTCTGGCTCCTCCATCCTTAGCTGTGTGACCTGGAAAAGGCACTGTGCCTTCTGGGGCCCCAGTTGCTCTTCTGTCAAAAGGACTGACTAGTTCTTGCTGGGCAAATAGTAGTGAGAATGAAAGCACATGCCTCTAACATCGGTAGATGCCATCTTTCCTTTGTGGTCGCCACTGTGGTTTTATACCCAGCACAAAGGTCTTCCCACCCGCAGGTCACTCACAGCACTGGCATGGATCTTTGAAAACACAATTGCAAATTGCCTTGTTCTCAATCCTTAGATTTGCTTCTGAATTACAGAAGTAAAAGATTAAAGAAGTTTTGTTATCAACAGTCCCAATGATAGAGGCCATTTAGAGGTTACAGGATGCTTCTCACCCCATCAGTTCCTCTCTCCATCTCCACTAGAAGTAACTCTGTGTCAGGGCAGGAGGTGTTGGAAAGTTATTTTTTTAACCTTGGAAGTGCCATGAACAGCAGGCATGAGCTGGCTGCCATCTCTGATGAATGTCTATGTACCTCCGTTTGAGGTCAGGAGCTGGTGGTTCCTGCCCTATCCGTCTCTGTACCGAGGCTCCTCCAGGTGATTATTTCTGAGCATATGGGCTGTTCAGATGACAAACGCCCCCACAGCTGTGCTCACTGGTTACCTAATTGCTGTGTAGAGGCTTGCCCAGCACACAGCCCCAACATCCATTCTAAGGGAATGTCACACCAGGGCTGAAAAAAATAAAAAGCCTCCTACAATCTCCACTTTGTGTGGACACAAAAACTCAGGCTCTGGCAGAAAAGTTTCCAAGAACCCAAGAGGTGGGAGGTGACACAGTTTCGTCACCCGTCTTCTGACTTCTGAGTCAGTGTTTTGTTTTGTTTTGTTTTCACTACTTCTCAATGCCTGAAACATGTACAATTGTGCAGTCATGCTCTCCTCAGTCTGTCTGCAAATGCTTGAGACCTGGCATGCCCCGTGGTAGGACAGGAGAGCCACCAAGGGTCATGCGACTCCCCAGACACAGCTGCAATGGTTGACAACATCTGCCTGTATTCAGAAAGAGACACAGAGATAGGAAGAGAGGGACAGAGAAAGAGAGAGAGAGAGGGATAGGGAGAGGAAGTGGCAGGAAGGGAGAGACATCTGTGAAGGACATTTCTCAAATGCCCACTTTGTGCCCAGGAGCCCGGCCTGCACCGGGACAGTTTGGCAAGTGTTGCTAGTGTGGTGCCGCCCCACAATCACACGGGGGAAATGAAGGCCTGATCATCACTGCTTTCACCTCCTGATGTTTTGTCTTATATGACAATTTCAGCAGAAATAATTGATTTTATGGCTTGATTTCGTTCCTTGCCTGTCATGTTGAAGACATAAACACATAATGAGATTGTTGTCTAACGTACACAGAGATTAAACGCCAGCAGAGTATCTGGGATTAATCAGTCCTGTTTCTTTCATTAGATTATCTGGAGTGGCTCAAGCAAACAAGTAGGTTTTGCTCAGCTTGCAGCCTGTCCCCAGCAGACGAGGCCTGGAAGTACACAGTAATTCCTAGGGATCTGGCTATAAAGGCCTCTTCTGTAGGAAGGATACCAGGAGAACAAGAGAAAAGGTCAGACGGCCGCAGGAGCCCTGGCCTTCAGGCAATGTCCAGGAGACCAGATGAAGGTGTGGGATGGTGTTTTCCTCCAATAGCACCTCATAGATTTAAAAAATCCAGCAAAGAATAAATGAAGGTGCAGGGCAGTGGCAAGAATGCCAGCCCCCTGGGCAGGGGCAGGAGCACAGGGTGAGCCCAGATCCGCTTTACCTGGTGCTGTGTTCTGAGTAAGCCTCCCACCCTTCTGCCCCCGAGTCTCCTGCCTGGGAAGTGAAGGGATGTGCAGGGGCCTGTCCCTGGGCCTCCTTTTGAAGCGAGGACAGTGGACCAGCCTCTTGCTGGCTCTGTGATGCCAGGCATTTTGTCCAAGCTTCTCAGCTCCATTTCCTGAAATAACAATAGATTAAAATACAGGATCTTCAGTTAAATCTAAATTTCAGATTACCAACAAATAATTTTCCAGGATGAGTGCATCCCACATGTTACTTGGGATATATTTACACTAAAAAGTTATGTGTTATCTGAAACTCAAAGTTAACTGTACACCCTGTATTGTTATTTTTTTAATCTGACAACTCAATCTTAGAATGCAATCTGATACATATCCCTTCCTATTATTTCATTTATTCAACCAACAACAATTTCCTCAGCACCTACTATCTACCAGACACTGTTTTATCCCATGAGAAAAAAATAGCAAAGAATGGATGTCAAGCACATGTGGTATGCATAGCACCCCAAAATCAGCTACACTCAAACGCCCCCCGCAGCCCTAGTTTTGTGGGCCACTCTGTGAATACTTGCAGAGAGCTTTCATCCTTCAGGGGCTGCTCTAGGTGTGGGGCTACATCAATAGCCTGGATGGAAAATGTCCTTGCACTCAGGGGACTTATACCCTAGAGAGGAAAAGTAGCAAGAGGGGTAAGTTAGCAAGGAAGCAGAGGATACATGTAGGTACTTCATGCATCAGAAAATGACCCATGCTTGAGGGAATCCAGTGCTGGCAGCTCCAGACATTAGTGCTCAGCCAACTCCCCTGTGCCCAGGGCAGCTCATACCAGGCTCGCCATCCACGCACCAAGGCAGGCGACTTCTTGCTGCCTTCTCCATTCCCTGAGAGTGTAGCTGGGTGTGTTGCCCTCTCAAAGGGACTTGGGAAAGTTACACACCATGCCCTGTTCACACACACAGATGCATACATGCACATACACACAAGCATGCCTGTACACACACATGCACACATGCATACACACAATCATGCATACACATACAATCATGCATGCACACATGCACACACACAATCGTGCATGCACATGATACACAATCATACATGTGTACATGCATACACAATCACACATGCACACACATAACCATGCATGCACACACACATACACACAATCATGCATGCATACACACAGTCATGCATGGACACACAGTCACACATGCACACACATATACACAATCATGCATGCACACACACAATCATGCATGCACACACACATATACAATCATGCATGGACACACAGTCATACATGCACACACATACACACAATCATGCATGCACACACACAATCATACATGCACACACATACACAGTCATGTATGCACACACAAAATCATGCATGGACACACAGTCATACAGGCACACACAGATACACAGTCATGCGTGCACACACACATACACATGTACACACATGCATAGGCTTGCACCAGGCATCTTTTGTTGCCTGAACCTCCTGTATCCTCTTTTCCAGCTTGTTTGAGGTGAGCATGAGACAGGAGCCTTGCTGGCTGGCACGGGTGGGGCCACAGACATTGCCATGTTAGCGAATAACAACGGCTGAATACTGGCAGCTTCATGTTACTGAAATGAATATTAGGGTGCCATTATGTCCAGGGTGCCCTTAATATCCAGATCCTACTTTGGCCAGGTCATTTTTCCTCCTGAGAAATTTCTGGAGGGAAAGAATCCACATGGGATGTGGCAGGTCCCCCGTTGGAGCAGCACTTTCCACCACTTTATCACTCCCATCCTGGGGCTGCACTCTGTGGCAAGGTGGAATGGGAGCAGGTGACATGGGTTCAAAGGCCGGAGGCAAATCCTTCTCCTCTCTAAGGAGAGAACAGAAGAGGGCAGCCTGCCGTGGAGCTGACTCTTCTGCTGCCTCAGATAATGACTTAAAAGGGAAGGTTACACCGGGGCCTGCAGCCATCACCCTGAAGTGACTGCCCACTGCAAAACGGGGTGTGTCCCTCATCCTCTTCTCTGCTCACCCCATCACCCTGTATCCCCAAGACAAATCCCACTGACTGTGCTGTTCCCCAGACTCATGCTGAACTTGACAGTGAGAAGCGGCGTGCACCAAACAGGGGGGAGCACTGTTCTTACCCCACCACGGCTTGCAGGGCAGGGGGACTCACGTTCTGCACCCAGCATTTTCCATCTGTGAAAATTATCACTATTCTTTGACAGTAGTTGACAAAGGACCCATATCCTGCACAGCACCCAGAGTCCAGGAAGCACTCCTTCCACCTCATCCACAAAGCTCCTGAACAGCTGGCACGGCTTCTCAGGGATTCCACTGGGCCACCCGTGTCCCCCCAAGCAGACCGGCCTCCTAGAGCTGCCCTCTGTCACTCACATCGTGTTGCTAGATAGGCCCTTGCCATTCCGGGTGGATAGGAGCCTCTTCCTGGCCTCGCTTCTCCCTGCATTCTCCTCTGCAGGCATGCTCCGTCTCCAACACAGTCCTGCTGTTGGCCTGGAACTCTTTGGAGACTCTCGCGGCTTCTCTAGGAAGAAACCGCATCTCAGCACAGCGTCTGTCCTGGTCTGTGCCCACGTCTGTGGCCTCCTTCCCCGCTCAGCTCCCCGACACATATGGTGCTCTGCATGCTCCAGGCCCCCTGCCTGTTCCTCCTGCCCCCAGAACCAGGTGGCCTGTCCCCAATATCCTATATGGCCGCCTTCCATCCATTCATTAAGATTTAAGTCAACTACCACCTAACCGAAGAAGTCTTCTTGGGTTAAGCATAAGCACTCCTTTAAATGACCACTGATGTGTGATCCTTTTTGAAAGCTGCTCGAATGCTCTGTGCTCAGTTTGCTTATGGGTGTCTGACTTGTGGCTTGGGATTGCCATGTAGACAAGGATAATAGTGAAGACCAACATCGGAGCCCTGCCTGGCACCCATGTCCATGAAGCTGGTAGAGGTCTTGGCTGTTCTAAATGTCTCACAATGTATTTCTCAGAGCACGGGCTTTGTGCTCTTAGTATTTCTATTTCTTGGAACTAACACAATGGATGTTCAATAAATCTGAGTCCATGAGCAGACAATGAAAACACAGCTAACGCCAAGTGCTTTTTCTCTCTCTGAAGAGTTTATACTCTTACTATTACTTTCCAGGTGATGTCACAATGAATTGCCACAAACTCAGGGTTGAAAAAGCACAGGAATTCAGTCTCTCACAGTTCTTGAAGCCAGAAGTCTGGAATCAAGGTGTTGACAGGCCTCACTTCTTTCCAAGGCTCTAAGGAGGCTCCTTCCTGCCTCTCACAGCTCCTTGTGGCTCCAGGTGTTCCATGGCCTGTGGCCACATCCCCACAATCTCTGTCTCCGGGGACACGTGGCCTTCTCCTCTGTGTGTTTGAGTATTCCCTGGTCTCTTATAAAAATCTGTCTGGGAGGCCGAGGTGGGCGGATCACGAAGTCAAGAGATCGAGACTATGCTGGCCAACGTGGTGAAATCCTGTCTCTACCAAACACACAAATGTTAGTTGAGCGTGGTGGTGAGCACCTGTAATCCCAGCTACTTAGGAGGCTGAGGCAAGAGAATCACTTGAACCCAGGAGACAGAGGTTTCAGTGAGCTGAGATTGTGCCATTGCACTCCAGCCTGGCGACAGATACTCTGTCTCAAAAAAAGAAACTGTCGTCTGATTTGAGGATTTGAACTTAAATCCTAAGGACGATCTCCTCTCCACGTTCTTAATTCAATTTCATCTGCAGTGACCCAAGTCCAATTAAAGACATATCACAGATGCCGGGGGTGAGGATTTGCACATGACTTTTCAGGGATATATGCTTTGGCCCACAACCCTTATAATTGGGGATAAGGACACATTTTCCTTTGGAATGCCCACAGCTACGGGAACATCATTCAGCCACCCTGCTATGTGTTAAGTGCAATTAGAGGCAGCTATTTCAGGGGAAAGTTGGTTCTGACAGGGGGCCGGGGATATTGGGTTTCTGTATGATATGCATATGGAAGCCATCTGTGAGGATTCACGCCAGTCAACACTCAGCGCACAGAGAAGCAGGCAGGGTGCTGGGAGCCGCCAGGACGCATCAGGCATGATCCCTGCCCGCGGGAGCTGGGCCCATCTGGTGACAGACACACAGACCACTGTAGATCAGGAAGCTGCGACTCCGGCTGGGCTCTGAGTGAGACGGTGCCAGAGCCACCGTGAGAGAAGGGGAAACAGATCCTGGGTTCCACCGTGGGAACCAGAAATGGTGCCTTGGAGGGAGGCTGGAGAAGGTCAGGCTGGTGCTGAGGGGCAAGGGCGGATGCTCAGGATGGATGAGGCAGGATCGTGAAGGGGCAGTCACAGTCTTCTCCTAGGGCAGAAGGGGGTGTGTAAACTGAGGAGAGGGCAGAATCTGGGGCACCTGCATGGGCACCATCAAGACAGCATTTAGCTCTGGAAAGGAGGCCTCCCAGGAGGGCAAGGGCTGGGGTTGCACAGTCGCGACCCTGGCCTCAGGACCACCTCAGAGGGCACGGCAGCAAAGTCTGAATCCAAAGGCCCAGCTTCCTCCCCGCCTTGGCCACACCTTGGAGGCTGGAGGTGGGAGTAGGGAAGCAGGAAGCCGGAGGAGTCTTCGGAAAAGGCCTGTGCAGCAGAAGACCCCGGCTGTGGAGCGTGGGTTCCCCGTCCCTTCAGAACCCCAACCAGCAGCCACCCCACTGAAGCCCAGCCAGGATCCCTGCAGAATGGATCAGAAATCCCCCGACATTCTCAGCCCCTGCCGGAGGGTCCCTGTGCCCACTGAGGGCTAAGCCGCTGGAGCCAGGCTATGCGAGGGGCCTTCTCGTTCCGCCGCCTCTGAGCTGTGGATCCTGAGTAAGTTCACCTCTGGGTGCCTCAGTTTCCTCATCTGTGAACTGGAGATAACAACGGTACCTACTTAATCGAGTTGTTTTGAAGATTAGATGAAATGTTATCCACAGGCATACACATGACTTGTCAGAGTTAGCAAGTGAAAATATAGCACAAACAATACTCACATTCTCAGTATAAACGCTTTCGGATATTCCATAACACACATTCGAAAACCAGTATTTGTTATTCATCTAGAATTCAAAGCTAAACAGATATGCTGCATTATTTCCAGTAACACTAACACATACACATAAACACACACACACACCACACACACACACCACACACACACACACCACACACACACACCACACACATCACACACACATAAACACACCTCCACGCACTCACTACACACACTCACCAGACAAACCACACAGGCATGTATAAACACACCCCCACACACTCACCACACACAACACACACACACACAACACACACGCATACATACACCACACACACCTCACACACTCAACACATGCACCCCACACACACACATACACCGCCTAAGCCACAAACCACACACACCACACACACTCACCACACAAACCACACAAGCCTCACACACACACACCACCTAAACCACACACACATATGCCACACCACACACATACATACACACACCACACACATACACTCACCACACAAAGCACATGCACCTCACACACACACATACACACATAGCACCTAAACCACACACACATACATACATACACCAAACAAACCACACGCACCTCACACACACACACACAGCACCTAAACCACACATACACAACACACACACCCCACACACACACCTCACACACACACATACACACACATTACCTAAACCGCACATGCACACACCACATCCCATACACACATATCCCACACACACTCACCACACAAGCCACATGAACCTCACACACACATACACATACATCATCTAAGCCACATAGGCACACCACACCACACACATACATTCATACACACACTACACACATACACACACTCACCACACAAATCACACACACCACCTAAACCACATACACACACCACACCACACACACACACACACACACACACACCACATCCCATACACACATACCCCACACACACCACACAAGCCACATGAACCTCACACACACATACACACACATCACATACATACACACACATCACACACATACATTCATGCACACACACTACACACATACACTCACCACACAAATTACACACACCACCTAAACCACATACACACACACACCACACACACGCACATACATACACACACACACCACACACCCTGACCCAAATGTTAACACAAAGCAGGATGTCCTTTCTAAGTCTCAGCCATGGCTCCCTCCTCTCTGTCACCCAAAGTCCGGCCATGGCTGCTCATGTGCTCTGTCCCTGGCTCTTCAGTCCCCATTAATAGGAATTGACCTTAGTGACCACACGAGGATGTCCAGATGACAAATCACATCCTGACAGCCCTTCTCCCAGCCTTGAAGGCTCCCCTGCTCCTGGCGGTTATCACCCCACAGGGCCCACGGGAGACAGTGAGGCAGGATGCCAGCCTCTACCCTGCTCATCCTCCTCTCCTCACTCATCAGGGTACTACTAAACCAGCCTTCATTCAGATAATTCATTCATCCACAGTCACTTTCTTTTGAGACAGAGTCTCGCTCTGTCACTCAGGCTGGAGTACAGTGGCGTGATCTTGGTTTACTGCAACCTCTGCTTCCCAGGTTCAAGTGATTTTCCTCTCTCAGCTTCCTGAATAGCTGCAATTACAGTCATGTGCCACCATGCCCAGCTAATTTTTATATTTTTAGTAAAGATGGGGTTTCACCATGTTGGTCAGACTGGTCTCGAACTCCTGACCTTGTGATCTGCCCACCTTGGCATCCCAAAGTGCTGGGATTACAGGCGTGAGCCACTGTGCCCAGCCCATCCCCAAATCTCTTAGTGAGCAACTACATTGGTTCCAGTCTAGGCACTGGGATGTAAAGGGAATTAAGACAAAGTCACAACTCTCAAAGAGCTTAAAATCCCAGGCTTCTAACCCGCCAGGACTCCTAACCCAGACTCCAGGCTCACCAGGACTTCTAACCAAGACCCGTAACCCACCAGGAATTCTAACCAAGACCCATAACCCACCAGGAATTCTAACCAGGACCCATAACCCACCAGAAATTCTAACCAAGATCCATACCCACCAGGAATTCTAACGAGGACCCGTAACCCACCAGGAATTCTACTGAAGACCCATAACCCACGAGGAATTCTAACCAGGACCCATACCCACAAGGAATTCTAACCAGGACCCGTAACCCACCAGGAATTCTACCCAAGACCCATAACCCACCAGGAATTCTACCCAAGACCCATAACCCACCAGGAATTCTAACCAGGACCCATAACCCACCAGAAATTCTAACCAAGATCCATACCCACCAGGAATTCTAACGAGGACCCGTAACCCACCAGGAATTCTACTGAAGACCCATAACCCACGAGGAATTCTAACCAGGACCCATACCCACAAGGAATTCTAACCAGGACCCGTAACCCACCAGGAATTCTACCCAAGACCCATAACCCACCAGGAATTCTAACCAAGACCCATAACCCACCAGGAATTCTAACCAGGACCCATAACCCACCAGAAATTCTAACCAAGATCCATACCCACCAGGAATTCTAATGAGGACCCGTAACCCACCAGGAATTCTACTCAAGACCCATAACACACGAGGAATTCTAACCAGGACCCATACCCACCAGGAATTCTAACCAGGACCCGTAACACACCAGGAATTCTACCCAGGACCCATACCCACCAGGAATTCTAACCAGGACCTGTAACCCACCAGGAATTCTACCCAAGACCCATAACCCACCAGGAATTCTACCCAGGACCTGTAACCCACCAGGAATTCTAACCAAGACCTGTAACCCACCAGGAATTCTAACCAGGACCCATAACCCACCAGGAATTCTAACCAGGACCCGTAACCCACCAGGAATTTCAACCAGGACCTGTAACCCACCAGGAATTCCAACCAGGACCTGTAACCCACCCACCAGGACTTCTAACCAAGACCCATAACCCAGCAGGATTTCTAACCAGATCCTTAACCTGCCAGGACTTCTAACCCCAACTCTTAACCCACCAGGACTCTTAGCCCACCCAGAATCTTAACCAACCCAGACTCTTAACCCAACAGGACTTTCTGACCCAACAAAACTTCTAACTCACACTCTTGATCCACCAGGACTTCTAACCCAGACTCCTGACCTACCAGGATTTCTAACCCAGACACTTAACCCACCAGGACTTCTAACCTAGACTCCTGACTCACCACAACTTCTAACTCACACTCTTGACCCATCAGGACTTCTAACCCAGACTCCTGACCCACCAGGATTTCTAACCCAGACACTTAACTCACCAGGACTTCTAACCCAGACTCCTGACTCACCACAACTTCTAACTCACACTCTTGACCCACCAGGGCTTCTAATCCAGACCCTTAATCCACCAGGATTTCTAGCCTAGACTCCTGACCCACCAGGACTTCGAACCCAGACTCCTAACTACCAGAGTCCTGACCCACCCAATGTTGCTTTCTTGGGCATGGGTGCTTCAGCTCTGTGCTAGGAACTGTGGTAGGCCTTTGTGGACATGATTTTACTAATTATTCACAATTTTATGAGACATTATCTTTATCTTTATTTTTCCTGGACCTCACAGAAAGATTTCCCAGTTTCCTGGTGGCAGTGGAGAAAAGTGAGTGCCCAGAGTTCTCTCCCAGCAAGATGAGGATCCCCAGAGACGCCTCCTGGATCCCTGAGTCACCACTTGGAAGGGAGCTGCCTAGAGAGCTGCAGACCTGCAGTAGACTTAACTGAGTGAGAAATCTTTAAAGTAGGAGTTTGTTTGTTTCCACAGCATAGCCAGGACCAGCTTGACTGATCCAGGCTCCAGAGGAAAGCACTGTATGTGATGCCTGGGTAGTTCCCAGAGGCCTCCCTTGGAAGCTGAGAGGCAGCCGGATACTGAGGAGGGGCAGCAGTGCAAGTCATGGTATCGAGGTCTAAAGCAGATCCCAGTAACCTCAGGGCTGCACCCTAAGCATCAGGCTGTTCTGCACTCCCAACAGCTTCCTGGGGAAGGTTGCAGTACGCAGTACGGTGATAGATCTGAGCACCAGACTCAGAGCCTCAGACCAGCACCAAGGACACGCTGTGTCCAGCAGCTGCTCAGAGGAAGCCTTATTGTTGGTCAGTGTCCAGTGGCTAAGAGAGAAAGCAAAGCATGAGGATGTCTGCCACTCAGGAGAATCCTGCAGCCTGAACCCCCTACTTCCCAAGCCAGCACAAAGCTTGAGCAGGGCCTGAAGCTCTGTGTGCTTCTCACAGCTGCACACTGGCAAGGGAGCAGCAAAGCTGTTCGTTAGGGCAGACACCAGTGTCCTCATCTGTGGGGTCTGGAAACAAAGATGCATCCTGTGCAGCCTTGCCCTCAAGGAGGCCCCTGCGTTGGGAAGCAAAGTGTGTAGGGTGCTTTCCAGTGACCCTGCCCCTTTGTCCCTCTGAATAGTAAACCTTGAAGTATCATGCAGCTACTCTACCTCCATCCATCCATCCACTCAGCACCCAGCAGCGCTCTCTAAGACGGAGGAATTGCAGAGTGCATGGAAAGCTTCCTGAAGATGCCTGGGCCAGGGTGGACCCTTGAGAAATGCCAGTGAGAAGCAGAGGCAGCAGCAAGGGGACGGGGGCAACGCAGGCAGCAAGCCTGAGGCAGGAAACAAGACAAAGAGGCCCATGTTCTTACAGAGCAGAGATGGTGGAGTTTCCTCACATTCTTCCAGAGGGCATCAATTTGGGAATGAGAAGAGATGACCTCCAAAAGCCGTGCCGTCCTTGTTCCAATGGCTCCCGGCAAGGAGCTCCAGGTTTGGGTCTGACTGATCTTTGTGCAAGCATCTGGCTTAAGTAGATGGTCATTAAAAGTTTTACTGGGTGAATTAGTCCATGGATACGCATTCCGCCAACACTGTTTCTTACACACACCCTGCTGTCGGGGAATCTCTGTTGACTCTAAAAAGGTGTCAACACTGCACAGCTTGGAGCATGTGGGCTCCTGGAGGGTGGCTGGAGGCAGGGATGGGGGTGTTTCTCAGCCCCTCTAGCGGCAGAAGGAGGGGCTGGCATCTCACTTCCAGGCCCACCAGGCATCTCACCAGCTTGCCAGTGCTCACCATTGTGCCTCCTGCACCAGGACTGTGTCCAGCCTGGGCACAGATTTAGGGGGTGAGACAATGCAGGAACTGTGGGTGGGACGTCTGCCCTTCCCTTTGGCTGCTCCAGGCCACAGCCCAACCCGTGTCTCCAGCCTTTGGAGGCCCTGTTGCAGGTCCGTAAGCACCACTGTGGTATCTGACAGCCACAGGAAGGGTCGGATGGACATTAATGACCCTTCCCCGACACTAGCCCAGGCTGATGAACAGGAAATGTCAGCGGATGAATGGACCCGGATGTCTGAGCTACCACAGACGGGATTTCAGATAAATGAGAGTTAATTTGGGAAGAAAATCACAACCTAATCCTTCAGGGAGTTTATTTTAAAAGACAGACAAAAAGCACATTTAATTTAATGTTATGCTAAAGCAGCAGCAATGTTCAAAGGCAGCACCTGGTAAGAGAGAAACAATTGCTTCTTTGCCCCTTGGAATAATAAACCTCAAAAAATCAGGCAGCTACTCTACATATTCTGTGCGGAGATGCATCCAGCCACCCTGCTCCCTCAACCACGGCGTGCCCATCTACCAAGGACTCCAGAATGCTCCTGCTTTAACCACTCCACATACCCCCCACCCCCTTGGGAGCCTTCACACACAGTGATTCTGGAGTATCCCTGTCATCCAAATGCTCCCCCCATCCTTCGGGGTGCTCCACCTCTCCTCCTCCTCCCCCTCCCCCTCCTTTTCAAGTGTCTCCCTCCTCTTTCTTCCTCTCCAACAACCTCTTTCAGGAAGGCCTTTCAATACCTCACAGCTAAAATCGACTTCCTCCACATTCTGCAAAGTCAGCTGTAAAGTGCGCTTGCAGAGAGGGAGAAAGGAGAGGAGGAGAGTGACCTCACGGGGCCTGGGGACATCTAAGAGGGGTGCAGTACTGCAGGTTTCCTCCACACCTGCCTCACTTACTCATGACGGCAACCTCCATCCATCCATTCAGCACCCAGCAGTGCTCTGCAGGGAGGAGGAATCAGAGTGCATGAAAACTTCCAGAAGAGGCCTGGGACAGGGTAGACACTTGAAAAATGCCAGTGAGAAGCAGAGGCAGCGGTGGGGCATGGGGGAACCCAGGCAGCAAGCCTGAGGCAGGCACCAGGCAGGAACCAAGGCACAGAGGCCCATGTTCTTACAGAGTAGGGATGGCGGAGGTCCCTTGCATCCTTCCAGAGGTCATCAGTTTGGGGATGAGAAGAGATGGCCTCCAAAAGCCATGCCATCTTTGTGAAGGTTCTGATGGCTCCCAGCGTGGAGCTCTGGGTTTGGGTCTGATTGATCTTTGTGCAAGCATCTGGCTTAAGTAGATGGTCATTAAATGTTTTACTGGGTGAATTAGTCCGTGGATAGGCAGTGACTGCTGTAACCAAGCAGCAGACACCAGAGGATAATTGACTTTTTCTCCGATGAGTGCCCTACATTGAATTCCTACCAGGAAAAATTAAACTCTAGCAGCTCATTGTTTCAGTCTGGGTTTAATTGGTTAGTAACCTACTGGTCAAAATGGTAGAACCAATATTCTGTGATTCAGAAGAAAGTCCTTCCCTGTAGAGAAAAGTACCGTGGCTCTAACGGACCTCAGGCAACCAGGATAATTTAGCTCCAAGGATGCTCTCATTTCCCTCTGGTACAATCTTTGGCCTGTTGAGTGCTAATATTACCTTGAGGAGATCATTACGTTATGCGTTCTTGTACATTTTGAATGTATCCTTCAGCACTTTACTATTTAAAACGTGTGTTCGGAAGCAGTGATTTTTCTACGTTGTGAACAGCATAAAATTTATTGGAATCCATGTCTTGTCAAAACTCCTTGTGAGCATTGAGTTGCTTTGCTTGAATGTGTTGGGGCAGGAGGACCCAGGGGAGGGGTAGTGTCGGCAATGAGACTTGTAGATAATAAAAATCAATACTCATGGTGGCCCGGGTGTGAAGGAGATCTCTCTAAGGCAAATCAGCATGATTATCTATTAATTAACCTTGAAATAAAAATATTCTCAAGCACTGAAACCTTTTCAGATGAACTGCAGTGAAATCAGGCACCCTATTACCATAATAACATTTTAAACTCGATAATGTATTTAACATTTGTCTAATGTAAGTGCCTGTAAGTACTGTAATGTACCAGTTGTGATGATGAGATCAAACAACAGTCTTGAAATAATGACAGTGTTGAGATGGGAACATCTCACTCAGGTCATCTCCCACTTCCCTTCTCAGTGCTGGAAGTGAGTCCTATGTGTGGGCAAGAAGGAACCTTTGTACTATTTTGGTCTCTGTCAGTTTCGCTTCCACTTTCCAGAAGCTGCTGTGCTCAGCCCTAGCACACGGAGGGCCTACCTGGGACAGGCCTGTGCTACTCCAGGGAACACAGGCATCAAAAAGATGGAGTGCCCCACCCTCAAAGACGTTAGTGGTTTCTGATGGGAGTATCCACAACAGCAAAGGGGAAGGCCCAGCCTCCTCCAGGAATGAGTTCTCCCAGAACCCTGCCTTCATCCCCTCACTGTGCCCTCACCACGTGGCACTGTGCATGTCGACTGGAGGCAGGGATGAGGGCTTTTCTTAGCCCCTCTTGCACCAGAAGGAGGGGCTGGCATCTCACTTCCAGGCCCAGTAAGGAACCTCACTGGCTTGCCCCAACCAGAGCATGTAATGGCTGCAATACGTAACTCCCAAATCTCTCAGATCTCAGTGGCTCCATACAACCATCAGTCACCTACATGGGGGATATGGTTTGGATGTTTGTCCCCTCCAAATTCTCATGCTGAAATGTGATTCCCAGTGTTAGAGGTAGGGCCTGAATCATGGGGGTGGATCTCTGAGGAATGGCTTAGCACCAACCTCTCAGTGATAAGTCCTCGCTCAGTTAGTTCACATGAGATCTGGTTATTTAAAAGAGTCTGGGACCTCCTCCACCCTCTCTTTTGCCCTAGCTCTAACCATGTGAGGCACTGGCTCCCGCTTCACCTTCCACCATGATTGGAAGCTTCCTAAAGCCTCACCAGGAACAGATGCTGGAGCCATGCCTGTACAGCCTGCAGAACTGTGAGCCAATTAAGCCTCTTTTCTTTATAAATTACCCAACCTTGAGTATTCCTTTAAAGAATGCAAGAATAAGCTAATACAGTGGGCAAGAGCTGGGGGTGTGCTCTGCTCCACAGGGACACTCAGGTATTCAGGCCTCTTTTTTCTGGTAGCTCCCCATGACTACACTTTTCCCTGTGCATCCAGTTGGCAAATGGAGAAAGAAAAGGGGCAGGGAGATAAGAAGGCCTTGTAGGAGGCAGGTCTGGAAGCGGTGAACCCTACTACCGCTCATGGCTCTTGGCCACAAGTCAGATGCTCAGCTCCACCCATCTAGGAGAGAGCATGGGAAATGCATTCCAGGAGAAAATGAAGTTCAGTGGACCAGCACATTCTCCCTGCTCCTCCAATGTCTGTCCACAAACAGATCTCTGCAGGGCAGAGGGTAGGTCACATTTGCAGCTCTGCCCTGATGCCCAGCACAGAAAAGCATCCAGTGTGGGACTTCAGTCTTTGTGAGGCAGAATTAATAAAATACTTAACTCTGATTGAATGTGGTAAGTGGGGAAGAAAGCTGGGCTTATGATCGTGAGGTTCCAGCTTGCAACCAACGCTGTGCCTGGCCCCCTGTGCCCCCATCTCCGTCAATCCACTGCACTGTGGCAGAAAAGACACGGAGCTCCTAAGTAACTTGCCCAAGGTCACTGGCACCATCATTGGCAGATCTGGGAATGGAACCAAAGCACTGGCTTTTTCTACCGTTCTTAACTGCAGCGTGACCTCAAAGCTGTGTGAAAGGATAGCTGTCCCAGGGAGGGTTAAGGAAAAGGCACAGTATCTTAGGCGTCCTCAGAGAGGCAGTGATAAATTGCTTTTTCTTCCCTACCTCTGACCCGAAAGAGACCCTGCTCCAGGCATGCCCTTCCCACACCTGGTGAAATGCCAGCCAGCACTATCAGTCCCAGCTCCCCAAGACACCTGTCTTCTCTTTGGGAGCTTCAGTCTGTTCTGTGCACTAATTATGACCTGTCATCCAGAACAAATACCTCATATGACAAGCGAGATAATTAATACGCTAAGAGAAAACTTTCTCTTTTTCTTAATTAAAACACACAACTCCTTTTATAAGCAAGAAAATATAGTTATTGTCTCTAGTCAATGCACAAACGTACCAAAGTCTGTAGAACATCACCGTGCTTTTACATGGTGCTTTCAGTGTTTAAATATAAAAATAGTTTGCAGTTAGAAATTTGTTGAAATATAACTCAGCCAGAAAGTGCCAAACAAACAACAATAATAAGGACAGCATTTTAGGGAGCATCTAATGTGTTCAAGGCATTTTGCAAACATCTGTAATGTCTAGTCATTCTATAACAGTGAAACAGCAAAGGAACTCACAGCACTCACTAAATTTTTGTTAAAGGGGTCTTTCCTCATTTTTGCACGCAGGCTAAATTTAGAGCACAGATAACAATGCAAAAACAACAATCGTGTAGTTTTTGAAACTAACTCTTGGATTAAAAGGAAAGTCGATAAAGAATTAACTATGTTTTGCTTAAGATTCGCAGAAATGACCGGGCGTGTGGTGGCTCACGCCCGTAATCCCAGCACTTTGGGAGGCTGAGGCGGGTGGATCATCAGGTCAGAAGTTCGAGACCAGCCTGGCCAATATGGTGAAACCCCATCACTGCTAAAAATACAAAAAAACTAGCCGGGTGTGGTGGCACGCACCTGTAGTCCCAGCTACTTGGGAGGCTGAGGCAGGAGAATTGCTGAGGCAGAGGTTGCAGTGAGTTGAGATTGCGCCACTGCACTCCAGCCTGGGCAATAGAGGGAGACTCCATCTTTAAAAAAAAAAAAAAAAAAAAAGATTCACAGAAGCATGGTGACCTGATCAAGGGCAAAAGTGTTGCCAACCTCCTCCTGGGCCTGTTGCTAGCACCAGTGGTCCTTGGTAACCTCCTGATACCACCTCCCCCTTCCCCATATTTCCCTCCCAGAAAAATCCTCCAGCTGGCCTGAACAATTTAAGATATTTCTTTAGAATGCAAGTTCACCATCTTCCCAGGTTGGCTGGCTTTCCAGACAAAACTGCTTTTCCTCCCACAGCCTAGTCTCCCGTTTGGCTCTTGAGCAGTGAGTGGCCACACTTGGGTTTGGTTACAACTCTACCCAGAATTATTATCATCCTGATTTTACACATTAAAAAAAGTAAATGAAGGAGGTCTGGCTCAATGGTGCACGCCTGTAATCCCAGCATTTTGGGAGGCCAAGGAGGGTGGATCACTTGAGGCCAGGAATTCAAGACCAGCCTGGCCAACATGGTAAAACCCTGTCTCTACTAAAAATACAAAAAATTAGCCAGGCCTACAATCTCAGCTACTTGGGAGGCTGAGGTGGGAGGATCACTTGAGCCCAGGAGGCGGAGGCTGCAGAGAGCAGAGATCACACCACTGCACTCCAGCTTGGGTGACAGAGCCAGGCTCTCCATCAAAAAATAAATTAAATTAAATTAAATTAAATTAAATTAAATTAAATTAAATTAAAATTTAATTTTAGGGGAATTTTAGGACAGCCATGCAGTGAGAGGCTTGGAAATGGTAGGGAGGTATTTTGAGCTCAGAGGCTCTTGCCTGAGCCCGTTTCATTTCCTCCAGGACATGGTGCCTCTAGGATCAGGATGGAAGAGCTGAAAAACCCCAAATCTGAGCCCTGCTCTGTGCCAGAGACCACGCTGGAGCTGGGGAGCACGTGGAAGCTGCAGGCCTGCCTACCTACGGGAGAGCGTGGGAAACACGCATACAGGGGGCCAGAGCAGCCCCTGTCCCAGGATGGTGGTGGGCCATCTCCACAAAAAGACCCCCGAGGGCCGGGCGGGCCTCTCTCCCCTGATGACTAGCACAGGGAAGACAAAGCCAGAGCCAGCACTCAGCCTCGCCAACAAATCACAGTGGCCACGCTCATTACTGCAGGAAAAGCACTTAAGGGGAACCAGCCACACTTTGCTTCCACCCTCAGGAAACTGCGGTTAGGAGCTAATTCCTTTGCCGAGGTCACTCCAGGGAGGTAAGACCAGGATAAAGTTCTCATCCCCTAGCACCCACGGCTTTATCCCTTCCACTTGGAAACAGGCAAGACAGCAATTGTACACCCTGATTTACGCCCTTTTCTTGAGAAACATTCAATCCTATGGCTTTAGTTGTCAAGGGAAACAGGAAGAACCCACTGAGTCTTGTAAAAGGCTCTCCCAAGCCTGCAGTTCTCTTTGTCTTCCTAAGAGGAGGGCCAGGCAGGGCGGGCACAGCCCCGTGGCAGCCTCAGCACTGAGCACCAAGGAGCCCGCTGGCATCTGATGTGCCGGGAATAATTGTGTCTGCAGGCCGGAAGGAGGGCGCTTGGGGAGTTGAGGATGTGCACTCATGCATTTGCTGGGTTTCCACGAAAAGGGTCGCGTGTTGAGCTGGGAGGCCCGGTACCTGGAAGGTCAGGTGCACAGGTCTCTCTGCTGCTGTAGCCCAGAGAAGGAGCAGATACGTCTGGGCAGGGGCAAAAAAGGATGGCATTGTGTGTGCCCGGCAAGGGAGCAGAAGATTTGGGAGAGAGGGAGGAGGGTAAGGCTCATGCCCCTGCCTGGAAGGGTCTGAGGGACCTGAAGGACACATGAGTTAACTCACACTTGGGCCCAGCACCTGGGTCCAGCAATGGGGTATTAAAACTCAGGAAAGAGCAAGCAGCAGGGAAAGGCTGGACTGCAGTGAGAAGTCCTGGTGTTCAGCTTAGGATCTGGGTGGCTAATGATAACATGGTCATCATGCTGCCTCCAAAGGCTGGGGTTGGCCAGGTTCAGGGAGGATGAGAGGCAGGGGCCAGCCAGAGGGGTGTGCAGCCCTCACCCCTGCAGACCACGGCCTCCTGCAGCACGAGGACTCAGATGTAGCTGTGGGGTTCGACCAGGAGCCAGGGACTAAGACAGAAGCTCCGTGTGAGTCCACCAAAGAAGAGGCTTGGGGGATGCCCAGTTGGGCACCTGGGTGCCTAGCTTGGGCCACCAACACCAGCCATATGTCATGGCCCAGGTCAGATTGGCAAGAAGGTAAGAGGGAATAAAGGCAGAGCCCAGAAACAGTGATGAGGATGTGACCAGTGTAGGGAATGCCAGGGTCAGAGGGTTAGCAGGTCACTGCCGGGTACCCCGACTCAGGCCACAGCAGGGCACAGTACTGTGTCACGGTGGGAACGGCCAGGCAGCCCTGGGCCAGAAGCAGCAGCAAGGGGCCGGTGAGCAGGATAGCAGCACTTGTTTCTGAAGGCTTAGACCCCAAAGAAAACCTTTCTCCCTGCTGAGTCCTTGGCGTTTAGAATCCTCCCATACACCTACCACCACCCCTGGCAACCCTAAATATTATGGCAAAAGGCCCCTGCACTGGCCTGCCTGGACATTTTCAGGGGGATGAAGAGACTTACCGTAATGCCTCAGTTTATCCAATTATCCAGCTCTCCCTGCAGGACCATCCCAGTTAGGGAGCTGGGCCTGGAAATGCCCATCTGGGCCCCGGCACAGCCACACAGATGGACTGTGGTCTGGATCATGTCTGTGCTACTGGCCCGGCCTTCGGTCCCCAAATACACAGAACCCGTGCCCCCTGCCAGCGTCAAGGTTGGCCTTTCGCATGGGTGAGCTCACTTTACCCCCCAACTACACGGTGAGGAAAAGGTCTACAACCAACTTACCCTCATGAGACGGGGTGACAGCCGTATTTGGTGGAGGGCTGTGGGAACTATGGACCCATCTATTCATCCATCCACATACTCAGTAGGTGTCAAACACACAAGGAGCCAGGCACTAGTGATGGGCACATGAGCACACAGATGAATGCCCGGGCACTAGTGATGGGCACATGAGCACACAGATGAACCTCTCCATGCCTGTGGAACTCGTATTTCAATGGGGAAAACAGAAAGTTAACAAAGTAAGTCAGAAAAGAAAGAAAATCTATATGTACCTATAGTAGTAGAGGTAAAACGTGCCACGGTCACTAGGGAGGGAGGGCGGGGTTTACAGTTTTGTGTTTTTCCTCTTAAATACACTTCATTTCTGGCCAGGTGCAGTGGCTCATACCTGTAATCCCAGTACTTTGGGAAGCTGAGGTAGGTAGATCACAAGGTCAGGAGTTTGAGACCAGCCTGGCCAACGTGGTGAAACCCTGTCTCTACTAAAAATACAAAAAATTAGCAGGACATGGTGGCGCATAACCTGTAACCCCAGCTACTCAGGAGGCTGAGGCACAAAAATCATTTGAACCCAGGAGGTGGAGGTTGCAGTGAGCTGAGATCATACCACTGCACTCCTCTCTCTCTCTCTCTCTGGAGGTTGCAGTGAGCTGAGATCACGCCACTGCACTCCGCACTCCTCTCTCTCTCTCTCTCTCTCTCTCCATATATATATATATATATATATATATATATATATATATATATATATTTGAGACTTCATTTCTACAGCAACTTTAGGTTCACAGAAAAAGGGAGTGGAAGGTGTAGAGAGTTCCCATATGCCCCTGTCCGCACACACACCTCCCACATGATCAACATTCCCTGAGATGCTGGTGCACTGCTCACAGTGTATGATCCTTCATTAACAATCATTGTCACTTAGACTCCAGAGCTGACCTTAGCATTCACTCCTGGTGCTGTGTATTCTATGTGTCTGGACAAATGTATGGAGACATGGATCCACCACTGCAGAATCACAGAGTGATTAGTGCCACTGCCCCAAACGTTCTCTGTGCTCTGCCTATTCATTTCTCCATTCCCCAACCCCTGGAAACCACCCATCCTTCTACAGTCACCATACTTTTGCCTTTTCCAGAGTGTCACAGAGTTAGAATCATGCACTATCTACCCTTTTCAGACTGGCTTCTTTCATTAGTAACATGAATTTAAGGTTCCTCCATGTCTTTGGTGGCTAAGTAGCTCAGCTTTGTTTAGTGGTGAATAATATTCCATTGACTGGATCTAGTTACTGATCTATTCACTTACTGGAGGATACTTTAGTTGCTTCCAATTTGGAGCAATTATGAATAAAACTTCTATAAACGTGTGTGCAGGTTTTTGTGTGGATATCACTTTTCAACTTATTTGGGTGAATACAAAGGAGCATCATTGTTGAATCACATGGTAAGAGTATGTTTAGTTTTGTGAAAAATACCAAACTGTCTTCCAAAGTGGCTGTATCATTTTGCATTCCCACCATCAATGAATGAGAGTTTCTGTTACCCCACATTCTCACCAAGTACTTCTGCTTCTTTTCATGGGATCACTTGATTTTTCTTCTCTAGCCTACCATTGTGATTGATTATATTAATTGATTTTCCAATATTCAGCCCACCTTGCATACCTAATATAAGTCTTATTGTCACAGTATACAATTCGTTTTATGTGTTTTTCTCTGCATGACTCAATTTGCTAATATTTCATTGAGGAGTTTTGCATCTATGTTCATGAAAGATATTGGTCTGTTGTCCTTTTTTAAAAATATCTTTGTCTGGTTTGGGTATTAATGTAAGACGGGCCTAATAAAATGAAGGAAGAATTTCCTCTGTTTCTATTCTCTGGAAGATATTGTAGATAATCAGTATAATATTTTCCTTAAATATTTGGTAGATTTCACCAATAAACCCATCGGGCCTAGTGCTTTCTGTTTTTGAAGGTTATTGATTATTGATTCAATTTTGTTAATATATAGAGAGCTTCCAGATTGTCTGTTTCTTCTAGTGTGAATTTTACCAGATTGTGTCTTTTAAGGAATTGGCTCTAATTTATGTTATTAAATTTGGAGGCATACAGTTGTTCATAGTTTTCCTTTACTATCCTTTTAATGTCCATAAGATCGGTAGTGATGTTCCCTCTTTCATTTCTCATTAAAGTAATTTGTGTCCTCTCTTTTTTTAGTTAGCTTGGCTAGAGGCTTATCAGTTTTATTGATCTTTTCAAAAGCTAGCTTTTGATTTTGTCAATTTCTGATTTTCAATTTTATTTATTTTTGTTCTAATTTTTTATTGTTTCTTTTCCTCTGCTTTGGAGAAATTAGATCCAATCTAATATATACATCTAAGGTGATTTATTTTAGATCTTTCATCTTTTCTAATATATACATTCAAAGCTATAAATTTTCCTCTAAATGTTTCTTTTGCTGCATCTTACAACTTTTGTTGTTATATTTTCATTTGTATTCAGTTCCAAATATTTTACCCATATGTTATTTAGAAGTGTGTTGTTTAATCTGCAAGGATTTTGGAATTTTCCAACTTTCTGTTACTGATTTCCAGTTTAATTGCACTGTGGTCTAAAGGCACACACTGTATGATTTCTATTCTTTTAAATTTGTTAAATGTGTTTTATGGCCCAGACTATGGCCTATTTTGGTGAATGTTCCATGTGATTGTAAGAAGAATATGTGCTCTGTTATTGTTAAATGAAGTCCTCTATTGATATTGATTATATCCAATTGATTGATAGTACCATTGAGTTCAACTGCATCCTTACTGATTTTCTGCCTGCTTCATCTGCCCAGTGCTGGTTGAGGGATTTTAAGTCTCGTCCTATAGTAGTGGATGCATCTCTTCACAGGTCTGTCATTTTTGGCCTCTCACGTTCTGAAGCTTTGTCGTTAGGTGCATGCATGTGAAGTATTACTCATCTTCTTAGATAATTAACGTCTTTATCATTATGAAATATGGACTGCAATTTAACTGAGATGTTTAGAAAAGGACTTTCAGGCAAGCTGACCAAACATCTTCTGGCAAAGCTAATGGGGCAAAGGTGAAGGCTGACAATTGCCTGTACCAGAAGCAGCCAAAATGTCCCATTACAACGCAGGTTATCACAGCCTGAAACTTCAACCCTGGTTTTGCGTTAGCCCTAGAATAAGCCAATCCAAGCTTTACCCACAAATCCTGTGGGTTCTACCCCCGTCTGTCCTCTTGTCATGATACTGATCTTCCTTCCCTAAGCTTAATCCACCTGGAGCGAACCTGCCCGCTCTTCCTCTAACCAGAGAGCTAGCGCCTACCTCAGGGCCTGCACGGTCCTTTCCCTCTGCCAAGAATGCAGTTCCTGCTGTGCAATGTCTAGTCAACTGGTTCTAAGTCTTGGCTTCCATGCCACCTCCTCCACGCAGCCCTACCTGATACTCCCATCTCACTTCTGATTGCATGTCCTGCATATTTCCTCCTGAGACACTATGCAGCTGAGATAAATTTGTCATTAGATTGCAATTTCCCTGAGAGCATGGATGTCTTCTGTTTTGTTTTCCTGACCTAACCCTGTAACATAGCAGGTGCTCAATGAATGTGCTTTGGACACATTCTTAAGTGGGAGAATAGAGCCCAGGGTAGTGTCTGGAATGACTCAGACCCATAAATGCTGGTGAGAATGAACATCATTCACAGTGGAGGGCATCCCCAGAGGGTTCAGTCAGCTTCCCAGTGTTGCCCAGCTTCAGTGGGGCACACCTTCCATCTACTTTAAAGGGGCAGGGCTGCCCCAAAGACCAAGTGGAAGGAATATTTCCCTGCCTTGGTGGCCAGTGAGGAGGGGGTGGATGCAAAAGAGTCTCTCAAACTGGGAAACCCACTATGGTGACAACGAAGTCTGGCTGGATGCTACCCCTTCCCCCTGCATTTTCTCTTCACACCGGCAGGGCATCCCCCACGGCTCTGCAGCTGAAGCCATTGCAGCTCTTTCTGAGCCAGGATACTTTTCCATCCCCCAGCCCTGCTCCATCTTTAAATAATTCAAAGCACCGAGCCCTTGCACATCCCCGCAGGCTGGGCATCCTCCCGGGAAGCAGTTGGAATAAGAAGAAAAGGTTGCCTCCCAACCCTGAGTTCAAGAGATGTCCAAAGCTTTTAATTTAGTTTGATTGATTTAATATCCTGCATCCTGGGAGCTGAGCTCAATGTGATCCTGGCCGCTCTCCTCTCCCTGCTAAGCTGACAGTGAAGCAACGCATTGCAGGGCTAGGAAAAATAATAAAACACTTTCTCTCCATAGTTCACCCAGCAGCCAGAAACTATTTTCAGGGAAGAGAGAAGGCCCCGTGGCAGCTGCCTGTGGGTCACCTGAGCTGTGTGTCTTGCCAAATCCTCTTGCTGGGGCAGCCCCCATCCCTCCACTGCCCTGAGGGGACTGTGCCAATCATTCAGGGATGCTTGCCTAAAAAGAAAACAGGTGCCTTGGACCACTTTTTGCTCGATGGATATTTTTATGGAGAGGTCTCTCCTCCAATGTGCCCTTCACCCTTGCCAATGAGAAAAGGCACCACTGGACTCTCCCACTGTTATTCTTGCCTCCTCTAGGAAGCCATTCAGCTCTGTGGCCTGAACACCAACCCACACCACGTGGGTACATTGCTCTCACTGGCTTAGAGCCCATCATTTGTCCTCGGCTGGAACCAAAAAGCATCCTGCAGGCTGGCCCTAGGGCACCATGTCATATTCTTCCTGGTGGCCCAAACTGAGCCCAGGTTCCAACCATTCACAGCTGAAATTACAGAAAGGATGGCCAGGAAGTGGACACAACAGCTTCCCTCCTGATTCCTGATGGATGAGCCAGGTCAGTGAGGCAAGCTGGGCCCAGCTCTGACCACCTCTCTAGGCTTCTCCTGCAGGTGGGACATGCTGCCTACACACCATGCCTCTAACAAGACAGATTCCTGCTTCTGGTGCTTTCTTCATGAGGTTGCTCCTCCTGGCCTGGCACTGATGGCCCCAAGTCCTGGCAGCTCCCCTCTGTCCAGCCCCACCACCACCTCAGCCATACTGGATGGAAGCCCAGAGGGAGGATGAGTTACCTGGACCACCCAACCGAGCCATCAAGGGCCCGAGTGTGGCCAGCCTTGCAGTCTTCAGCTTTCTGGATGGTCCCCAGGTGGCCTCAGCAGTGCTGGAGTCCAAGGAAATATGTGCGCCCTGACACAGAGAGAGGTGCATCCTCCCATGCACACCATTACACCATCAGCCTCTGCCTGCGGTTTTTCACATGGGACCATGTTCCATGTCCCCCTCAACACTGGACACAACTGCTCTAACCTCTCACTTCTCAGAACTGGGAGAGGCCCTTCCTGGATGCACAGAAGGGTGAAATCCAAAGTATATCAAGCTCTTCCAGCAAAGAAGGGGCCATGGTGGCCATGCTCCCCTGCTGGGGGGAGCGTCTATCCCTCCCTATCCCATCTCCAAAGCCGGCCTATCCATCAAGACTCTGCTTACCCCGAAAGCTCTGCTGAGGCCCCTGAGCCCCCTCCCCTTCCCCGCCTATCCACAGCGGACCTGTCCCGGAACTGTTGACACAGCAAGTGGGATCTCCAGGCTGCAGCTGTGGAGTGGACGCCCGTTACCCTCAGCTGGTGGGACCCTGGGCTTCTCCTGGTGTGGTCTGCATCCTATCACTGCCCAGACCTTGTGTCCAAGGACACCGCCCTCCATGTGCATGTGGTGACTCTGGGCTGTGCTGCCTGGGAGGGGGCTCACCAGGAGCTGCAAGCCAGCACTCAGGACAAAGCGCCAGGGGCAGTGGAGGTGCTGTTGAAGCTGTAACCCTATGGAAGAGAACGCCAAGGGACACAAGGCTTGGCAGCCAGGAGAGGCCACCTGTGAGTCCTCACTGGGCCTCAGACTCTAGCTAAGGGGCAGTGCTTCTCACACCCTCACCTTAGCAGCTGTCATTTCAGTCAGCACACGTGCCCACTGTGGGCCGGGCCTCAGGGATGTCAGACTTAGCCTCGCCTCGGAAATCCCACATTCTCACGGGCTTCACATGGAGAGCCTGGTTGGCACTTGTCACCTGTGAAGGACCTTCTGGGACCCCATTGTCACCCCCTCCACAGTGGAAGCACTGCTCAGAGAGAACACAGGGCCCATGGATGGCAGCACCCACCCCTGTGCATAGCTCAGAAGCAACAGAAATACGTCCAGATGTCTTCATGAGCTGCTGGGTATTCGCCTTCTACTGTGCCTGGCACTACTGTAGAAACAGAACTCATCAAATGGATGGAAATGGGCCTGCCAGAATCATGTCTGTGGTGTGCAGTGGGCATTCAGCGAAAGCTACCATTGCTGCTCTACTCAACACACCCCACCTGCAAGCTCGGAAAGCTCAAAACCAGGCAGACGAGGAAGGCCGTGGCAGGGAGTCCACGTGCCCCTAGGAGGCGTTGACACTCAGGGACCTCCCCGGCGGGGACGGAGGCTGGCCAGGCAGGTGCAGCGTGGAGCACCGGCTGTGATAGTCCAGGCAGAAGGATCAGGAAACAGAAGGTCTGCAGCTCAGGGTGAGAGGTCAGAAGCAGGGTGCTGCCACCTGGGTACACGGGTGACAGTGAGATTCCTTCTCAGCCCAGAGTTTCTGGCTTCCAGGCTCTGGCTCGGGCTCATATTCTGGCTTTGCTGCCCACAACGCATGACTCGGATTGGTCTTTGCAGCTCAAGTATCCTTGATCCTGCTGCGCTTTTAATGGAGGCGGGAGGAGAGACTGCATCTTACATTTGAGGATAAAGTGAAAGAAAAATGAGAAGTATGCCAAGCATCGTAAGTGTTCAAAACACAATGGTGGTGGCTATCAATTGCTGGTGAAACCAAGAACAGGAGGTTGATTTTCCATACAGGGATTGTGAGCTCAACTTTCTTTACTTTCTTTCTTTTTTTGGGGGGTGGGGAAGGGGGAGGGTATTTTGCTCTTGTCGCCCAGGCTGGAGGTGCAATGGCATGATCTTGGCTTACTGCAACCTCTGCCTCCAGGTTCAAGCAATTCTCCTGTCTCACCCTCCCGAGTAGCTGAGATTACAGGTGTGCACCACCACAGTCAGTTCATTTTGTACTTTTATTAGAGATGGGGTTTCTCCACGTTGGTTAGGCTGGTCTCGAACTCCCGACCTCAGGTGCATCTGCCCGCCTCAACCTCCCAAAGTGCTGGGATTACAGGCAGGAGCCACCACGCCTGATGGAGTTCGACTTTCTCAGAGTTGTTGGTGAGACGTGTCTCCTGATTTCTGCAAAGGTGGGTGAAGCCAGTGATGACCTGGGCCAGTGGCTCTGAGGAACTCTGACCAAGGATGACGAATGTGAATTTCACCATAAGGAAGGAGCCAGTGGGAAAGCCTTGGGAAGTGCCAAGCCTGAAGGGAGGGAGGAAGGGACAGGTATGGGCTGCAGGCAGAGGGTGGGAGCCAGGCAGACACAACACAGGTGCCGATGGGGAGTCGGGCAAATGGACATGGCCCCGACATCGGGCAGGTTCATTTCCAATCCCAGAGCCCTAGAGAAAGCATCCACCCGGATGCTCGGCCCAACTCGCCACTCCGGGGGGCTTCCTTCCGTCTCCAAAGATGGAATGCCCACATCTCCGGGATGGGCGCTCTCTTGGAAGGGCCTTCCTGGCCCCCGCAGACTTAAGCCACAGAACTGGGGGAGTCGGAGGAGTGCTTCAGGCCCCAAATCTGAGTCTGCAGAAAGGACACTGTCCAAAGCAGCAGGGCGCTCCAGAAGGCGCTCTGGATATTTTGAAACATATTTTGCATCTGTGCTTCAAGAAGCCCCAAGCTCTGTGGCAGTGGTATGATGTCACAGAGGCACACTGTTCTCTCCAGGCTGGTTTCCTTAGAACAGAGACGAGAAAAGTGAGCTGGCCACGGCCTCTTCTCAGGACGCATAACTGGAAGCATCGCGGTGCTCTCCTGGTGCCTGAGGCCCCCGTGCACGTCCGCAACCTCCCACCTGAACATGGGGACCGGACGCATCTCAGAGTCAGAGTCTTCTGGAGAAGGAAAGGGGCGCACTCACCCCACGAGGTCCTCAACTGCATCGGGCGAGCTCCTCCCCACCAGCAGCTAAACACGTCAGTGGCCCCAACACACACGATCAGTAATGGCTATTTATGACTTCACGGTATTTCAGAGCAGCTCCTTCCTGCCAGAGGAATTTCCTTTTGTTCTATACGGAAAGCTAGTTGCTAACAGCAGGCCTGCGGTGTGCGGCATTTCTTTGTGTGTTTGATGCATCTTTGATGATGGCACAGGGGGATTCGTTGCCCACACCAGCAAGGATACTGTGCTGTTTTTTTCCTGAAACTTGTAAGTAAATATTTATTTTAGTGGGACAAACCCTTTTTATTTTTTAATTTTGACCTGGATTTTTTTTTAGTCATTTATTCTGTTCAGATATGAGGATCAACTTGTTCTCTGATATGAAAAATTGTGTTACAATTTTGTTTTGTTTTGTTTTGTTTCTTTAACCTTTATTTTACGTTCAGGGGTATAGGTGCAGGTTTGTTATATGGGTGAACTCCTCTCACAGGGGTTTGTTGTACAGATTATTTCATCATCCAGGTAGTAAGCCTAGTACCCAATAGTCATCTGCGTGCTCCTCTCCCTCCCCCTACCCTCAAGTAGGGCCCAGTGTCTGTTCCCGTTTGTGTCCATGGGTTCTCATCATTTAGCTCCCAACTTATAGGTGAGAACATTTCATATTTGGTTTTCTGTTCCTGCATTAGTTTGCTAAGGATGATGGTCTCCAGCTCCATCCATGTCCCTGCAAAGGACATGATCTCATTCCTTTTTACGGCTGTAGAGTATTTCATGGTGTGTATAGAATATACACCATAGTATTTATAGTATTCCATGGACTACTCTGCAGCCATAAAAATAAACAAGATCACATCCTATTCCATATACACCATGGAATACTATGGCACATATGGCCTATCTCTCAACCACATATAATTGAGTTGATATTTCCACTTGGGGAGAATTGTCATTGTTAAAACATTGGTAATAATCACCCAAGACCAGGGTGTATGTCTTTAATTTCTTTAAGTTCTCCTTTAAGTTTCTCAATGGAAGTTTATTATTTGCTTTAAAAATTACTTAATAATTTTGGCAGTTTACTAAGCAACACAATTTTCATTGCTTTTGTGATGGTTGGTACAATTTCTAATTGATTGAAGCTATTACGCATGAACAATATGGGTTTGTACATGTTGCTAGCTCTTGTACCTAAAGATCTCAGTGAACGTTCTTATTCTACATAAACCTACACTGTATAAACATTCATATAATCTGTAAAGAATAACAAATTGGCTTCCTCCTCTCTGGGATTCATAAATCATCTACCCTACTCTCTTTCTTCAAGAGAGTATTGAGAGAAAAACTTTTATCTTGCCCCTGCCTTTGAAAGAACTGACCTAGATAGATTCACCATTGACATGATATTTGGGTGGTGAGAAGCACTTATATATTCAGGGTCTTTCTATCATATTCCTAATCTGCTAAAATATTAAGATGTTGATGTTATGCATTGGTTGGCTGAATTGGTCATTTTAAATAATACAGAGTTACTTATTTTATTAAATGCTTCTATTGTCAATTGTGATGATAAGTATTTTTTCTTCTTAATTTCTTAATATGGCCAATTATATTAATGGATTTTTCCAATGTTATAAGCTCATTGTATTCATGAAATAAACTTGGAATAAATACTAACATATATTAATTATATATATATATATATATATATATATATATTCATACATACACACACACACACACACACACACACACACACACACACAGAATTTTTACATAGTCCTGAATTCAATTTATTATATTTTCAGGATATTTGCATCAACTTTCACAACAAAAATTAACCTAGCATTTTATTTTTGTATCATACTTGTCTAGTTTTGGTGTCAAGGACATTGTCTTCCAGAAAGGTCTGGGAAGATTTCTGACTTTATTTCACTCTGTGTTAAGGGTAATTTTTATGATCATATATAGAGAATTTAAAGAGGCATATTTAAAACAAAATGACCTAAACAAATAATGTATATATTTTATAATGTAAAGCAGGTGTGTTAATATTAATGTTCACACAAGGAAGACTTCAAGGCAATGATCATAAAACAACAGTTCAGTAGTAGTGTTTTATTTCTTTTGTTAAAAATAGGAAGTTGTTAGCCAGGCGCGGTGGCTCAAGCCTGTAATCCCAGCACTTTGGGAGGCCGAGGCGGGTGGATCACGAGGTCGAGAGATCGAGACCATCCTGGTCAACATGGTGAAACCCCGTCTCTACTAAAAATACAAAACATTAGCTGGGCATGGTGGCGCGTGCCTGTAATCCCAGCTACTCAGGAGGCTGAAGCAGGAGAATTGCCGGAACCCAGGAGACGGAGGTTGCGGTGAGCCGAGATCGCGCCATTGCACTCCAGCCTGGGTAACAAGAGAGAAACTCCGTCTCAAAAAAAAAAAAAAAAAAAAAAAAATAGGAAGTTGAAAACTATCGTAGCGTTCAACTCAACCAGTTAGCAGAATAAACATTAGTCTGAACACACTCATACACTCCCCAAAACAAAACAAAACAAAATCTAGATGAATAGAAGTTGCAAAATTAAAAGCAGAAATTAGTAAAATGTGAAAAAAATAACAGAGAAAACCAATTAATCCAAAGGAAGCTTATTTGAAATAATTAATGAAATATATACCACTCTGTGACATCTTCTGTTTATATCATGTTGTTTTAAATATGTCTCTTTAAATTCTCTGTATATGATCATAATGATTACCCTTAACTCTATCTACTCAAAGTTCATGAAGATGTTTTACCATGCTAATTCTAAAAGATATGTATTTTTGAATTTGAAATTTAGATCCCAAGTCTAACCAATTGTTTTTTGCGTGTGGTACAAAGCAGTTCTTAAAATTCTTTTTTTAAAGACAGACATTCAATTGACCAATAGCTGGTCAGAAACTATCATACTTTTTTAGCACATGTATTCAGCCTAACATTTTTCGAAAAGTCATAATAAATAGTTTTCCTTCTACTGCAGAAAATAAGACATTTAGCAGAATTTCACTTTCTCCTCACTCCTTTCCTGCCTGATTCTCACACTGCCATGTTAAGATCCTGCTCTTTAGTATATAAAATATGTTCCTAGTTTTGTATATTATACCTAGAAATCAATTTAAAATTAGCTACAACATTCTCTTGTTTCTTTTCTTGTCATTATTCTTGATCCCATGTTCCTTTTCCTTATCAGACTCATGATTTTTGTTTGTTTACTATTGTTTTGTTTAGATGTATATATTATTTTTCAAAAGAGCCCACAGAAGGTAAATTGATTTTCTGAGATTTTTATGCATGAAAATTGGTTATTTTGCTCCCCTATTTGAATAATAGTTTGTCTGGGCATAGAATTATAGACTCAAAATACTTTCAGATCTTGGAAGTCGTTTTCTCTGAAGGTGTGATGTGGCTATTAGAAATTTATCACCAAAAGGAGGCTTGTTTCATTCTAGGAACCTCTTTTTGGTGTTGTTATGCTATAAAAGATTTGGGAATAGTTTCTTAACTTTTGAAGTTCTTTATTTAGAATGTATCTAAGTGCTTGCATTTTTTTTTCCTTAATCTATTTTGTCCCAAAATAGACTCCTTTTAATCTAAAAATGCACGACTTTCCTCAATTCAGGGAAACATTCTTCTTTCCATCTGTGAGCATTTCCTTTCTTCTAATCTCTTTCCTCCTGTGTCTCACCCTCTTTGGGTAAAACTCCACCACCCAGTCATCTAGATGAATGATTCAGTGTTTGGCGTTTCTGCTAGTCAGATATATCTCAAGTATTTTATAAATTTCCAAGAATTCTGATCATTTTTATTCCTCATGTTTTCTTTTTGTTTTATCTTTTTACTCCTCAAGATGTGATCTGGGAATTTACCCCGAATACACCCCAGGTTGGCAGCTTTCCTGAAGACAGCAGAGGGTCCCGCCCTTCCATGCCTCCTTCCAGTCCCTTCTCTTGTTCTGTACTTCTACTTGATATATCATGATTCTCCATATTCTGAGGCCACATATATTTTGGCACAGGTAAACAGTGTGTGATGATGTGGTCCCGGTAACTGGGATATCCATCTCCTCTAACGTTCATCTTTTCTTTGTGTTGGGAGCAGTACCATTCTTTTCATCGGCTATTTTGAAAGAGACAATAAATGATTGTGAACTATCATTTCCTTCTGTCGTATGGAACACTAGCTGTTTTACGAATGCTCTGCCTTCCTGTTCAGCCTCACTCTCGGGTTACCAGTCCCCCCCCCCACCCCCCCCAAGCCCCGCGCACATCACGACATCATGATAAAAAACCGCACTGGCTGAAGCTGAAAAGATCATCCTCACGATCTCTATTTTACAGGAAAACTTGAGGCCCAGGGAGGCGGACTCCGGCGCTCACACTCTGCTGTGACGCTGCACGGCCCCCAGCCCTTCCTTTTGTTGGGAAGCCGGTTAGTGCTAGCTGGGCCCACTCCTTCCATTGCCCTGAGGACTGCGCCCACGCCCCCTCTGCCTGCCTCTTGGGCCCAGGGCTTTGCCTCGTCTTCGCAGCGGCTTTTCCTGCTGTTCTTCATGTGTGCTTTGCTGTGGTTTCCCCACCAGTCTGATCCTACCCCTTCTCCTGAGAAATCGTGCAGGCTCTTTGTCTCTTTGATGGTGTCTCTTGCTGGTTAAACACTTATTCTTCCTTATTCTGAGTCATCTTTGTGGAATTTTGTGGGCAGAGGATGTGACTGCTCTGCTTGATGGCCTGCTTTGGTCCCAAAGTCATCTTCCCGAAGGTACCATGAGCTCTTTAGAGAGTTCTGCAGGTCCCGGTGATTCGAGTACCTAGTCTGGGCCACCTAACTCAACCCAGGGGACCCTTTCGGGTCATTAACAGCCTCCCCATCCTGGGGCCTCCCGTGGCCTTTATTCACCCAGCTAGTCCCTGCCCCAGTGGTGAAGCTTAGCTCCTAAATATGCCAGGTAGGCTCCACTGAGATACTCCTAATTGCTAAACCAACTGCAGGTCTCCTCATCCCGGCCCTGCAGGCTCCTGTGCCTGGCTGGCTATGCATCCCTGCACTGCACTGACCTTGCTCTCTGGCATCTCAGTGACGTTCTCGACCTCCCTGCCTCTCAAAGGGCAGAGGTCAGCTCGTGTGAGAGTGAAATACAGTGCCCCTTGTCAGGGAAGACTTGTCCCTGTCCCCTGGCATCGGGGTTCCCAGTCCCTTAGCTCCGCCACTGTTTTCCTGCTTCCGTGAGAGCAGCTCTCTCATTTCACCACAATCGTTTCTTCCTGGATCTTTCTCTGATGCTAGAGTGTGACTCCCTTGAAGGCAGGGATTTTTACTTCTGCTGTTCCATTCTCTAGAAACACTGGCATATGTGATGTGCAGTGAACCTGCAGTGTAGGACTCATTCTGATATGGTTTGGCTCTGCGTCTCTACCCAAATCTCACCTTGAGTTGTAATCCAAATTGTAATCCCCACGCGTCGGGGGCAGGGGGGACTTCACTGGATGTAACAGAATCGTGGGAGTGGTTTACCCCATGCTGTCCTCATGATGGTGAGTCTCACAAGACCTGAAGGTTTTAAAAGAGCTTTTCCCCGCTTCGCTCAACACTTCTCTCTCCTTCTGCCTCGCGAAGAAGAACTTGTTTACTGCGAGTTACGCAGAACTTTGAGTCAACTAAACCTCTTTTCTTTATAAATTACCCAGTCTCGGGTATTTCTTTATAGCAGTGTGAGAACACCATAAATGGCTACCTCAGAGAGTGGGGCACTGCTATGAAGGTACTCAAAATGTGAAAGCGGCTTTGGAACTGGGTAACAGGCAGAGTTTGGAACAGTTTGGAGGGCTCAGAAGAAGACAGGAAAATGTGGGAAAGTTTGGAAGCTCCCAGAGACTTGTTGAATGACTTCGGCTGAAATGCTGATAGTGATACGGACAATGAACTACAGGCTGAGGTGGCCTCGGATGGAGATGAGGAGTTTGGTGAGAACTGGAGTCAAGGTGACACCTGCTGCGCTTTGGCAAAGACACGGGGGGCATTTTGGCCTTGCCCTAGAGATTTATGGAACTTCAAACTTAAGAGAAATGATTTCGGGTATCTGGTGGGAGAAATTTCTAAGTGGCAAAGCAATTTAAGAGAAAACAGAGCATAAAAGCATGGGAAATTTGCAGCCTGACATTGCAGTAGAAAAGAAAAGCCCATTTCTGGAGAGAAATTCAAGCCAGCTGCAGGAATGTGTGTCAGAGTAGCCGAATGTTAATCACCAAGATAATGGGGGAAAATGGAACCTGTTACCTTCACAGCAGCCCCTTCCACCACAGGCCAGGAGGCCTAGGAGGGAAAAGTCGTTTCCTGGGCTGGGACCAGGTCCCTCCTGCTCTGTGCAGCCGTGGGACATGATGCCCTTTGTCTCAGTTGCTTCAGCTTTAGCTGTGGCTAAAAGGGGCCAAGGTACCACTCAGGTCATTGCTTCAGAGGGTGCAAGCCCCAGGCCCTGGCAGCTTACCAGTGGTGTTCAGCCTGTGGGTGCACAGACGTCAAGAATTGAGGTTGGGGAACCTCCACCTGGATTTCGGAGGATGTACAGAAATGCCTGGATGTCCAGGCAGAAATTTACTGCAGAAGCAGGACCCTCATGGAGAACCCCTTCTAGGGCAGTGCAGAAGGGAAATGCAAGTTGAATCCCCCATATAGAGTCTTCACTGGGGCACTGCTTAGTGGAGCTGTAAGAAGAGGGCCACCGTCCTCCAGACCAAAGAATGGTAGATCTACCGTCAGCTTGCACCATGCACCTAGAAAAGCCACAGACACTCAACACCGGCCATGAAAGCAGCCAGGAGGGGGGCTGTTCCCTGCAAAGCCACAGGGGCAGAGCTGCCCACGGCCGTGGGAGCCCACCTCTTGCATCAGCATGACCTGGATGTGAGACTTGAAGTCAAAGGAGATCTTTTAAGGTTTGATGACTTCCCTGTTGGATTTTGGACTTGCATGGGGCATATAGCCCCGTGGCCTTGGCCAATTTCTATCATACAGGTGTTTTTACCAAATGCTTGTAGCCCCATTGTATCTAGGAAGTAACTAACTTGCTTTTGATTTTTGTGAGCTCGTAGGTGTAATGGACTTGCCTTGTCTTAGATGAGACTTTGAACTTCGATTTTGGGGTTAATGCTGGAATGACTTAAGACTTTTGAGGACTGTTAGAAGGGCATGATCGTGTTTTGAAATGTGAGGACATAAGGTTTGGGAAGGCCCAGGGGTGGAATGATATGGTTTGGCTCTGTATTCCCATCCAAATCTCATCTTGAATTGTAATCTGAATTATAATCCCCACACGTTGCGAGGGGACCTCATGGGAGGTGATTAGATCTTGGGGGCAGTTCCCCCATGCTCTTCTCAGCACGTCTCTCTCCTGCCACCATGTGAAGAAGGGCACGTTTTCTTCCCCTTCCGCCATGACTGTAAGTCTCCTAGGCCTCCCCAGCCACGCAAAACTGTGAGTCAATTAAACCTCTTTTCTTTACGAATTGCCCAGTCTCGGGGGTTCCTTCATAGCAGCTGAGAATGGACCAGTACACATCCGCAGCTGCCTCTTGTCCCTTCAGTTCCACGGCACCCACCCTCAACTGTACATCTCCAATCTCAGGTAGCCTAAGGACCCAGCATCCAGTGCCTCCTCCACAGGCTGCTGTCTGTCCCATCCGCAGGTGTGACTTCCCTGAAGGGCTCCCACTTCTCACCCTAGGACCATGTGCTTTCCATAACGGCTGTTTTGCTGCCGTGCAATGCTGCTCTTGCCAGCCAGGTGAGAAGCCCTTTAGCAAATGATGAACAGTGTTGGACCCTAAAAAATGCTAAAGAGCAGTAGCTCCTCAGACTTTCAGGGCAGCGGCAGCAGCATGGTTGCTGTGGCAACCACACCAACGTGCTTATATCCCGAGGGTCGTGAGGTGAGGATCCCAACCACCACCAATGCGGAGTCCAAGACCAAGCTTGGCTGTGCCTTGGCTCGGACCTCCCAGCCACAGGCGTGTCCAGAGAGCCACACTGCCTCTGCAATGCTGGTCCAGCCATGCCACCAGCATGGGTCCTACCACCCCAGGCCCACCCCCGGCCATTCTGACTTTCCACCTGTGGGGTTCTGGTCCATCTGTTGCACAGAGCTGAGCCTGGTTCTCCGGCTGACGGTCACACCGCTGGTCTCAGGACAGCCTCAGCCCTTCATTGCTCCTTCTTCAAGTGATCTGGAAAAGCACTACGTGCCATGGTCCCTGTGTGTCTGTTTGATTGCATTTTATGCCTATCGTTGAGACTCCCAGAGGGCACAGTGTGTGCAAAATGTATCTTTAACCTCCAAAAACGAGTACAGGCTGGCACTTTGCAGGCATTTGTGTTTGTTGAGTGAAAAAAGAAGCCATTGTCGTGGTTTGATTTGAGCAGAAATGTTTTACATCCATCGACCCAGTGATCAATCGTGGAGACATCTGCTGAGCCCTTTCAATGCAGTGCTAAGCCCAGCCGTTTTTGCTGAGCAGCTGCTTTAAGGCACGGCACACAGTCCTCAGAGAGCCCCAGAAACTCCACCACCCCATTTTACTGATGTGGAATTGGAGTCACAGCCAGGGGTCTGTCTGGATCTGAATCTGGGCCGCTAATGTCCACACCCAACCCCTCTACCACGCCATTACGCTGTACCTCTGACAACCAAAGCCCACAGGATGCATGGGGTTTGGAAGTTCCTTCCTGAATTTTTAAAAACACCATAAAAGTTTAATACTCAAAAGCATTAAAAAGATACCATAAAAATACTGTCTGTCTGAGCCCAAGGATGGGTTTTCTCTCCTGAGGTCAAAAGTAAAATTATCCTCTTGTGGGAGAAAACTCACGTATCTTATTAGATGCCTGAAGCCCACCAATAAAGCCAATTAAAGATTAAAACCCAGCAGGCCGCCTCTTGCAGAGATGCGTCTGCATCCTCCTGGCTTCTGTCCTGCTCCCAGGCCTCCGCTTCCTGCTTCTTGCAACCTTTTGGGGGATTTAGGGTACAAGGCTGGAGAACAGCCTCTGAGCAGGGCTTCCCACAGGAATTCCAACAGGATACCTTGATCTTGAAACAAAGTGAGAAGACAGGAAAAGAAGGGAGATACAACTCTGGCCCCCTTGATCTGTGCTAGGGCTATACATTCACCCTCAAACCCATCCTAGGATGTATCCCAGTGGCCATGGGGCAGTCAGGAAGAAGGCAAAACTTCAGGAGGTGAATTACCGCAGGACGCCAAGGCAGGGGTACTAGGGACTAAATCGTGCCTTCTGAAAAATCCACGTGTTGAAGCCCTAACTCCTAGTGTGGTTGCATTTAGAGAGACTGTCTTTAAAGAGGTGAGTAAGTTAAACGAAGCCATATGGATAGACCTAATCCAACATGACTGGTGTTCCATAAAACAAAATTAGGACAGAGACATATACAGAATGATGACTATGTGAGGACACAGGGATAAGATGGCACCTACGAGCCAAAGAGAGAGGTCACAGGACAAATCACCCCTGCCAGCACCTTCGTCTTGGACTTCCAGCCTCCAAAACAGTGAAAAATGCATGTGCGTTGTTTAGCCTGCCCGGTCTGTGATGCTTTGTTATGGCCTCCCAAGCTGGCTAATACAAGCAGTAACCCAGACACATGTCTCAGGGTACCCCTGGGGAACAGAGCTGGATGCACCCATCTGCTCTCTTCTCGCATGGGAAGGACCATCCTCAGGAAAACTGCTCTGTGGCTCTACAGGGCAGGATGAGAACTCAGGCGAGGACACTCCATTAGGAAGTGTCACAGATGTCCAACAGATAATGACTGGCTTCTTCTCCAGGGAGCAAAAGCCACGGCAAAGGGATATTTAAGGGTCATCTAGAAACCCTTCAGGAGGAGATGTGGCAGGATAAGGCTTGGGGACTGAACTGTCCTAGAAGAGCGATAGCCCTGCCCTGGCGTCAGCCACTCTGGCATTCATGATGCAGCATTTCTCCAACCTGCACAGGTGGGAACCTCCCCATTCATCCTCCAGGACCCTGATGGCCTCTCAGTTACCACGGATCCATGAGATCCGAAGCTTCTGGCACGGCCAGTGACAGGCACTCCCTGGTGCAGGACTCACCAGCGTCAGCTTGCTGCACAGTGGTCATCCCGTCCTGTGTCAGAGCCGAGGGACCCTGCGGCTGCAGCAGAATCACTTGGCAAGCTGACCTCGCTGGAAGTCTACACATTCTTCCTGGTTACCTCGTGGTGGGTTCGCCCTTAGCAAGAAGGGCTCCCCGGGCTATGAAGGCAGTGCCCAGAGAGGGAACTGATGTGAGGACAGCAGAATGGAATGCAAGCTATGTTTATTCATGAAGGAGAAGCAGGACATCCTCAGGAAGCCCTGGGATGCTAGAAGCTCAGGACCCACTTTCTGTGTGCTCTTTTCCCCCAGGACAGTGTCCCGAGAGGCTTTCCCTCTGCTGCCGCTTCACTTTTTCCTGCCGGCTTTCAGGGTCTCCTGGGGCCTGGCACCCTCCTCCATTTCCTGCATTTGGCCTCAGTGCTGAGGAATGGTGGCTGAGGGGTCACTCCCATCCCCCAGCAGCATCGACACCATTCATGGGGATGGCTGGCTGTCCTGCTTGGGGAATCATACCGAACTTGGGTTCAAATCTGCCTTCCACCATTTGCTTGGGATACAGAGGCAGCCTCAGCCCTGGCTTCCTCATCTGCACGCTGTGGGCATCCTGGCATGCAGAGGATGAGCAGCTGAGTGTCTGGCATCTGGAGCAGCACGTGAACCTGCTGCTATCACAGGAGGGCTGCCCCAGCGCCAGGACCAGCGCCAGCGCCAGCGCCCCTCTCCTGGTGAGGAACGAGCCCCCAGCTCCACGTGGGGACCACAGAAAATATCTTCTCAACTCAGCTTAGAAAGCTTTCAGTTTGGAGCCCACAGGGCAGAGGTTCTGTGAGGGTCACATGGCCCCATTTCACAGGGTCAGGTCACTGGCCCTGGACTCCTACCTTTATGATCCCAAAGTCAGGGTTACACCTGCCCCAGAACTGCAGAGCACAGCAGTTCCCTGTATCCTCTCACCTGGGGCTCCACCTCTCCCAGGGCCCAGGGAGGCTGTTGGCTCCACCCAGCAAGCTGTCAGCTGGTCCTGATGCCCTTCACCTGCCCCAAGGCTGAAGGAGGGCTCTGCAGAGGGCTGTCTTTAGAATGGGTAGTGCAAGTGGGGGCCTCTGAGGCTGCGGAAATACGTTTAATGCATGTGGCGTGGCTTCCCTGGGCAGGCATGGGGAGTGGCCAGGGCCGGGGGCTTCCCGGACAGCTCAGCCCTCTCAGGGGGTGCTGCGTGCCCCTGCCATGTTCAAGCCTGTGTCCCCGCTGGACAGTGAGCACCGGGCGTCTCTTGGGGTCCTTCTTTTCCACCTCCAGGGTGCTGCCGCCTGCATCCTCCTGTCATTTATTTAACTTCATTGGAGTCCGCTGGAGGACGCCGAGGCCCGAGGAGCCAACAGGAGCCCCCAAGAACCCGGAAGGCCAGCGAGGATAGAGGGCGTGTGAGGAGGATGGAGGACTCAGTGCCAGAGCCGGAACGCACATCCTGCAGGCCCCACAGGTAAGTCACCCTCACCTGATTTACCAAATCAAGTGACCCAAATCGGGCTGTGTGGGTGTCCTAGGAACTGAGCCTCAGGAACCTGTACTCAAGCCACCAGCCGCTGCGGGAGGGCAGGGCCAGTTGTGAGGGAAACCGTGTACCCTGAACAGTCTGCGTGCACCTGGGCACCCCCCTGCTGACCTGCCAGGTGCCCGCCAACCCAGGAAGCACCACCTTCTCCACTTACTCTATAATAAAACGTCACAAAAATAAACCTCACAGAGGTTCACAGCGGATGGCAGGCATGCAGGTGGAAACTATTCAAGGGAGGGTTTTCTTCCTTTTTTTCTCTATTTTAAAGTGAAACAGACATTAGTGACATCAGTAACGTACATTCACAAATGTTTCCTGGGAGAAAAGCCCATCTCCTCCTCCCTGTGGAGAGGATGGCCCCCTGGGGCTCCAAGGCCCCCCCACCCCACAATGAATTCCCTGGGAGCAACACAGGCTGAGCCAGAACAGGGGCCAGGAGGGAGGAGGGCCTGGAACACGGACCCTGCCCTCTGGCTGCAGTCTTAGAGCAGACCCAGGCCTAATGTGGCTGCTCCTCAGGCCTCCTTGGGGAGACCTACCTGCTGGTCTCAAAGAAGAGGCTTCCTGCAGCTCAGGGGCTGACCCGTCCAGAGCCAGGCCCTCCCTGCCTGTCAGGACTTCCTGCACCTTTACATGGTGCCAAGCCCACCCTGAGACCCTCCTTCCAATAGAGAAGCCAGGGTCAGCTTGGGCCCCACACCGTGAAGGAAGTCCACGAAGACAGCACCCCAGGGACTGGTCAGGAGCCCCGGAGCCGCCTCACCCCACACGCTCCCCACTCTCACCTCCCAGCCCCGTCACCCTGAACAGAGGGTGTTCCACTCAACCATGGGGCACCACACACAGGGAAGAGAACACCTTGCAAGCCATGACCCATCCCCACACCAATACCGTTTCCTTCCTGGTCTTCACACTAAACTTCCCGAAGTACTTACCTGTGTTCACCTCCCAGTTCCCCCATTGTCACACAGCTGTCACTGAGGCCCACAGGGACCTCCCTGCTGCCCACCCCAGCACGCACCTGAGTCAGCCCTGGGAGACCTCTGCAGCCACGGCCTCGTGCTCTTCCTCTCTACTCCCCGTGATTCCCCTCCCTCTATGTGGGCTTTCTCCCCTCCTTCAGGCTTCTTCCTAGCCCTCCCCATGTCCCACTCTAACTGCCCCAGTCAAGCTTCTCCACTCCTGCTCCAGAGGATTGTTTTGTTTTGTTTTGTTTTGTTTTGTTGACAGAGCTTCACTCTTGTCGCCTAGTCTGGAGTGCAATGGCGTGATCTCAGCTCACTACAACCTCTATCTCCCGGGTTCAAGTGATTCTCCTGCCTCAGCCTCCTGAGTAGCTAGGATTACAGGCGCCTGCCACTATGCCCAGCTAACTTTTGTATTTTTAATAGAGACGGGGTTTCACCATGTTGATCAGGCTGGTCTCGAACTCCTGACCTTATGATCCGCCCGCCTCAGCCTCCCAAAATGCTGGGATTACAGGCATAAGCCACCGCGCCCGGCCACTCTGGAGGTTTTGTAAGAATCAGGATCCCCTTCTTTGTGGTTTTGGAGTGCATAGCCCCTGTGCTCCAGGCATTCCCTGGGTGGACCAGGATCTCAGCAGCTCCTGACATGGTCCTTCTCCCCCAGGCCTCAGGGTCTCCGCCACCTGCCCTGTGTTGTCCACACAGTCCCCACACACTGCCACTGCACCTCCTGATGACTCAGTCTGTCCACCCCAGCCCTCCATCCCTGTAGCCACCGACCGCTCACACCCATAGTTTCCTGCCTGGTCCATGTTTCCAACCATGGACCAGCTCCCAGTTGCTCCAGTGACAGGGAACCATGTATGAAGCCGATGGTTCTTCCTCTAGAATGTGGTCCCCACCCGCTTTAGCCACTGTGAGATGGGCAGATCGCAATGTGACCCGTGCGACCCCAGCTTCCCTGTGTGCTGGCCCCGCGGCAGTGAGGCACCTGCGTTACGTTTGCTGTGGGACTGGGCAAGTTCCTGCACGCCATGCTAGGAATAGTGCCCGGTCCACAGTCAGCACCAACTCATGTTAGATGCTGCTGCTGTGCCATGCAATTGTGCTGTTGCGTCATGATGGCAACTGAAGGCTCCCTGGTTCCCGGACCCACTCCCACGTCAGGCAAGTCCAGATCTTTACATGTCATCGTGCCCCTGGCCACTCGCTCAGCTACTGCTTATTCAACAACTAGTTGCTGTCCCCTGTGATGTGGCAGTTACCCCCCCCCCCTACAGGCAGGCTTCCGTCTTGGGGCCCTCATTGCTTTCTTTACCCAGCTAATGTCCAGGTCTCTCCCCTCGAGTGAGAACTCAGTGGGGGTGCTCAGGCTGCCCTGGAGCCTAAGAGCAGGCCCTTGATGGTGGTGGTCAGATGTCCAAGCAAGGGGAAGTTGCTGTGTGACCTGATGCTCAGTGGCGTGGTGGCTCACAGTATGCAGCGTCCGGCGCATATCAGGGACAGGGACAGCTCAGGAGGGGCTGCCTCTAGCCCTGACGCAAGGCAGGAGGCAAGCTCGGGGGTTGACATAGCAACAAAGCCAGAAATATCGCCGCAGCCTCTGCCAGGGAACACAGCTGGGGAAATGCCATCACCCAAAGCCCGTGCCACTTAGAGCATTGATCCTCTGCAGACTGAATCCGGCACGGGGCAGTGATGGCGGCTGCTGCACAGCCACTGAGACGGAAAGAGAGGAGCTTGGAGGACAAGTGCAGTGCCCAGCAGCATCCCTAAGGGCTCCAGGGTGCCTGGCACAAAGCAGGGGCTTAGTACGTACTGGATAGTACTGTCCGCCCTCCCTCCATGCATTCATTAATTGAATTAATACTTGTAATCATTTAAATTGCGGCCACAAGCCACATGGAACTGTGACCATGCACACAATGGCCCAGCAGTTCTTGGTGCCGCAGAGAGGTCTCTGGGCTCTTATGACACACTGAGGCCGATATAGGGCAGAGCCATTGAGGGGCTGGGATTTGAGGCAGGAATTCCAGGCACCCCCTCACTGCATAGCTGGAATGCTAAGGCATTTGCAATGTCTGAAATTTTCTATCATTTTGGACTCCATGCTGTGGAATCGAACCCATGGTTGTGGTATCCCTGCTGTTGCCTGCTAACCTCATGACAAAGAGGTTGGTTTCATCTTTCTGTGGGGCAAGGGGGAGTCTTGCCAGTGGGTCATGTTCGGCCCCATCGCTCCAGGTGCACTGCAGAGCTGGAAGAGCATGCAGATGGTGAGGGGGTGAAACACTGCCATGGGCAGGGGGTTGCATGCCAAACAGAACAGGCTGGCTGGCCCGATCGAGCCTGGAGGATGGTGTGAAGGGGGCAAGGCAAGGCAGGGCTGGGAACTAGGAGGCTGTCACCAAGGCTTTAGAAAGAGAGGATGCTCTAAACATCGTGATGGTAGCAGTGAATCAAATGTAAGTTGCCACACAATACCCATCTCTGTAGGAAACAGCCACAAGGCTCCTCCTTCCGCTGCCGTGGTGCTGAAAATCAGCACACTGGGATTTCCACTATGTGCTTGTCTCTCATGAGCTTCCCACCTGTGTCTGGTCAAGTCTGAGCCCCAGACAAAAGACAGCATCTGCGTCCAGGTGGCCACGGCCATACCTCGGATGACGGTAAATTCACCAAGACGATGGTGCCCCGTGACACAGTTGGAGCGCCCACCACCACGAAACACTCGTCACCAGGTGCTGGACACAGTAATGGGATGAAGCTGCCAGTAGGACCCATCTCAACTCTCAAAATCTCGTGGAGTCAAGAAACGACTCCCCAGAGGAACCCCAGACTTTGCCTACTGTCTCTTTCCATTTTTGCCATGCTGTTTAGTGAACATTCTTGAAACTCAGAAGTGCTGTTTAATGTGCAGGGTCCCTCCCACGATTATTTTTTCTTGGTGGAAGATTCATTGACCTTTCCACTGGGGGAGCTGGCAGAGTCTCTAGAAGCCATCATAGCTTAGCTTACTTGGAAAATGATTTCCCCAAGGATCAGATAAAGCGCATCTGCACAGGCCTGACCAGGCTGTAACACAGAGATATCCCTGAGTCCTGCTCAAAGTCAGCAAATCCCACAGATGGCAACTTGATCAAACGGCAGTTGCTGGTCTAAGCTCCTTATCGCCCCGAATCTGCAGGGGTTCTTATAGCCTCTCTGCAGGAGAACAGCACACTTTTTCTCTCTCCCTCACACAACTCATCTGAGTCCAGCTCCTTCCTGCAGACAAGGAACTTGGCTGCTTTTCTAGACACAAACCTCCAGGCCTCGGGTGCCTGGAGACCTCACAGGGCCAGGATTCGCCACTGACTGCCCTGTGTCTTGTGCTAAGCTGGGGGTGTTACCGCTGTCTCCGGGAGCACAGTTTTCTCTGGATGATTGTATGAAATGCGCCTTCTGTCCTTCTGTTTATGCTTGGCAACCGTCTGGGGGCAATGCTTTTACTTGCTTCTTTTAGCATTCTTGTTTCTTTGAGGAGAAGAAAAACATTCCAAGGGAGAAGCAGTGGCTGGGAGCAGATCTCAGGAAGTGTGGCATGCATCACCCTGAAGCCATGATGGTGTTGAGCACCATGGCCAGGCAGGACCACCCAAGGGTTCAAGAAAGAGGAGAGATGGTCAGATGTGTGTTCACAAGTTTCTGGCTGCAGGGTAGAGAATAGCTTGGCTCGGGAGACTCAGCATCAGTTGCGCCATCTCAGTATGTCTTCAGTTCAAGCCATCCAAACATGCTGGTTGAGCTGGTACAATACATTCGCTTCATTTTTTCTTTCATTGTTGTATTTGGTTTTCACATGTAATCTTAGGCAGGGCAGGCAGAATTATTCTAACTTTTCAGAATTTTAAAAGGTGGCATTGAGATTTTTAAGAAGCATTTATATCCCAAAGAATGTAAAAATCAAGTTTCTATGCCTCTTTCTCATTCAACCTTATTTAATCCTCATGAAATCCTGACAGGCAGTAATGACATTCCTGTTTTGTGGATGGAGAGCCTGAAGCTCAGATGCCCTGCTTGACATTTCTAGCCCAGAGCAGGTTCGAGGCCATCCATGCAGGATGGGGACTCTCGGGTACCAGAAGGCACATGGAATCTGCAGGCAGGGGTGGCCCAGGCACAGAAGAGCCATCCGTGCCCCAAGCCTGTGAGTTCCTTCCATCCCATGACACCTCAGTGGACTCTCACTTCCCAGGAATCTTCTGACACTGGTGGAAACCCATGATGAGAAGCATCCTGACTGCTAGGTGCCACACGGTGCTGGGTGTTCTGTGCCTTATATCACAACAGATTGTTCACTGTAACATCATTTCCTGGGAATCGCCACTGTGTCCTGAGCTCTTGAGCCATGTGAGGGATGAGCCCTGGGCCCTGCCCTCTGGAGGCTTAGGAGTCAAATCAGATAAGGCAAGCAGCACGAGGTAATGCCAGCCGACAGGCCGTCCTGTGGATCCTCCTGGACCTCTGATGCCATCAATGTCAAAAGGGAACCATGTGACAGAAACATGGGTGTTTGTGAAGTTTCCATGAGGGGGCATGAGGAGAGCATAAAAAGCTGCAAGAGCCACACGAATTCTGCTTAAAATGCCATGAGTACTAAAATATGGGGTGTTGTTTGTGGTTGGAACAGGAGCTTCCCAAGCAAAAGGGATAGAATTTGCAAACACACAGAGCTGTGAGGTGATTGAAATGTCCATGGGACTGCAATGTGAAGGGAACTAATATCAATTTAGTTCTTAGCATGGCTAGGCCATTTGCTAGGCAATACGAAAGCAATCACACATAATAAGAACACAGCGTCGCCGTGGAAGGCACAGTTTCAGAGTTCTGCTAGCGACAGGCACTTTCAAAGTGCTGTGGGTGCCTTTATCCTCCTAGAGCTCCAGCAGCGCTGGCTGGGGACTGCTGTCACCCCATCACAAATGAGGCCACCGAAGTTTACAAACTGTCCCAGGACACACAGTCACAGACACTGTGGTTACTGGTCTGTCCAGAGGTCCGTACTTCCCTTTAAAAAATGAAACCCTCTAGAGCCTGCAGCTTGGGGGACCATGATGAAGACGCCCAGTCCTGCCTGCTCCATGCCTTTTAGACTATGCTGACCCAGCCTCTCTCCTCACCCCAACTTGGATGTCAGGCCACAGGGGCAGCCACATGACCTCAACCAAGACAAAGACTCCACTTTCCTGAGAAAGCATCTGGGGTCAGAGAAGGGCCTGTGACCTGAGCAGGGCTTTGCCTGCAACTGTCCAGACAGACTACTGGGAGAGGGCGTCCCTGTCCACAGCTGGTCCAGTGGACTTAGGAGCTGCTGGTGACCATCTGGCTCCAATGCAGAGAGAGACGTTTTGAAGAGGTGGCCAAAGAAAATCGAGCAGGACCAATGGAGGGAGAGAAAAAACAAGAGTCCTGGCCAATCTTTAGAGATTCTGGATCAAGCCATGCCTGAAGCCAACGCATCCTTTGGACTCTTCAGTTACATGAGGCAATATGTTTTGTTGTTACTGTTGTCATCTAAGCAATTTAAATTCAATTTCTCTTTTGTAAAGAAAGGGTTCTAACTAATAGTATAGTAGAGTCAGAATGAAGCCCAGACTCCACATTCTTGGTGCCTATGGCAGAGTGGGCACTTGATGTCTGTACCTGCTTGTCATAACAACATATTACGAGATCAGCCCCGAATAGAAACAGTAGCAGGGAGCCCTTCGTGGGCCCTTTCAATGTCACTGGGACTTCCTCCTATGATAACTCTGGGATGTGGCTATCATATTAACTATAGTTTCTGTACTAGGGCAACAAGAACGAGCAGGGTTGGCATGTTTTGGTGGCTTGCCCAGAGTCAAACAGCAGATCAGTGAAGGGATGAGGTTTGTAGGTGAGGTGGGATGGCTGAGGTGTGATGAGTGATGTGTGATGGGTTGAGATATGATAGACTGAGGTGCAACGGGTAAAGCTGTGATGGGTTGAGGTGTGATGGGTTGTGGTGTGATGGGTTAAGCTGTGATCAGTTGAGGTGTGATGGGTTTATGTGGGATGTGTGAGGTGTGATGGATGAGGCATGATGGGTTGAGGTGTGATGGGTAGGATTTGATGGGTGAGGTCTGCTGGGTTGAGATGTGATGGATGAGGCGTGATGGGTTGAGGTATGATGGGTTAAGCTGTGATGGGTTAAGGTGTGATGGGTAGGGTTTGATGGGTGAGGTCTGCTGCATTTAGGTGTGATGGGTGAGGCATGATGGGTTGAGGTGTGATGGGTTGAGGTGGGATGAGTTAAGCTGTGATGGGTTGAGGTGTGATGGGTAGGGTTTGATGGGTGAGGTCTGCTGGGTTGTGTGATTGGTGAGGTGTGATGGGTGAGGTAAGACTGCTTAAGCTGTGATGGGTTAAGCTGTGATGGGTTGAGGTGTGAGGGGTTAAGCTGTGATGGGTTAATCTGTGATGGGTTGAGGTGTGATGGGTTGAGGTGGGATGGGTTAAGCTGTGATGGGTTGAGGTGCGATGGGTAGGGTTTGATGGGTGAGGTCTGCTGGGTTGTGTGATTGGTGAGGTGTGATGGGTGAGGTAAGACTGGTTAAGCTGTGATGGGTTAAGCTGTGATGGGTTAAGCTGTGATGGGTTGAGGTGTGAGGGGTTAAGCTGTGATGGGTTAATCTGTGATGGGTTGAGGTGTGATGGATTGAGGTGGGATGGGTTAAGCTGTGATGGGTTGAGGTGTGATGGGTAGGGTTTGATGGGTGAGGTCTGCTGGGTTGTGTGATTGGTGAGGTGTGATGGGTGAGGTAAGACTGGTTAAGCTGTGATGGGTTAAGCTGTGATGGGTTAAGCTGTGATGGGTTGAGGTGTGATGGATTGAGGTGTGATGGGTTGAGGCGATGGGTTAAGCTGTGATGGGTTAAGCTGTGATGGGTTGAGGTGCGATGGGTTGACGTGTGATGAGTTGAGGTGTGATGGGTGAGGTGTGATGTGTTAAGCTGTGATGGGTGAGGTGTGATGGGTTGAGGTGTGATGGGTTAAGCTGTGATGGATTGAGGTGTGATGGGTGAGGTGTGATGGGTGTGGTGTGATGGGTTAAGCTGTGATGGATTGAGATGTGATGGGTGAGGTGTGATGGGTTAAGCTGTGATGGGTTGAGGTGCGATGGGTTGAGGTGTCATGGGTAGGGTATGATGGGTGAGGTCGGCTGGGTGGAGGTGTGATTGGTTAAGCTGTGATGGGTTAAGGTGTCATGGGTTAAGCTGTGATGGGTTGAGGTGTGATGGGTTGAGGTGTGATGGGTGAGGTGTGATGGGTTAAGCTGTGATGGGTGAGGTATGACGTGTTAAGCTGTGATGGGTTGAGGTATGATGGGTGAGGTGTGATGGGTGTGGTGTGATGGGTTAAGCTGTGATGGGTTAAGCTGTGATGGGTGAGGTGTGATGTGTTAAGCTGTGATGGGTTGAAGTGTGATGGGTGAGATGTGATGGGTGTGGTGTGATGGCTTAAGCTGTGATGGGTTAAGCTGTGATGGGTTGAGGAGTGATGGGTGAGGTGTGAGGGGGAAGCTGTGATGGGTTAAGCTGTGATGGGTTGAAGTGAGTTGGATGAGGTGTGATGGGTTCAGCTGTGATGGGTTCAGCTGTGATGGGTTGAGGTGTGATGGGTGAGGTGTGATGGGTGACGTCTGATGGGTTAAGTTGTGATGGGTGAGGTGTGATAGGTTGAGGTGTGATGGGTTGAGTTGTGATGGGTTGAGGTGTGATGGGTTAAGCTGTGATGGGTTAAGGTGTGATGGGTTGAGGAGTGATGGGTTGAAGTGTGATGGGTTGAGGTGTGATGTGTTAAGCTGTGATGGGTTGAGGTATGATGGGTGAGGTGTGATGGGTGTGGTGTTATGGGTTAAGCTGTGATGGGTTAAGCTGTGATAGGTGAGGTGTGATGGGTTAAGCTGTGATGGGTTAAGGTGTGATGGGTAGGGTTTGATGGGTGAGGTCTGCTGCATTGAGGTGTGATGGGTGAGGCGTGATGTGTTGAGGTGTGATGGGTTGAGGTGGGATGGGTTAAGCTGTGATGGGTTGAGGTGTGATGGGTAGGGTTTGATGGGTGAGGTCTGCTAGGTTGTGTGATTGGTGAGGTGTGATGGGTGAGGTAAGACTGGTTAAGCTGTGATGGGTTAAGCTGTGATGGGTTTAGCTGTGATGGGTTGAGGTGTGAGGGGTTAAGCTGTGATGGGTTAATCTGTGATGGGTTGAGGTGTGACGGATTGAGGTGTGATGGGTTGAGGCGATGGGTTAAGCTGTCATGGGTTAAGCTGTGATGGGTAGAGGTGCGATGGTTTGACGTGTGATGAGTTGAGGTGGGTGAGGTGTGATGTGTTAAGCTGTGATGGGTGAGGTGTGATGGGTTGAGGTGTGATGGGTTAAGCTGTGATGGATTGAGGTGTGATGGGTGAGGTGTGATGGGTGTGGTGTGATGGGTTAAGATGTGATGGATTGAGATGTGATGGGTGAGGTGTAATGGGTTAAGCTGTGATGGGTTGAGGTGTGATGGGTTGAGGTGTCATGGGTAGGGTATGATGGGTGAGGTCGGCTGGGTGGAGGTGTGATGGGTGAGGTGTGATGGGTGAGGTGTGATTGGTTAAGCTGTGATGGGTTAAGGTGTCATGGGTTAAGCTGTGATGGGTTGAGGTGTGATGGGTTGAGGTGTGATGGGTGAGGTGTGATGGGTTAAGCTGTGATGGGTGAGGTATGATGTGTTAAGCTGTGATGGGTTGAGGTATGATGGGTGAGGTGTGATGGGTGTGTTGTGATGGGTTATGCTGTGATGGGTTAAGCTGTGATGGGTGAGGTGTGATGTGTTAAGCTGTGATGGGTTGAAGTGTGATGGGTGAGATGTGATGGGTGTGGTGTGATGGCTTAAACTGTGATGGGTTAAGCTGTGATGGGTTGAGGAGTGATGGGTGAAGTGTGAGGGGGAAGCTGTGATGGGTTAAGCTGTGATGAGTTGAAGTGAGATGGGTGAGGTGTGATGGGTTAAGCTGTGATGGGTTGAGGTGTGATGGGTGAGGTGTGATGGGTGACGTCTGATGGGTTAAGCTGTGATGGGTGAGGTGTGATAGGTTGAGGTGTGATGGGTTGAGTTGTAATGGGTTGAGGTGTGATGGGTTGAGGTGTGATGGGTTAAGCTGTGATGGGTTGAGGAGTGATGGGTGAGGTGTGATGGGTTAAGCTGTGATGGGTTGAGGTGTGATGGGTGAGGTGTGATGTGTTAAGCTGTGATGGGTTGAGGTATGATGGGTGAGGTGTGATGGGTGTGGTGTGATGGGTTAAGCTGTGATGGGTTAAGCTGTGATAGGTGAGGTGTGATGGGTTAAGCTGTGATGCATTGAGGTGTGATGGGTGAGGTGTGATGGGTGTGTTCTGATGGGTTAAGCTGTGATGAGTTAAGCTGTGATGGGTTGAGGGTGATGGGTGAGGTGTGATGGGTGAAGCTGTGATGGGTTAAGCTGTGATGGGTTGAAGTGAGATGGGTGAGGTGTGATGGGTTGAGGTGTGATGGGTGAGGTGTGATGGGTGACGTGATGGGTTAAGCTGTGATGGGTGAGGTGTGATGGGTTGAGGTGTGATGGATCGAGTTGTGATGGGTTGAGTTGTGATGGGTTGAGGTGTGATGGGTTGAGGTGTAATGGGTTAAGCTGTGATGGGTTGAGGTGTGATGGGTGAGGTATGATGGGTGTGGTGTGATGTGTTAGGCTGTGATGGGTTGAGGAGTGATGGGTTGAGGAGTGATGGGTGAGGTGTGATGGGTTAAGCTGTGATGGGTTAAGCTGTGATGGGTTGAGATGGGATGAGTGAGGTGTGATGGGTTAAGCTGTGATGGGTTGAGGTGTGATGGGTTGAGGTGATTGGTTAAGCAGTGATGGGATCAGGTGTGATGAGGTTTGATGGGTGAGATGTGATGGGTGGGGTGTGATGGGTTAAGCTGTGATGGGTGAGGTGTGATGGATTTAGGTGTGATGGGTTGAGGTGTGATGGGTTGAGGTGTGATGGGTTAAGCTGTGATGAGTTGAGATATGATGAGATGAGGTGTGATGTGTAAGATTTGATGGGTGAGGTCTGCTGGGTTGAGGTGTGATTGGTGACATGTGATGGGTGAAGTGTGATGGGTTAAGCTGTGATGGGTTAAGGTGTGATGGGTTGAGGTGTGATGGGGTGAGGTGTGATGGTTAAGCTGCGATGGGTGAGGTGTGATGGGTTAAGTTCTGAAGGCTGGAGGTGTGATGGGTTGAAGTGTGATGGGTTGAGGTGATGGGTTAAGCTGTGATGGGTGAGGTGTGATGGGTTGAGGTGTGATGGGTTGAGGTGATGGGTTAAGCTGTGATGGGTGAGGTGTGATGGGTTGAGGTGTGATGGGTTAAGCTGTGATGGGTTGAGATGTGATGGGTGAGGTGTGATGGGTTAGGCTGTGATGGGTTGAGGTGTCATGGGTTGCAGTGTGATAGGTGGAGGTGATGGGTTGAGGTGTCACGGGTTAAGCTGTGATGGGTTAAGTTGTGATGTGTTGAGGTGTGATGGGTGTGGTGTGATGGGTTGAGCTGTGATGGGTTGAGGTCTGATTGGTGAGGTGTGATGGGTTAAGCTTGATGAGTGAGGTGTGATGGGTTGAGGTGTGATGGGTTGAGTTGTAATGGGTTGAGGGGTGATGGGTTGAGGTGTGATGGGTTAAGCTGTGATGGGTTGAGGTGTGATGGGTTGAGGTGTGATGGGTAGGGTTTGATGGGTGAGGTCTGCTGGGTTGAGGTGTGATTGGTGAGTTGTGATGGGTGAAGTGTGATTGGTTAAGCTGTGATGGGTTAAGGTGTGATGGGTTAAGCTGTGATGGATTGAGGTATGATGGGTTGAGGTGTGGTGGGTGAGGTGGGATGGGTTAAGCTGTGATGGGTTGAGGTGCGATGGGTTGAGGTGAGATATGTTGAGGTGATGGGTTAAGCTGTGATGGGTCAAGCTGTGATGGGTTGAGGTGTGATGGGTTGAGGTGTCATGGGTTAAGCTGTGATGGGTTGAGGTGTGATGGGTGAGGTGTGATGGGTGTGGTGTGTTGGGTTAAGCTGTGATGGGTTGAGGTGTGATGGGTGAGGTTTGATCGGTTAAACTGTGATGGGTTGAGGTGTGATGGGTGAGGTGTGATGGGTTAAGCTGTGATGAGTTGAGGTGTGATGGGTTGAGGTCTGATGGGTTGAGGTGATGGTTTAAGCTGTGATGGGTTGAGGTGTGATGTGTTAAGCTTTGATGGGTTGAGGTGTGATGGGTTGAAGTGTGTGGTGGTGTGATGGGTGGTGTGTGATGGGTTAAGCTTTGATTGGTGAGGGGTGACGGGTAAGGTGTGATGGGTTGAGGTGTGATGGGTTAAGCTGTGATGGGTTGAGATGTGATGGATTGAGGTGTGATGGGAAGGGTTTTATGGGTGAGGTCTGCTGGGTTGAGGTGTGATAGATGAGGTGTGATGGGTGAGGTGTGATTCGTTAAGCTGTGATGGGTTAAGGTGTGATGGGTTGAGATGTGATAGGTCGAGGTGTGATGGGTGAGGTGTGATGGGTGACATGTGATGTGTTAAGCTGTGATGGGTGAGGTGTGATGGGTAGAGGAGTGATGGGTTGAGTTGTGATGGGTTGAGTTGTGATGGGTTGTGGTGTGATGGGTTAAGCTGTGATGGGTTGAGGTGTGATGGGTGAGGTGTGATGGGTTTGGTGTGATGGGTTAAGCTGTAATGGGTTCAGTTCTGATGGGTTGAGGAGTGATGGGTGTGTTGTGATGGCTTAAGCTGTGATGAGTTAAGCTGTGATGTGTTAAGCTGTGATGGGTTGAGGTGTGATGGGTTGAGGTGTGATGAGTTGAATTGTGATGGGTTAAGCTGTGATTGGTGAGGTGTGATGGGTTGAGGTGTGATGGGTTGAGTTGTGATGATTTGAGGTGTAATGGATTAAGCTGTGATGGGTTGAGGTGTGATAGGTGAGGTGTAATGGGTGTGGTGTGATGGGTTAAGCTGTGATGGGTTAAGCAGTGATGGGTTGAAGTGTGATGCGTGAGGTGTGATAGGTTAAGCTGTGATGGGTTGAGGCGTGATAGGTTGAGGTGATGTGTTGAGGTGTGATGGGTGAGGTGTGATGGGTTGAAGTGTGATGGGCGCAGAGTGATGGGTGTAGCTGTGATGGGTTGAGTTGTGATTGGTGAGGTGTGATGTGTTAAGCTGTGATGGGTGAGTTGTGATGGGTTAAGGTGTGATGGGTGTGGTGTGATGGGTTAAGCTGTGATGGGTTAAGCTGTGATTGGTTGAGTAGTGATGGGTGAGAGGTGTGATGGGTTAAGCTGTGATGGTTGAGGTGTGATGGGTGAGTTGTGATGGGTGAGGTGTGATGTGCTAAGCTGTGATGGGTTGAGGTGTGATGGGTTAAGCTGTGATGCATTAAGTTGTGATGGGTTGAGGAGTGATGGGTGCTGTGTGATGGGGTTAAGCTGTGATGGGTTGAGGAGTGACCGGTGAGAGGGTTGATGGGTTAAGCTGTGATAGGTTGAGGTGTGATGGGTGAGGTATGATGTGTTAAGCTGTGATGGGTTGAGGTGTGATGAGTCAAATGTGATATGTTAAGCTGTGATGGGTTGAGGTGTGATGGGTTGAGGTGTGATGAGGTGTGATGGGTGAGGTATGATGGGTTAAATTGTGCTGGGTTAAGCTGTGATGGGTTGAGGAGTGATGGGTGAGAGTTGTGATGGGTTAAGCTGTGATAAGTTGAGGTGTGATGGGTTGAGGTGTGATGAATTGAGGTGTGATGGGTGAGGTGTGATGGGTTGAGCTGTGATAGGTGAGGTGTGACGGGTTAAGCTGTGATGGGTGAGATGTGATGGGTGAGGTGTGATGGTTTGAGGTGTGATGGGTTGAGGTGATGTGTTATGTTGTGATGGGTTAAGCTGTGATGAGTTGGGGTGTGATGGGTTGAGGTGTGATGGGTTGAGGTGTGATGAGTTGAGGTTTGATGGGTTGAGGTGTGATAGGTTAATCTGTGATGGGTGTGGTGTGATGGGTGTGGTGTGATGGGGTAAGCTGTGATGCGTTGAGGAGTGATGGGTGAGGTGTGATGGGTTAAGCTGTGATGGGTTGAGGTGTGATGGGTTTATGTGTGATGAGTTGAGGTGTGATGGGTTGAGGTGTGATGGGTTGAGGTGTGGTGGGTTGAGTCGTGATGGGTTGGGGTGTGATGGGTTGAGGTGTGATGGGTTGAGGTGTGATGAGTTGAGGTTTGATGGGTTGAGGTGTGATAGGTTAATCTGTGATGGGTGAGGTGTGATGGGTGTGGTGTGATGGGTTAAGCTGTGATGCGTGAGTAGTGATGGGTGAGGTGTGATGGGTTAAGCTGTGATGGGTTGAGGTGTGATGGGTTGAGGTGTGATGAGTTGAGGTGTGCTGGGCGAGGTGTGATGGGTTGAGTCGTGATGGGTTGGGGTGTGATGGGTTGAGGTGTGATGGGTTAAGCTGTGATGGGTCAAGATGCGATGGGTCAGGTGTAATGGGTGTGGTGTGATATGTTAAGCTGTGATGGGTTAAGCTGTGATGGGTTGAGGAGTGATGGGTGAGGTGTCATGGGTTAAGCTCTGATGGGTTAAGCTGTGATGGGTTGAGGTGAGATGGGTGATGGGTGAGGGTTGATGGGTTAAGCTGTGATGGGTTTAGGTGTGATGGGTTGAGGTGTGAAGGGTTAAGCTGTAATGGGTCAGGTGTGATGGGTTGAGGTGTGATGAGTTGAGGTGTGATCGGTTAAGCTGTGATGGGTGAGTTGTATTGGGTTGAGGTGTGATGGGTAGAGTTGTGATGGGTTGAGGTGTGATGGGTTGAGGTGTGATGGTTTAAGCTGTGATGGGTTTAGGTGTGATGGGTGAGATGTTATGGGTGTGGTGTGATATGTTAAGCTGTGATGGGTTAAGCTGTGATGGGTTGAGGAGTTATGATTTGAGGTGTGATGGGTTGAGGTGTGATGGGTTGAGGTGTGATGGGTAAGCTGTGATGTGTTGAAGTGTGATAGGTGAGGTGTGATGGGTGTGGTGTGATGGGTTAAGCGATGATGGTTTGAGGTGTATGGGTTAAGCTGTGATGGGTTGAGGTGTGATGGGTAGGGTTTGATCGGTGAGGTCTGCTGGGTTGAGGTGTGATTGGTGAGGTGTGATGGGTGAGGTAAGATTGGTTAAGCTGTGATGGGTTAAGCTGTGATGGGTTGAGGTGTGAGGGGTTAAGCTGTGATGGGTTAATCTGTGATGGGTTGAGGTGTGACGGATTGAGGTGTGATGGGTTGAGGTGATGGGTTAAGCTGTGATGGGTTAAGCTGTGATGGGTTGAGGTACAATGGGTTGACATGTGATGAGTTGAGGTGTGATGGGTGAGGTGTGATAGGTTAAGCTGTGATGGGTGAGGTGTGATGGGTTGAGGTGTGATGGGTTAAGCTGTGATGGATTGAGGTGTGATGGGTGAGATGTGATGGGTGTGGTGTGATGGGTTAAACTGTGATGGACTGAGATGTGATGGGTGAGGTGTGATGGGTTGAGGTGTGATGGGTTGAGGTGTGATGGGTAGGGTATGATGGGTGAGGTCGGCTGGGTGGAGGTGTGATTGGTGAGGTGTGATGGGTTAAGCTGTGATGGGTGAGGTATGATGTGTTAAGCTGTGATGGGTTGAGGTATGATGGGTGAGGTGTGATGGGTGTGGTGTGATGGGTTAAGCTGTGATGGGTTAAGCTGTGATGGGTGAGGTGTGATGTGTTAAGCTGTGATGGGTTGAAGTGTGATGGGTGAGATGTGATGGGTGTGGTGTGATGGCTTAAGCTGTGATGGATTAAGCTGTGATGGGTTGAGGAGTAATGGGTGAGGTGCGAGGGGGAAGCTGTGATGGGTTAAGCTGTGATGGGTTGAAGTGAGATGGGTGAGGTGTGATGGGTTAAGCTGTGATGGGTTGAGGTGTGATGGGTGAGGTGTGATGGGAGACGTCAGATGGGTTAAGCTGTGATGGGTGAGGTGTGATAGGTTGAGTTGTGATGGGTTGAGGTGTGATGGGTTGAGGTGTGATAGGTTATGCTGTGATGGGTTAAGGTGTGATGGGTTGAGGAGTGATGGGTTGAGGTGTGATGGGTTGAGGTGTGATGGGTTAAGCTGTGATGGCTGAGGTGTGATAGGTTGAGTTGTGATGGGTTGAGGTGTGATGGGTTGAGGTGTGATGGGTTAAGCTGTGATGGGTGAGGTGTGATGGGTTAAGCTGTGATGGGTTGAGGTATGATGGGTGAGGTGTGATGGGTGTGGTGTGATGGGTTAAGCTGTGATGGGTTAAGCTGTGATGGGTTAAGCTGTGATAGGTGAGGTGTGATGGGTTAAGCTGTGATGGGTTGAGGTGTGATGGGTGAGGTGTGATGGATGTGGTCTGATGGGTTAAGCTGTGATGAGTTAAGCTGTGATGGGTTGAGGAGTGATGGGTGAGGTGTGATGGGTGAAGCTGTGATGGCTTAAGCTGTGTTGGGTTCAAGTGAGATGGGTGAGGTGTGATGGGTTAAGCTGTGATGGGTTGAGATGTGATGGGTGTGGTGTGATGGGTTAAGCTGTGATGTGTTAAGCTGTGATGGGTTGAGGAATGATGGGCGAGGTGTGATGGGTGAAGCTCTGATGGGTTAAGCTGTGATGAGTTGAAGTGAGATGGGTGAGGTGTGATGGGTTAAGCTGTGATGGGTTGAGGTGCAATGGGTGAGGTGTGATGGGTGACATGTGGTGGGTTAAGCTGTGATGGGTGAGGTGTGACGGGTTGAGGTGTGATGGGTTGAGTTGTGATGGGTTGAGGTGTGATGGGTTAAGCTGTGACGGGTTGAGGTGTGATGGGTGAGGTGTGATGGGTGTGGTGTGATGGGATAGGCTGTGATGGGTTGCGATGTGATGAGTGAGATGTGATGGGTTAAGCTGTGATGGGTTGAGGTGTGATGGGTTGAGGTGATTGGTTAAGCAGTGATGGGATGAGGTGTGATGAGGTTTGATGGGTGAGGTGTGATGGGTGGGGTGTGATAGGTTAAGCTGTGATGGGTGAGGTGTGATGGATTTAGTTGTGATGGGTTGAGGTGTGATGGGTTGAGGTGTGATGGGTTAAGCTGTGATGGGTTGAGATATGATGGGATAAGGTGTGATGTGTAAGATTTGATGGGTGAGGTGTGATGGATTTAGGTGTGATGGGTGAGGTGTGATGGGTTAAGCTGTGATGGGTTAAGCTGTGATGGGTTGAGGTGTGATAGGATGAGGTGTGATGGTTAAGCTGTGATGGGTGAGGTGTGATGGGTTAAGCTCTGAAGGCTGGAGGTGTGATGGGTTGAGGTGTGATGGGTTGAGGTGATGGGTTAAGCTGTGATGGGTGAGGTGTGATGGGTTGAGCTGTGATGGGTTGAGGTGTGATGGGTTAAGCTGTGATGGGTTGTGGTGTGATGGGTGAGGTGTGATGGGTTAGGCTATGATGGGTTGAGGTGTCATGGGTTGCAGTGTGATAGGTGGAGGTGATGGGTTGAGGTGTCACGGGTTAAGCTGTGATGGGTTAAGATGTGATGTGTTGAGGTGTGACGGGTGTGGTGTGATGGGTTGAGCTGTGATGGGTTGAGGTCTGATTGGTGAGGTGTGATGGGTTAAGCTGTGATGGGTGAGGTGTGATGAGTTGAGGTGTGATGGGTTGAGTTGTAATGGGTTGAGGGGTGATGAGTTGAGGTGTGATGGGTTAAGCTGTGATTGGTTGAGGTGTGATGGGTTGAGGTGTGATGGGTAGGGTTTGATGGGTGAGGTCTGCTGGGTTGAGGTGTGATTGGTGAGGTGTGATGGGTGAAGTATGATTGGTTAAGCTGTGATGGGTTAAGGTGTGATGGGTTAAGCTGTGATGGATTGAGGTATGATGGGTTGAGGTGTGATGGGTGAGGTGGGTTGGGTTAAGTTGTGATGGGTTGAGGTGTGATGGGTTGAGGTACGATGGGTTAAGCTGTGATGGGTTAAGCAGTGATGGGTTGAGGAGTGATGGGTTGAGGTGTGATGGGTTGATATGTGATGAGTTGAGGTGTGATGGATTGAGGTGTGATGGGTTGAGGTGTGATGGGTTGAGGTGTGATGGGTTGAGGTACGATGGGTTAAGCTGTGATGGGTTAAGCTGTGATGGGTTGAGGAGTGATGGGTGAGGTGTGATGGGTTAAGCTGTGATGGGTTAAGGTGTGATGGGTTGAGGTGTCATGGATTGAGGTGCGATGGGTTAAGCTGTGATGGGTTAAGCTGTGATGAGTTGAGTTGTGATGGGTTGAGGTGTGATGGGTTGAGGTGCGATGAGTTAAGCTGTGATGGGTTAAGCTGTGATGGGTGAAGCTCTGATGGGTTGAGGAGTGATGGGTGAGGTGTGATGGGTTGTTAAGCTGTGATGGGTTGAGGTGCGATGGGTGAGGTGTGATGGGTTAAGCTGTGATGCAATGAAATGTGATGGGTGAGGTGTCATGGGTTAAGCTGTGATGGGAGAGGTGTGATGGGTTGAGGTGTGATGGGTTGAGGTGTGATGGGTTAGGCTGTGATGGGTTGAGGTGTGATGGGTGAGGTATGATGGGTGTGGTGTGTTGGGATAAGCTGTGATGTGTTAAGCTGTGATGGGTTGAGGTGTGATGGGTGAGGTTTGATCGGTTAAGCTGTGATGGGTTGAGGTGTGATGGGTGAGGTGTGATGGGTTAAGCTGTGATGAGTTGAGGTGTGATGGGTTGAGGTCTAATGGGTTGAGGTGTGATGGGTTGAGGTGATGGGTTAAGCTGTGATGGGTCAAGCTGTGATGGATTGAGGTGTGATGGGTTGAGGTGTGATGGGTTGAGGTGTGATGGGTTGAGGTGTGATGGGTTGAGGTACGATGGGTTAAGCTGTGATGGGTTAAGCTGTGATGGGTTGAGGAGTGATGGGTGAGGTATGATGGGTTAAGTTGTGATGGGTCAAGCTGTGATGGGTTGAGGTGTGATGGGTTGAGGTGCGATGGCTTAAGCTGTGATGTGTTAAGCTGTGACGGGTTGAGGTGTGATGGGTTGAGGTGTGATGGGTTGAGGTGCGATGAGTTAAGCTGTGATGGGTAAAGCTGTGATGGGTGAAGCTGTGATGGGTTGAGGAGTGATGGGTGAGGTATGATGGGGTAAGCTGTGATGGGTTAAGCTGTGATGGGTTCAGGTGCGATGGGTGAGGTGTGATGGGTTAAGCTGTGATGCGATGAAGTGTGATGGGTGAGGTGTCATAAGTTAAGCTGTGATGGGTAAGGTGTGATGGGTTGAGGTATGATGGGTTAAGCTGTGATGGGTTGAGGTGTGATGGGTGAGGTGTGATGGGTGAGGTGTGATGGGTGTGGTGTGTTGGGTTAAGCTATGATGGGTTAAGCTGTGATGGGTTGAGGTGTGATGGGTGAGGTTTGATCGGTTAAGCTGTGATGGGTTGAGGTGTGATGGGTGATGAGTTGAAGTGTGATGGGTTAAGCTGTGATTGGTGAGGTGTGATGGGTTGAGGTGTGATGGGTTGAGTTGTGATGTTTTGCGGTGTGATGGGTTAAGCTGTGATGGATTGAGGTGTGATGGGTGAGGTGTAATGGGTGTGGTGTGATGGGTTAAGCTGTGATGGGTTAAGCAGTGATTGGTTGAAGTGTGATGCGTGAGGTGTGATAGGTTAAGCTGTGATGGGTTGAGTTGTCATGGGTTGAGGTGTGATAGGTTGAGGTGATGTGTTGAGGTGTGATGGGTGAGGTGTGATGGGTTGAAGTGTGATGGGTGTAGTGTGATGGGTTTAGCTGTGATGGGTTGAGGTGTGATTGGTAAGGTGCGATGTGTTAAGCTGTGATGGGTGAGTTGTGATGGTTTGAGGTGTGATGGGTTGAGGTGTTATGAGTGAGGTGTGATGGGTGTGGTGTGATGGGTTAAGCTGTGATGGGTTAAGCTGTGATTGGTTGAGTAGTGATGAGTGAGAGGTGTGATGGATTAAGCTGTGATGGTTGAGGTGTGATGGGTGAGTTGTGATGGGTGAGGTGTGATGTATTAAGCTGTGATGATTTGAGGTGTGATGGGTTAAGCTGTGATGCATTAAGTTGTGATGGGTTGAGGAGTGATGGGTGCAGTGTGATAGGGTTAAGCTGTGATGAGTTAAGCTGTGATGGGTTTAGGAGTGACGGGTAAGAGGTGTGATGGGTTAAGCTGTGATAGGTTGAGGTGTGATGGGTGAGGTATGATGTGTTAAGCTGTGATGGCTTGAGGTGTGATGAGTCAAATGTGATATGTTAAGCTGCGATGGGTTGAGGAGTGATGGGTGAGAGTTGTGATGAGTTGAGGTGTGATGGGTGAGGTGTGATGGGTTAAGGTGTGATGAGTTGAGGTGTGATGGGTGAGGTGTGATGGGTTAAGCTGTGATGGGTGAGGTGTGATGGGGTGAGGTGTGATGGGGTGAGGTGTGATGGGTTGAGGTGTGATGGGTTGAGGTGTGATGAGTTGTGGTTTGATGGGTTGAGGTGTCATAGGTTAATCTGTGATGGGTGAGGCGTGATGGGTGTGGTGTGATGGGGTAAGCTGTGATGCATTGAGCAGTGATGGGTGAGGTGTGATGGGTTAAGCTGTGATGGGTTGAGGTGTGATGGGTTGAGGTGTGATGAGTTGAGGTGTGATGGGTGAGGTGTGATGGGTTGAGGTGTGATGGGTTGAGTTGTGATGGGTTGGGGTGTGATGGGTTGAGGTGTGATGGGTTAAGCTGTGATGGGTCGAGGTGCGATGGGTGAGGTGTAATGGGTGTGGTGTGATATGTTAAGCTGTGATGGGTTAAGCTGTGATGGGTTGAGGAGAGATGGGTGAGGTGTCATGGGTTAAGCTGTGATGCATTAAGCTCTGATGGGTTGAGGTGAGATGGGTGATGGGTGAGGGTTGATGGGTTAAGCTGTGATGGGTTTAGGTGTGATGGGTTGAGGTGTGATGGGTTAAGCTGTAATGGGTCAGGTGTGATGGGTTGAGGTATGATGAGTTGAGGTGTGATGGGTGAGGTGTGATGGGTTAAGCTGTGATGGGTTAAGCTGTGATGGGTTGAGGTGTGATGGGGTGAGTTGTGATGGGTGAGGTGTGATGGGTTAAGCTGTGAGGGGTGAGGTGTGATGGCATAAGCTCTGATGGGTTGAGGTGTAATGGGTTGAGGTGTGATGGGTTGAGTTGATGGGTTAAGCTGTGATGAGTTGAGGTGTGACGGGTTGAGGTGTGATGGGTTGAGGTGTCATGAGTTGAGGTGTGATGGGTGAGGTGTGATGGGTTAAGCTGTGATGGGTGAGGTGTGATGGGTTGAGGAGTTATGATTTGAGTTGTGATGGGTTGAGGTGTGATGGGTTGAGGTGTGATGGGTTGAGTTGATGGGTTAAGCTGTGATGAGTTGAGGTGTGACGGGTTGAGGTGTGATGGGTTGAGGTGTCATGAGTTGAGGTGTGATGGGTGAGGTGTGATGGGTTAAGCTGTGATGGGTGAGGTGTGATGGGTTGAGGAGTGATGATTTGAGTTGTGATGGGTTGAGGTGTGATGGGTTGAGGTGTGATGGTTAGGCTGTGATGGGTTGAAGTGTGATAGGAGGTGTGATGGGTGTGGTGTGATGGGTTAAGCTATGATGGTTTGAGATGTATGGGTTAAGCTGTGATGGGTTGAGGTGTGATGGGTTGAGGTGTGATGAGGTGTGATGGGTGAGGTATGATGGGTTAAGCTGTGATGGGTGAGGTGTGATAGGTTGAGTTGTGATCGGTTAAGCTGTGATGGGTTGAGATGTGATGGGTTGAGGTGTGATGTGTAGGGTTTGATGGGTGAGGTCTGCTGGCTTGCCGTGTGATTGGTGAGGTTTGATGAGTGAGGTGTGATTGGTTAAGCTGTGCTGGGTTAAGCTGTTATGGTTTGAGGAGTGATGGGTGAGAGTTGTGATGGTTTAAGCTGTGATGAGTTGAGGTGTGATGGGTGAGGTGTGATGGGTTAAGCTGTGATGGGTGAGGTGTGATGGGTTAAGCTGTGATGGGTGAGGTGTGATGGGTTGAGGTGTGATGGGTTGAGGTGATGTGTTACGTTGTGATGGGTTAAGCTGTGATGAGTTGAGGTGTGATGGTTTGAGGTGTGATGGGTTGAGGTGTGATGAGTTGAGGTTTGATGGGTTGAGGTGTGATAGGTTAATCTGTGATGGATGAGGTGTGATGGGTGTGGTGTGATGGGGTACGCTGTGATGCGTTGAGCAGTGATGGGTGAGGTGTGATGGGTTAAGCTGTGATGGGTTAAGCTGTGATGGGTTGAGGTGTGATGGGTTGAGGTGTGATGAGTTGAGGTGTGATGGGTGAGATGTGATGGGTTGAGGTGTGATGGGTTGAGGTGTGATGGGTTGGGGTGTGATGGGTTGAGGTGTGATGGGTTAAGCTGTGATGGGTCGAGGTGCGATGGGTGAGGTGTAATGAGTGTGGTGTGATATGTTAAGCTGTGATGGGTTAAGCTGTGATGGGTTGAGGAGTGATGGGTGAGGTGTCATGGGTTAAGCTGTGATGGATTAAGCTGTGATGGGTTGAGGTGAGATGGGTGATGGGTGAGGGTTGATGGGTTAAGCTGTGATGGGTTTAGGTGTGATGTGTTGAGGTGTGATGGATTAAGCTGTAATGGGTCAGGTGTGATTAGTTGAGGTGTGATGGGTGAGGTGTGATGGGTTAAGCTGTGATGGGTGAGGTGTAATGGGTTGAGGTGTGATGGTTTAAGCTGTGATGGCTTAAGCTGTGATGGGTTGAGGAGTAATGGGTGAGGTGTCATGGGTTAAGTTGTGATGGGTTAAGCTGTGATGGGTTGAGGTGTTATGGGGTGAGTTGTGATGGGTGAGGTGTGATGGGTTAAGCTGTGACGGGTGAGGTGTGATGGCATAAGCTCTTATGGGTTGAGGTGTGATGGGTTGAGTTGATGGGTTAAGCTGTGATGAGTTGAGGTGTGATGGGTTGAGGTGTGATGGGTTAAGGTGTGATGAGTTGAGGTGTGATGGGTGAGGTGTGATGGGTTAAGCTGTGATGGGTGAGGTGTGATGGGTTGAGGAGTCGTGATTTGAGTTGTGATGGGTTGAGGTGTGATGGGTTGAGGTGTGATGGTTAAGCTGTGATGGGTTGAAGTGTGATAGGTGAGGTGTGATGGGTGTGGTGTGATGGGTTAAGCTATGATGTTTAGAGGTGTATGGGTTAAGCTGTGATGGGTTGAGGTGTGATGGGTTGAGGTGGGATGAGGTGTGATGGGTGAGGTATGATGGGTTAAGCTGTGATGGGTGAGGTGTGATAGGTTGAGTTGTGATCGGTTAAGCTGTGATGGGTTTAGATGTGATGAGATGAGGTGTGATGTGTAGGGTTTAATGGGTGAGGTCTGCTGGCTTGCCGTGTGATTGGTGAGGTTTGATGAGTGAGGTGTGATTGGTTAAGCTGTGCTAGGTTAAGCTGTGATGGGTTGAGAAGTGATGGGTGAGAGTTGTGATGGGTTAAGCTGTGATGGGTTGAGGTGTGATTGGCTGAGTTGTGATGAGAGAAGTGTGATGGGTTAAGCTGTGAGGGGTGAGGTGTGATGGCATAAGCTCTTATGGGTTGAGGTGTAATGGGTTGAGGTGTGATGGGTTGAGTTGATGGGTTAAGCTGTGATGAGTTGAGGTGTGATGGGTGAGGTGTGATGGGCTAAGCTGTGATGGGTGAGGTGTGATGGGTTGAGGAGTTATGATTTGAGTTGTGATGGGTTGAGGTGTGATGGGTTGAGGTGTGATGGTTAAGCTGTGATGGGTTGAAGTGTGATAGGTGAGGTGTGACGGGTGTGGTGTGATGGGTTAAGCTATGATGGTTTGAGTTGTATGGGTTAAGCTGTTATGGGTTGAGGTGTGATGGGTTGAGGTGTGATGAGGTGTGATGGGTGAGGTATGATGGGTTAAGCTGTGATGGGTGAGGTGTGATAGGTTGAGTTGTGATCGGTTAAGCTGTGATGGGTTGAGATGTGATGGGTTGAGGTGTGATGTGTAGGGTTTGATGGGTGAGGTCTGCTGGCTTGCCGTGTGATTGGTGAGGTTTGATGAGTGAGGTGTGATTGGTTAAGCTGTGCTGGGTTAAGCTGTGATGGTTTGAGGAGTGATGGGTGAGAGTTGTGATGGGTTAAGCTGTGATGGGTTGAGGTGTGATGGGTTGAGGTGTGATGAGTTGAGTTGTGATGGGTTGAGGTGTGATTGGTTAATCTGTGATGGGTGAGGTGTGATGGGTGTGGTGTTATGGGGTAAGCTGTGATGCATTGAGCAGTGATGGGTGAGGTGTGATGGGTTAAGCTGTGATGGATTAAGCTGTGATGGGTTGAGGTGTGATGGGTTGAGGTGTGATGAGTTGAGGTGTGATGGGTTGAGGTGTGATGGGTTGAGTTGTGATGGGTTGGGGTGTGATGGGTTGAGGTGTGATGGGTTAAGCTGTGATGGGTCAAGTTGCGATGGGTGAGGTGTAATGGGTGTGGTGTGGTATGTTAAGCTGTGATGGGTTAAGCTGTGATGGGTTGAGGAGTGATGGGTGAGGAGTTATGGGTTAAGCTGTGATGGGTTGAGGAGTGATGGGTGAGGTGTCATGGGTTAAGGTGTGATGGGTTTAGCTGTGATGGGTTGAGGTGAGATGGGTGATGGGTGAGGATTGATGGGTTAAGCTGTGATGGGTTTAGGTGTGATGGGTTGAGGTGTGATGGGTTAAGCTGTAATGGGTCAGGTGTGATGGGTTGAGGTGTGATGAGTTGAGGTGTGATGGGTGAGGTGTGATGGGTTAAGCTGTGATGGGTGAAGTGTAATGGGTTGAGGTGTGATGGGTAGAGTTGAGATGGGTTGGGGTGTGATGGGTTTAGGTGTGATGGTTTAAGCTGTGATGGGTTTAGGTGTGATGGGTGAGGTGTTATGGGTGTGGTGTGATATGTTAGTCTGTGATGGGTTAAGCTGTGATGGGTTGAGGAGTAATGGGTGAGGTGTCATGGGTTAAGCTGTGATGGGTTAAGCTGTGATGGGTTGAGGTGTGATGGGGTGAGTTGTGATGGGTGAGGTGTGATGGGTTAAGCTGTGAGGGGTGAGGTGTGATGGCATAAGCTCTGATGGGTTGAGGTGTAATGGGTTGAGGTGTGATGGGTTGAGTTGATGGGTTAAGCTGTGATGAGTTGAGGTGTGATGGGTTGAGGTGTGATGGGTTGAGGTGTGATGGGTGAGGTGTGATGGGTTAAGCTGTGATGGGTGAGGTGTGATGGGTTGAGGAGTTATGATTTGAGTTGTGATGGGTTGAGGTGTGATGGGTTGAGGTGTGATGGTTAGGCTGTGATGGGTTGAAGTGTGATAGGTGAGGTGTGATGGGTGTGGTGTGATGGGTTAAGCTATGATGGTTTGAGATGTATGGGTTAAGCTGTGATGGGTTGAGGTGTGATGGGTTGAGGTGTGATGGGTGAGTTATGATGGGTTAAGCTGTGATGGGTGAGGTGTGATAGGTTGAGTTGTGATCGGTTAAGCTGTGATGGGTTGAGATGTGATGGGTTGAGGTGTGATGTGTAGGGTTTGATGGGTGAGGTCTGCTGGCTTGCTGTGTGATTGGTGAGGTTTGATGAGTGAGGTGTGATTCGTTAAGCTGTGGTGGGTTAAGCTGTGATGGGTTGAGGTGTGATGGTTTGAGGTGTGATGGGTTGAGTTGTGATGGGTTGGAGTGTGATGGGTTGTGGTGTGATGGGTTAAGCTGTGATGGGTTGAGGTGCGATGGGTGAGGTGTAATGGGTGTGGTGTGATATGTTAAGCTGTGATGGGTTAAGCTGTGATGGGTTGAGGAGTGATGGGTGAGGTGTCATGGGTTAAGCTGTGATGGGTTAAGCTGTGATGGGTTGAGGTGAGATGGGTGATGGGTGAGGGTTGATGGGTTAAGCTGTGATGGGTTGAGGTGTGATGGGGTGAGGTGTGATGGGTTAAGCTGTGAGGGGTGAGGTGTGATGGGGTGAGGTGTGATGGGTTGAGCTCTGATGGGTTGAGGTGTGATGGGGTGAGGTGTGATCGGTTTAATTGATGGGTTAAGCTGTGATGGGTTGAGGTGTGATGGGTTGAGGTGTGGTGGGTGAGGTGTGATGGGTTAAGCTGTGATAGGTTGAGGTGTTAAGGGTGAGGTGTAATGGGTGTGGTTTGATATGTTAAGCTGTGATGGGTTAAGCTGTGATGGGTTGAGGAGTGATGGGTGAGGTGTCATGTGTTAAGCTCTGATGGGTTAAGCTGTGATGGGTTGAGGTGTGATGGATGAGGGGTGATGGGTTAAGCTGTGATGGGTTGAGGTTTTATGGGGTGAGTTGTGATGGGTGAGGTGTGATGGGTTAAGCTGTGAGGGGTGTGGTGTGATGGGTTAAGCTCTGTTGGGTTGAGGTGTGATGGGTTGAGGTGTGATGTGTTGAGTTGATGGGTTAAGCTGTGTTGGGTTAAGCTGTGATGGGTGAGGTGTGATGGGTTGAGGTGTGATGGGTTGAGGTGTGATGGGTTGAGGTGTGATGAGTTAAGGTGTTATGGGTGAGGTGTGATGTGTTAAGCTGTGATGGGTCAGGTGTGATGGGTTGAGGTGTGATGGGTTGAGTCGTGATGGGTTGAGGTATGATGGGTTGAGGTGTGATCGGTTAAGCTGTGATGCATTGAGGTGTGATATGTGAGGTGTGATGGGTGTGGTGTGATGGGTTAAGCTATGAAGTGTTGAGGTGTGATGGGTTGTGGTGTGATGGGTTAAGCTGTGATGGGTTAATGTGTTAGGGGTGGTGTTGCTGGGTTCAGGTTTGATGGGTGAGGTGTGATGGGTTAACCTGTGATGGGTTAAGGTGTGATGGTTAGGGTTTGATGGGTGAGGTCTGCTGGGTTCAGGTGTGATGGGTGAGGTGTGATGGGTTGAGGTGTGATGGGTTGACATGTGATGTGTTGAGGTGTGATGGGTAGGGTTTGATGGCTGAGATCTGCTGGGTTGAGGTGTGATTTGTGAGGTGTGATGGGTGAGGTGTGATTGGTTAAGCTGTGTTGGGTTAAGCTGTTATGGGTTGAGGTGTGATGGGTTGCGCTGTGATGGGTGAGGTGTGATGGGTGAGGTGTGATGGGTTAAGCTGTGATGCATGAGGTGTGATGTTGAGGTGTGATTGGTTAAGCTGTGATGGGTTGAGGTGTGATGAGGTGAGGAGTGATGGGTGAGTTGTGATGGGTGGGTTAAGCTGTGATGTGTTGAAGTGTGATGGGTGAGGTGTGATGTGTTAAGCTGTGATAGGTTGAGGTGTGATGGATTGAGGTGTAATTGGTTGAGGTTTGATGGGTTGAGGTGATGCATTAAGCTGTGATGGGTTGAGGTGTGATGGGTGAGGTGTGATGGGTTAAGCTGTGATGGGTTTAGGTGTGATGGGTTTAGCGGTGATGAGTTGTGATGGGTGAGGTGTGATGGGTTAAGCTGAGTGAGGTATGATGGGTTTAGGTGTGATGGGTTGAGGTGTGATGGGTTAAGCTGTGATGGGTGAGGTGTGATGGGTTGAGGTATGATGGGTTGAAATGTGATGGGTTGAGTTGATGGGTCAAGCTGTGATGGGTTGAGTTGTGATGGGTTGAGGTGTGATGGGTTGATGTGTGATGGGTTGAGGTGTGATGAGTTGAGGTGTGATGGATGAGGTGTGATGGGTTAAGCTGTGGTGGGTGAGGTGTAATGGGTTGAGGTGTGATGGGTTGAGTTGTGATGGGTTGAGGTGTGATGGGTTAAGCTGTGATGCATTGAGATGTGATGGGTGTGTTGTGATGAGTTAAGCTATGATGGGTTGAGGTGTGATGGGTTGCGGTGTGATGGGTTAAGCTGTGATGGATTGAAGTGTGATGGGTTTATGTGTGATATATATGTGGTGTGATGGATGAGGCATGATGGGTGAGGTGTGATGGGTTGAGGTGTGATGGGTTAAGCTGTGATGGGTTAATGTGTGATGGGTCGTGTTGCTGGGTTCAGTTTTGATGGGTGAGGTGTGATGGGTTAACCTGTGATGGGTTAAGGTGTGATGGGTAGGGTTTGATGGGTGAGGTCTGCTGGGTTCAGGTGTGATGGGTGAGGTGTGATGGGTTGAGGTGATGGGTTGACATGTGATGGGTTGAAGTGTGATGGGTAGGGTTTGATGGGTGAGATCTGCTGGGTTGAGGTGTGATTTGTGAGGTGTGATGGGTGAGGTGTGATTGGTTAAGCTGTGTTGGGTTAAGCTGTTATGGGTTGAGGTGTGATGGGTTGAGCTGTGATGGGTGAGGTGTGATGGGTGAGGTGTGATGGGTTAAGCTGTGATGGGTGAGGTGTGATGGTTGAGGTGTGATTGGTTAAGCTGTGATGGGTTGAGGTGTGATGAGGTGAGGAGTGATGGGTGAGTTGTGATGGCTGGGTTTAGCTGTGATGGGTTAAGCTGTGATGGGTTGAGGTGTTATGGGTGAGGTGTGATGGGTTAAGCTGTGATAGGTTGAGGTGTGATTGGTTGAGATGATGCGTTAAGCTGTGATGGGTTGAGGTGTGATGGGTTGAGCTGTGATGGGTGAGGTGTGATGTGTTAAGCTGTGATGGGTTTAGGTATGATGGGTTTAGGGGTGATGAGTCGTGATGGGTGAGGTATGATGGGTTAAGCTCTGATGAGTGAGGTGTGATGGGTTGTGGTGTGATTGGTTGAGGTGTGATGGGTTAAGCTGTGATGGGTCGAGGTGTGATGGGTAGGGTTTGATGGGTCCGATCTGCTGAGTTGTGGTGTGATAGGTGAGGTGTGATTGTTTCAGGTGCAATGGGTTGAGCTGTGATGGATTAAGCTGTGATCGGTTGAGTTGTGATGGGTTGGATACACAGTTAAGAAAAACCACATCAGCTTCGGGAAAAAGATGGGTTGGAGGGTGAGTGTGTGAAGGCAGCCAGGCAGATGGCTGTAACAGGATAACAGGTCTGGTGACAGGTGAGGAGGGCCTGGGTCAGCTGGGAGATGGCAGCCTGGCACTCACCTGCTGAGGAGTGAGTCTCTGGGAGGACTACTTAGTCTGACCTGTGGCCTCCTGCTCTGCACCAGTGGGCAACTCAGGCATGGCCACACCTTGATGCCAGTCTTTTTCTGGCCTTTCGTAGGGCTCTGATGCACACACCTTCAATACCCCAAACCCACCAATCTTCAGCAACACTGGAAGATTCTGATGGTTCTTTATTTTATATTACTTTTTAAAATCATACCATTGTACAAATAACTTTTTTGATGTGCAGTTCTATGAATTTTATCACCATAACCATTAAGATTCAGAACAGATCCATCACCCCAAAACACTCCCTCCTATTGACAGAAGAACAATTTGGATGAATTTCAAAGACATTATGCAGAAGGAAGGAGGTCAATCTGAGCTTTTTGAATTTCATACAGAATCAGAGTATAAAGTTTGGAGATTGACTTCCTTCCTTCCACATAATGCCTTTGAAATTCATCCAAATTGTTGCATATATCAATAGTTCGTTTCCTTTTGTCGCCAAGTAACATTCTATTGTATGGATGGATCACAGTTTGTTTATCTGTTCACCTGCTGAAGGACATCTGGATTAGTTCCATTTGGGGATGATCATTAATAAAATTGCTATGAAATTTTCTCACATGTGTGCACACACGTTTTCCTTTCCCTGGGAGTAGGATCTCAGCCATACAGTAAGTGTCTGCTTAATTGTGAAGAAGCTGCCAAATTGTGTCTCAGAGTGGCTGCATCATTTTGCATTCCCACCAGCAGGAAATGAGAGATCCAGTTTTTCTACAGTCTTGCTAGCACTCGGCATTCTCAATAATTTTATTTTGGCCATTGTAATCGATGTGCAATGGCATCTCATTATGGTTTTATTTTGCACTTCATCAATGGCAAATGAGGAAAAACATTTTTATGTTATGATTTCCCTTGTAATCATTTGGTAAGATGTCTTTTTACGTCTTTCGTCTATTTCTATTTTGTGTAAATTTATGGGGGAAAAGTATAATTTTGCTACATGGATCTATTGCATTGTGGGGAAGTCAGGGCTTAAATGAATCCATCAGCTGAATAGTGTACACTGTACCCATTAAGGAATTTACTTTCCTCTCTCCATCCCACTCCCCACCCGGGGTCTCTATTGTCTTTCATTCACTCTTTATGTCCCTGTGTGTATACGATTTGGCTCCCACTTATGAGTGAGAACATGTGGTATTTGTCTGTTTTCTGAGCTGTTTCACTCAAAATAATGGCCTCTAGATTAATCCATGTTGCTACAAGATGTGATTTCATACTTTTCATGGCTGAATAGTATTCCATTGTATATGGAGACTGCATTTTCCCTATCCAAACATCACTTGATGGATGCTTAGGTTGACTCCATATCTTTGGTGGTGTAAATACTGCTGCAATAAACATGAATGCAGGTATCCTTTTGGTAGAATGATTTCTTTTACTTTGGGTGTATACCCAGTAGTGGGACGGCAGGATTAAATGGTAGTTTTTGTTGAGAAATTTTCCTACTGTTTTCTATAAAGGTTGTACTAATTTACATTCCCACCAATTGTGTAAGTATTCCCTTTTCTCTGCATTCTTGCCAACATCTGTGATTTTTGTGTGTGTTTTTAATAATAGCCATTCTGACTAGTTTAAGATGGAACTTCATTATGGTTTAAATTTGCACTTCTTTGATGATTAGTGAATGTTAAGCATTGTTCCACATGCTTGCTGGCCATTTGTATATCTTCTTTGAAAAATGTCTATTCACATCCTTTGCCCACTTTTAAATGGGATTATTGGGGGTTTTGTTGTTGTCTGAGCTCTTTGTAAATTCTGGATATTAGTCCCTGTTGGATGGATAGTTTGCAAATATCTTCTCTGCTAGCTGTTTATTCACTCTGTTGATTATTTCTTTTGCTGTGCAAAAGCTTTTTAATGTAATTAAGTCTTTTGTCTATTTCTTAATTGGTGCATTTATTTTCTTATGGCTAAGTTTTAAGACTTTTAAAAACATATTCTGGATTCAAACATTTTGTTGAATATGTGGCTTGCAAATGTTTTAGCCCAGTCTGCAAGTTGCTGTATTGGTTTGCTAAGGCTGCCCTAACAAAGTCCCACACACTGGGGAGCTTAAACAGAGGGAATTTACTGTCTCATTGATACAGTTTGGCTCTGTGTTCCCACCCAAATCTAATGTTGAACTGTAATCTCCAGTATTGGAGGAGGGGTCTGGTAGGAGGTGATTGGATCATGGGTGTAGATTTCCCCTTGCAATTCTCATGATAGTGAGTGAATTCTGACAGGGTCTGGTTTTTAAGAATGTGTAGCACCTCCCCTTCACCCTCTTCCTCCTTCTGTGGCTACATGAACACGTACCTGCTTCCCCTTCATCTTCTGCCATGACTGTAAGTTTCCTGAGGCCTCCCCAGCCATGCTTTTTGTACAGCCTGTGGAACTGTGAGCCAATTAAACCTCTATTCTTTATAAATTACCCAGTCTCAGGTAGTTTTTATTTTTTAATTTTTTATTTTTTGAGATAGAGTCTCGCTCTATTGCTCAGGCTAAAGTGCAGGGGTGCAATCTCAGCTCACTGCAACCTCCGCCTCCTGGATTCAAGTGATTCTCTTGCCTCAGCCTCCCAAGTAGCTAGGACTACAGGTGCATGCCACCACGCCCAGCTAGTTGTTTTTTTTTTTTTTTTTTTTTCTTTTTTTTTTTTTTTTTTTTTAGTAGAGTCAGGGTTTCACCGTGTTAGCCAGCATGGTCTCAATCTTCTGACCTTGTGATCTGCCCACCTCAGCCTCCCCAAGTGGTGGGATTACAGATATGAGCCACTGCACCTGGCCAGTAGTTCTTTATAGCAGTGTGATAATGGACCAATATACTCATACTTTTTTTTTTTTTTTTAAATTGGAAGTCTGAGATCAAGGTGTCTCTGCAAGATTGGTTTCTCCTGAGGCCTTGTTCCTCAGAATGCAGATGAGATGCTGTCTTCCTCCTCTGTCCTCATGTGGTCTTCCATCTGTGTATGTCTTTGTTCTAGTTTGCTTTATTTTAAGACACCAGTCAGATTAGAGTAGGACTCACCTTAATGACCTCACTTTAATCACCTCTCTAAAGACCCTGTTTCCAAATAAGGTCACATTCTGAGGTACTGGAGTTAGGACTTCAACACAGGAATTTTGGAGGATACAATTCAACCCGTAACACTTGCCTTTCCATTTTCTTAATGTCTTTTGCAGCAAAAGCTTTAATTTTGATAAAGTCCAATACACTGTTGCTTTCTTGTATGGATTATGATTTGATATCAATTCACATCTAATAATGATCTCCCTGACTCCCTGATCCCAAAGATTTTCTCCTGTGATTTCTTTTAAAGGTTTTCCAGTATTTGCATTTTACATTTAGATCCGTAACACATCCCGGATTAATTTTTGAATATGGTACGAGTCTTAGGCTGAGGTTCTCATTTTTGGCATATACGGGACCAATCACCCCAAAACCGTTTGTTGAAATACTATGCTTTTTCCATTGACCTGTTTTTGCACCATTATAACAAAGTCAAATGTCTGTATTTGTGTAGGTTCATTTGCAGACTCTATATGGCCTTCCACTTACCTGTGTATCTATCCCTTTGCTAACACTACCCTGGCCTGATTACAGCAGCTCAAGAGTAAGTCTTAAATCAAGGAATTTAATTTCCAATTTTGTTTCAAAAAATATTTTATTCAAATTGATTTGACATTTCATATAAATTTTGAAATTACCTTGCCTTTATCTTTAAAAAAAATCATGCTGGGATTCTGATTGGAATCATTTTGAGTCCATTGGTCAATTTGGGAAAAGTCAGCATTTTCACTGTGTTGGAATCTTGAATACAGTAGGTCTCTTCACAATTTATGTCTTCTTTGAAAGCTCTCATCAGTGTTATTTTTCAGCAAAGTCTGTACATGTTTTGCTATATTTATGCTTATATTTCACTTTTTGACCTATTTTAAATGGTATCTTTTTTTAAAATTTTGGTTTTCAATTTATCTATTGCTAATGCATGGAAATGAATGTGTGTGTGCGTGTGTGTGTGTGTGTGTGTGTGTGTGTGTGCGTGTTGACCTTGTCTAACCTTGCTAAACTCACCTCTTAGTTCTAGAATATTTTTTTGTATACTCTTGGGATTCTGTATACAGTCATGGTGTCTATGAATAGGACAGTTTTATCTTTCCCTCCTAGCCTGTGTGTTTTTTTTTTTTTCCTTTTTCCTGCCCTGTAATACAGGCCAGGGCTTTCATAATCATGCTGAATAGAATGGGTAAAAGGGGATTCTCTAGACTTTTTTTTCTGATTTTAGGGGGAAATTATATCTTTCACTTCTAAGTAAAATGTTAGCTACAAGTTTTTGTAAATGTCCTTTAGCAGGATGAATACTTTTTCTTTTATTCTTATGTTGCTTTTTTATTGTAAATGGATTCTAAGTTTTACCAAATGCCTTTTCTGTGTAATATATGATCATGTGATATTACTTCTGAGACAGCCAATATGGTTGATTATATTGATTGATGTGTGAATGTTGACCTGGTTTGGAATTCCTAGAAGAAATCCAAGTTGATGGTCTTGTATTCATCTTACCACACATTGCCAGATTTAATTTACAAATAGATTTTTGAGGATATTTTTATATATGTTCATGAACAATATTGGTCTGTAGTTTTCTTTTCATGTATTATCTTTATCAGGCTTAGACACTGGGGTAACACCTCATAAGGTAGAAAACATTTCCTTTTCTTCAAGAAGTTGTGTGTAACTGATTTTATTTCTTTTTAATGTTTGGTAGAATTTGACAGTGAACCATCTTGGCATAGAGATTTCTTTCTCAGGTTAACTATAAATCCAGTTTTATTAATAGGGCTATATAGGTTATCTAGTTCATCTTGGGGGAGTTTGAACAGTTTATGGTTTTCAAGGCCTTAGTCCATTTCATGTAAGTTGCTGAATTTGTATGTGTAGAGTGGTTTGAAGTATACTTTTCTTATTTATTTGATGTTTGCAGAATACACAAAAAAGCCTATTTCATTTCTGGCATTGGTAGTTTTAGCTTCTCTTCTATATTTCCTTGTCAGCCACACCAGAGGCTTACTAATTTTATTGATCTTAAATCAGGAGTCAGATTTCTTAATATTCTGGATGGTTTTACCGTTTTCAGTTTAACTAATTTCAGCTCATTTTTATAATGTTCTTCTGCTTGCTTTGTGCTTATTTTGCTCATTTTTTATTTTCTTTTATTTATTTATTTTTTGAGATGACATCTCACTCTGTTACCCAGGCTGGAGTGCAGTGGCATGATCTCTGCTCACTGCAACCCCCGCCTCCCAGATTCAAGTGATTCTCCTGCCTCAGCCTCCTGAGTGGTTGGGATTACAGGTGTGTGCTACCACGCTTGGCTAATTTTCATGTTTTTTTTTTTTTTTTTTGAGACGGCGTTTCGCCCTTGTTACCCAGGCTGGAGTGCAATGGCGCGATCTCGGCTCACCGCAACCTCCGCCTCCTGGGCTCAGGCAATTCTCCTGCCTCAGCCTCCTGAGTAGCTGGGATTACAGGCACGTGCCACCATGCCCAGCTAATTTTTTGCACTTTTAGTAGAGACGGGGTTTCACCATGTTGACCAGGATGGTCTCGATCTCTCGACCTCGTGATCCACCCGCCTCGGCCTCCCAAAGTGCTGGGATTACAGGCATGAGCTACTGTGCCTGGCCCATTTTTTGTAGTTTCTTAAGGTAAAGACTATTCACTTGTAAGTTTTCTTTTCTTGTATAAGCGTTTAAGTCATTTTTTAAGTACTGATTTATTTACATCCCACAAATTTTGACATGCAGTGTTTTTACTGTTCAAAGTATTTTCTAATTTCCCTTAAGACTTTCTCTTTGACCCAGTGATCATCTAAAAATTGTCATTTAATTTCCAAGAATTTGGAGATTTTTTTGTTATCTTTATGTAGTTGATTTCAGTTTTAATTCCATTGTGATCAGAAAACATACTTGGTATGATTTCAATGATCTTTCTTGGTGAATGCCCCATGCAGACTTGAAAGTATGTGTGCTCTGTTTTTATTGATTAGAGTGTTCTATAACTGTCAATTAGATGCAGTGGGTTGATGGTGTTGTCCCCTTCCCTATCTTTGCCAATTCTCTCTGCCAGTTCTACATCTTACTAACAAAGGAATGCTGAAGTTCCCAACTGTCATGGTAGATTTACCTCTTTCTCCCTTCCCTTCCTTCAGTTTTTGTCTCGTATATTTTGCAGCTCTTTTGTTAGTTGCATACGCATTTGGTATTGTTATGTCTTCTTGATGAATCGATTCTTCTAATATTACATAACGTTTTACTTTACCTCTAGCAAATATATTTGCTTTGAAGTCCATTTTGTCTGATAATCGCCAACCCAGCTTTTTTGATTAGTGTTCATGTGGATAACCTTTTAAAATTTTTTCTTTTAATATACCTGCACCATTATATTTGCAGTGAGTTTCTTGAGAGCAGCATATGAATAATTCTTGTTGTTGTATGCATTCTGACAACTCCAGTCTTTAAGACTGTGTGTAGACCATTTTCATTGACTATAATGATTGATATATTTGGGTTCAGTTCTACCATTTTGCTATTTGTTTTCTGTTTGGTCTATCCATTTGACATTCTTCTGTTTCCCCTTCCCTGCCTTCTTTTTGGGTTATTTGAACATATCTAGAATCATCTATTGTGTTTCTTACTGAATCGCTTTACAAGGATGAATTTTTAAAACACTGATCATTCTAAGGATTGTAGTGTTCATAGTTAACTCTTTGCAGTCAACTTAGAAAATGTCACTTCACGTAGAATGGCCATGCTATCTACACATACATACATATATGTGTATATAATATATAATTTGCATACAATATTTAATATCTGTTGTCGAAGATACTATGACTTGCCTACCTTTTATCTATTTTTCTTTTCTTCCTTGTTAATATGACTCTGATTTTGTTCAGTGTGGAAATATCTGTCACTAAATTCTTTTATCCCTTGTTTCATAAAGTCTGGCCTCAAGTGATCTCCAACCTCAGCCTCCCAAGTATCTGGGACTACAGGCACATGCCACCACACCTGGCTAATTTTTGTATTTTTAGTAGAGATAGGGTTTCACCATGTGGCCCAGGCTGGTCTCAAACTCCTGAACTCAAAATTGTCCATGTGTTTCAGCCTCCCAAAGTGCTGAGATTACAGGTGTAAGCCATGGAACCTGGCTGGAATGTTTTAATAACAGCTGTTTTAAAGTCTTTGTCAGATAATTGCAACAGCTGTGCCATCTTAGTATCAGTGTCTGCTGGCTGTCTTTTCCCATGAGAATTGGGATATCCCTGATTCTTTACATGCCAAGTAATTTTGGATTGTATCCTGGGCATTCTGGATGGCATGTTATGAGGCAGGGAGAATGGACAATGCCCAGCTTTTTGTTTCTGCAGGCAGCTGACCTGCTTACATCCAGGCCACAAAATCCAGCGTGCCTTCTCTGGACTGGCTGTGGTTTTGTGGTCAGCTCCATTTTCCAAGCTTTGCAGTTCCAGCCAGATCTGTCCCGCATGTGTGCCACCCAGAGGCCAACCCAGGACCTGGTCTGTGAGTGCTCTGTTAATCTTCACAATGTTTGGAATGCTCCACGAGGTGAGGTGACACCCGTGTGTGCACAGCTCATGTGTGCAGGGGAACCGTGAACCCAGGAGTCTGTAAACAGCCTTTCCCAAGTTCCTCTGGCTGGAAATTTGGGATGTGAGTTACCCTGCTCTGTGGAGCCCTTCTGCAGCCACCTCTTCGTTCCGTGGTCATGCAGCTCAGAAGCACCCAGGGGGAGGACGTGTGCGGTGCAGCCTAGCCTCCTAGATGTAGCAGGCCTGCCGGATGTAGAGGACAATTGGCCTGCACCCATGGGTGTGTCATTGGCTGCTGCCACCATCTCTACCTGATTGCTTAAGGGGTTGTGTTGGGAGAGGACAATCGGGGGAAAATGGAAAAGAAAATGGGGATTTCTAATGGGAGTTTCTTTTCCTGCTACTGGGGCCATAGAGTTTTTTCTGGAATTCTCTGTACCTGCACCTTGGTGTCCCTTTCTGGGTTTCTAGTGCATTGAGTTCAGACTTGAGGAGATCAGGTAGGGGAGAGAGTAAACTACGTGTATCTGATGGAATGTTGGGTTTTGGAGTTCTTCCCTCCTCCTGCTGTTCACTTTCCAGGGTCTTCAAATAATCATCCCAGGTATTCTGTCCAGCTTCCCACGTGTAGCCATTTGGAGTGTGTTTAACCCAACTTACCCAGACCCAGGACTGAGCCTGCTTGTTTTTGTATTAGAGGTTATGCTTATTTTTCCTAAGCTTCTCTTGCACAATCCTCATGGTTTAGAACATCTGTTCAAATCAAAGCTGTGCTGTTCTACTCAGTGGCATCAAATAGCATGTTTTGATGAATTTCTCCACATTTGTTCTTTGTAACACTAAAAAATATGTCCATGTAGTTTAATACTTTTAAATACTTTCAACAGAATTCTTGCTCAGTGTGTCCCAGACGCCAGTGTCTGGTAATAAGCTGTGAAAAACAAAAAATGGATTTACTTTTAAGAAAAATCAATAAATCACAAGAGATGGATTTGATTTTAAAAAGAAAAATGAAAGTTTCTGCTTTATTGAAATATTCATGTTGAAATAGGGAAGAGTCAACTGGGAGGCCACATGCGTGGGGCCTGAGCTCAGAACACACATCTGGGAGATCAATGGCGTGTGTCCTCCAACCTCGTGCCCTGCCCTCCCGAACCTGACCAGCCCACACCTTCTCCCCAAGAGCCTCCAACCACCTGCAGCTCGCCCCATGCCTCTCCCACCTTCCTCAGGCATTTCTCAACAGCGATGCCTTTTGGTTTCTGCTAAAACATACCCATCATTTCAGGCTGAGTGTACCTGGCCACTCCTGAACACCTGCCTGGATTCATCGGGTACATGCTGACCTCTTTCACCGACAAGAGCTCAAAGACCAAGGTGAGATCAGGGTTCCTACTGCAACCCTGCCAGCACTTCATCCCCATGGGACTGGGCCACAGCTAATGGATAAACGCTGTCCTCCCCCATCCTCCCTTCTTCGTGCTCAGGTCCCCACTTTACTGAGGCATGGCCAGAGCAGGTGTTCCTTAAAGGAGAAGCAGGAGCTTTGCAGGCTGGCAGGGGCAATGAGGAGTCAAGCACAGAGTAGGCATCTTCACACTTCAGTGGTGGATGACGGAATTGGTGGTGGTTCTGACGGGCTGGAATGTGGACTGCAAGGTGGAGAAATGTCGCTTGGGATGGTCAAGGTGGAGAGAGGCCAGAGAAACACACTCCTGATGTATCACAATGCACAGATACAGTGTGTATGTGTGTGCAGCGTATCAATCCTGGGCCACCTCGTTCATCATGGGGTCATTTGTTCTTGGTGGTCAGGTCCCCACTTTGTCAAGGCATGGCCAGAGCAGATGTTCCTTAAAGGAGAAGCAAGAGCTGCAGGCTGGCAGGAGACAATGATGAGCCAAGCACCTAGCGTGTAGGTGAGCAATGTATATGTGTGTGCAGTGTGTATGTGTGTGCAGTGTCTATATGTATTCAAGGTATAAGTGTATACAGTATCTGTGAGCAGTGTATATGTGCATACAGTATCTGTGTGTATACAGTGTGTATGGTGTATGTGAGTGAAGTGTGTTTACAGAGTGTGTATAGTGTGGTGTATGTGTGTGTGCCATGTTTTCTGTATACAGTGTATTACAGTGTATGTGTGTACAGGGTGTTTATATTTGTGCAGTGTGTTTATATGGTGTATAAGTGTGTAAAGTGTGTGTGCAGCATGTCTGTGCATAGCGTTCGTGCAGTATGTACAGTGAATGTATAAAGGATGCAGTGTGTATGTGTATAGTGTAGGTGTGTGCAATGTGTATGCATGTGCAGTGTGTGTATATGGTGTATAAGTGTGTACAGCGTGTACAGTGTGCATCTGATTGTGTGTGCATAGTGTGCATGCAGTGTGTTTGCAGTGTTTGTGTATATCGTTTTAAGTGTGTACAGCGTAAAGTGCATAAACTGTGTGCATTATGTGTGTGTACATGGTAAGTGTGCATGTGTATATAGTGTACAGTGTGTGTGCAGTGTATATTTGTGTGCCGTATGTGCATTGTGTGAGCAGTGTGTATAACGTATGTGTGCATTGTGTATGTGCGTGCATGTCTGTGCATAGTGTTTGTGTAGTATATGTGTAGAGTGAGTGTATAAAGGGGGCAGTGTGTATACAGTATACGTGTGTGCAATGTGTATGCATGTGCAGTGTGTGTACATGGTGTATAAGTGTGTAAAGTGTATGTTTACAGTGTTTGTGTATATGGTATATGTGTGTACAGCATGTACAGTGTGCATGTGTATATAGTAGGTGCAGTGTGTATGTGCAGTATGTTTATGTATATAAGTGTATAGTGTGCATGTGTATATAGTGTACAGTGTGTATGCATGCACAGCATATGTGTATGCAGTGTGTGTGTGTGCAGTCTGTGTATGTGTATACAGTATGTGTGTACAGTGTGTATGCATGTGCCATGTGTGTGTATATACACTGTGCATGTGTATATAGTGTATATGTGTATGAAGTGTGTGTTTACAGTGTGTCTATAGTGTGTATGTGTGCAGTGTGTTGGTGTATAAGTGTGCAGTGTTTGCAGTGTGTATGTACAGTGTATAAGTGTGGACAGCATGTGTGAATGTGTATAGTGTCATGTGTAGTGTGTATGTGTGTACAGTGTGTATAGCATATGTGTGTAATGTGTATGCATGTACAGTGTGTGTATGCAGTGTATGTGTACAGTGTATACTGTGTACACTGTGTGTGTGCATTGTGTGTGTAGTGTTTGCGTCTATGGTGTATAAGTGTGTACTGTGTGTGCATTATGTGTGTACAGTTTACAGTGTGTGTGTACAGTGTATACAGTGTGCATGTGTATATACTGTTTATGCAGTGTGCATGTGTGTGCATTATGTATGTGTACAGTGCATGTGTGTGAAGTGTGTTTACAGTGTGTATACGGTGTATAAGTGTATACAGTGTATACCACTGTGCATGTGTATATAGTGTGTGTACAGTGTGTATGCATGTGCAGCTTATGTGTATGCAGTGTGTACTGTATACAGTATGTGTGCAGTGTGCAGTCTGCATATAAGTATGTGCGGTGTGTATGTGTATACAGTGTGCATGTGTATAGTGTATGCGTGGGTAGTGTGTGTGTTTACAGTGTGTATATGGTGTATAAGTGTGTACAGTTTAAAGCATGTGTGGTGTGTGTATCCAATGTGCAAGTGTATAGTGTGTGTACAGTGTATGTGTATACAGTGTGCATGTGTAGTGTATATGTGTGCAGTGTGTGCAGCATCAGTGTGTATACAGTGTGCCTACAGTGTGTGTATGCGTACAGTGTGGGTGTATGCAGTGTGCATGTGTAGTGTGTCTGTACACAGTGTGCATGTGTGTACAGCGTATGTATGTACTCAAGGTATAAGTGTATACAGTATCTGTAAGCAGTGTATATGTGTATACAGTATATGTGTGTATACAGTGTTTATGGTGTATGCATGTGCAGTCTGTTTACAGCATGTGTACAGTGTGTATGTGTGTGCAGTGTCTATGCGTGTGCAGTTTGTGTATAAGTGTATACAGCATAAAGTGCACACAGTGTGTGTGCATTGTGTGTATGTGTACAGTGTGTGCAGTGTATATGTGTATGCAGTATGCATATGTAGTGTGTGTATGCAGTGTGCATATGTACAGTGTACTGTGTATGTGTGTGCAGTGTATAGTGTGTGTGTAGTGTGTTTATATGGTGTATAAGTGTGTAAAGTGTGTGTACAGCATGTCTGTGCAGTGTTTGTGTACAGTGAGTGTATAAAGGGTACCGTGCATATGTGTAAACAGTGTGTATAGTGTATGTGTGTGCAATGTGTATGCATGTGCAGTGTGTATATATGGTGTACAGCGTATACAGTGTGCATGTACAGTGTGTGTATAGTGTATGCAGTACGTGTATGTGGTGTATAGTCGGTATGTGTCTATATTATGTGTAGTGTTTATGTGTATACAGTGCATATGTGTGTGCAATGTGACGTGCAGTGTACGCATATGGTGTATAAGTGTGTACAGCGTGCATGTGTGTGCAGTGTTATGTTTACAGTGTGTGTATATGGTATGTGTGTACAGTCCATGTATGTGTATGCGTGTAGTGTCTGTATGTGGTGTATAAGTGTGTAGTGTGAGCAGTGTGTTTACAGTGTGTTTGAGGTGTGATGGGTTGAGGTGTGATGGGAAGGGTTTGATGGGTGAGGTCTGCTGTGTTGAGGTGTGATGGGTGAGGTGTGATTCATTAAGCTGTGATGGGTTAATCTGTGATGGGTTGAGGTGTGATGGGTGAGGTGTGGTGGGTGATGTATGATGGGTTAAGCTGTGATGGGTGAGGTGTGAGGGGCTGAGGTGTGATGGGTGTGGTGTGATGGGTTAAGCTGTGTATGTGTAATGTGTATGTGCAGTATGTTTATGTATATGGTATATAAGTGTATAGTGTGCATGTGTATATAGTGTACAGTGTGTATGCATGCACAGCATATGAGTATGCAGTGTGTGTGCAGTCTACGTGTATGTGTATACAGTATGTGTGTACAGTGTGTATGCATGTGCCGTGTATGTGTGTATACACTGTGCATGTGTATACAGTGTATATGTGTATGCAGTGTGTGTTTACAGTGTGTATAGTGTGTATGTATGTACAGTGTATGCAGTGTATGTGTGTACAGTGTATAGTGTGTACAGTGTGTGCGCATTGTGTGTGTAGTGTTTGTATTTATGGTGTATAAGTGTACACAGTGTGTATGTGTGTACAGTGTATACAGTGTGCATGTGTATATACTGTTTATGCAGTGTGCATGGGTGTGCATATGTATGTGTACAGTGTATGTGTGCAGTGTGTGTTTACAGTGTGTATACGGTGTATAAGTGTGTACATTATATACCACTGTGTATGTGTATATACCGTGTGTACAGTTTGTATGCATGTGCACTTTGTGTATGCAGTGTGTACTGTGTACAGTATGTGTGCAGTGTGCAGTCTGTGTATAAGTATGTGTGGTGTGTATGTGTATACAGTGTGCATGTGTATAGTGTGTATAGTGTATGCGTGGGCAGTGTGTGTTTAGTGTATATAATGTATAAGTGTGTACAGTGTAAAGTATCTGTGCAATGTATCCAATGTGCAAGTGTATATAGTGTGTGTGCAGTGTGTGTGCTGCATCAGTGTGTATACAGTGTGCCTACAGTGTGTGTATGTGTGCAGTGTGGGTGTATGCAGTGTGCATGTGTATATAGTGTGTGTAGTCTGTATACAATGTGCATGTGTGTACAGTGTATGTACTCAAGGTATAAGTGTATACAGTATCTGTAAGCAGTGTATATGTGTATACAGTATATGTGTGTATACAGTGTGTATGGTGTATGCATGTGCAGTCTGTTTACAGCATGTGTACAGTGTTTTTTGTATATGGTGTATTACATTGTATGTGTGTACAGTGTGTATGTGTGTGCAGTGTCTGCATGTGCAGTGCTTGTGTATAAGTGTATACAGCATAAAGTGCATACAGTGTGTGTGTATTGTGTGTATGTGTACAGTGTGGCCAGTGTATATGTGTATGCAGTGTGCATATGTAGTGTGTATGCAGTGTGCATATGTACAGTGTGCTGTGTATGTGTGTGCAGTGTGTGTATAGTGTGTGTGTAGTGTGTTTATATGGTGTATAAGTGTGTAAACTGTGTGTACAGCATGTCTGTGCAGTGTTTGTGTACAGTGAGTGTATAAAGGGTACAGTGCATATGTGTGAATAGTGTGTATAGTGTATGTGTGTGCAATGTGTATGCATGTGCAGTGTATATATGGTGTATAAGTGTGTACAGCGTATACAGTGTGCATGTACAGTGTGTGTATAGTATATGCAGTACCTGTATGTGGTGTATAGTCGGTATGTGTCTATAGTATGTGTAGTGTTTATGTGTATACAGTGCATATGTGTGTGCAATGTAACGTGCAGTGTATGCATATGGTGTATAAGTGTGTATAGCGTGCATGTGTGTGCAGTGTTTACAGTGTGTGTATATGGTGTGTGTGTACAGTCCATGTATGCAATGTGTACGTGTATACTGTGTAGTGTATGTGTGCAGTGTTTGTGTATATGGTGTATAAGTGGGTACAGTCTAACGTGTTTGTGAATGTGTATAGTGTCATGTGCAGTGTGTGCAGTATGTACAGCATATGTGTGCATTGTGTATGCATGTAGTGTGTGTATGTGGTGTATGTGTAGTGTGAGGAGTGTGTTTACAGTGTGTTTGAGGTGTGATGGGTTGAGATGTGAGGGGTTGAGGTGTGATGGGTTGAGGTGTGATGGGTGAGGTATGATAGGTGAGGTGTGATGGGTTGAGGTGTGATGGGTGACGTGTGATGGGTGAGGTGTGAGGGGTTGAGTTGTGAGGGGTTGAGGTGTGATGGGTGTGGTGTGATGGGTTAGGCTGTGATGGGCTAAGCTGTGTATGTGTAGTGTGTATGTGCAGTATGTTTATGTATATGGTATATAAGTGTATAGTGTGCATGTGTTTATAGTGTACAGTGTGTATGCATGCACAGCATATGTGTATGCAGTGTGTATGCAGTCTATGTGTATGTGTATACAGAATGTGTGTACAGTGTGTATGCATGTGCCGTGTGTGTATACACTGTGCATGTGTATAAAGTGTATATGTGTATGCAGTGTGTGTTTACAGTATAGTGTGTATGTGTGCAGTGTGTTGGTGTATAAGTGTGCAGTGTTTGCAGTGTGCATGTACAGTGTATAAGTGTGGACAGCATGTGTGAATGTGTATAGTGTCATGTGTAGTGTGTATGTGTGTACAGTGTGTATAGCATATGTGTGTAATGTGTATGCATGTACAGTGTGTGTATGCAGTGTATAAGTGTGTACAGTGTATAGTGTGTACATTGTGTGTGTGCATTGTGTGTGTAGTGTTTGCGTCTATGGTGTATAAGTGTGTACTGTGTGCATTATGTGTGTACAGTTTACAGTGTGTATGTGTGTACAGTGTATACAGTGTGCATGTGTATATACTGTTTATGCAGTGTGCATGTGTGTGCATTATGTGTACAGTGTATGTGTGTGAAGTGTGTTTACAGTGTGTATACGGTGTATGTGTACAGTGTATACCACTGTGCATGTGTAGTGTGTGTACAGTGTGTATGCATGTGCAGCTTATGTGTATGCAGTGTGTATTGTGTGCAGTCTGCATATAAGTATGTGCAGTGTGTATGTGTATACAGTGTACATGTGTATAGTGTGTATAGTGTATGCGTGGGTAGTGTGTGTTTACAGTGTGTATATGGTGTATAAGTGTGTACAGTGTAAAGCATGTGTGGTGTGTGCATCCAATGTGCAAGTGTATAGTGTGTGTACAGTGTATGTGTATACAGTGTGCATGTGTAGTGTGTATATGTGTGCAGTGTGTGCAGCATCAGTGTGCCTACAGTGTGTGTATGCGTGCAGTGTGGGTGTAGGCAGTGTGCATGTGTATATAGTGTGTGTAGTCTGTATACAGTGTGCATGTGTGTACAGTGTATGTAGGTACTCAAGGTATAAGTGTATACAGTATCTGTAAGCAGTGTATATGTGTATACAGTATATGTGCGTATACAGTGTTTATGGTGTATGCATGTGCAGTCTGTTTACAGCATGTGTACAGTGTTTTGTGAAAATGGTGTATTACAGTGTATGTGTGTACAGTGTGTATGTGTGTGCAGTGTCTGCGTGTGCAGTTTGTGTATTAAGTGTATACAGCATAAAGTGCATACAGTGTGTGTGCATTGTGTATATGTGTAGAGTATGTGCAGTGTATATGTGTATGCAGTGTGCACATGTACAGTGTACTGTGTATGTGTGTGCAGTGTGTTTATATGGTGTATAAGTGTGTAAAGTGTGTGTACAGCATGTCTGTGCAGGGTTTGTGTACAGTGAGTGTATAAAGAGTACAGTGCATATGTGTAAACAGTGTGTACAGTGTATGTGTGTGCAATGTGTATGCATGTGCAGTGTGTATATATGGTCTATAAGTGTGTACAGCATATACAGTGTGCATGTACAGTGTGTGTATAGTGTATGCAGTACGTGTATGTGGTGTATAGTCGGTATGTGTCTATATTATGTGTAGTGTTTATGTGTATACAGTGCATATGTGTGTGCAATGTGACGTGCAGTGTATGCATATGGTGTATAAGTGTGTACAGCGTGCATGTGTGTGCAGTGTTATGTGTTTACAGTGTGTGTATATGGTGTGTGTGTACAGTCGATGTATGCAATGTGTACGTGTATACAGTGTAGAAGTGTGTGTAGTGTATGTGTGCAGTGTTTGTGTATATGGTGTATAAGTGGGTACAGTGTAACGTGTGTGTGAATGTGTATAGTGTCATGTGCAGTGTGTGCAGTATGTACAGTGTGTATAGCGTATGTGTGCAATGTGTATGCGTGTAGTGTATGTGGTGTATAAGTGTGTAGTGTGAGCAGTGTGTTTACAGTGTGTTTGAGGTGTGATGGGTTGAGATGTGAGGGGTTGAGATGTGATGGGAAGGGTTTGATGGGTGAGGTCTGCTGGGTTGAGGTGTGATAGGTGAGGTGTGATGGGTGAGGTATGATTCATTAAGCTGTGATGGGTTGAGGTGTGATGGGTGAGGTGTGGTGGGTGATGTGTGACGGGTTAAGCTGTGATGGGTGAGGTGTGATGGGTTGAGGTGTGAGGGGTTGAGTTGTGAGGAGTTCAGGTGTGATGGGTGTGGTGTGATGGGTTAGGCTGTGATGGGTTAAGCTGTGTATGTATAGTGTGTATGTACAGTATGTTTATGTATATGGTATATAAGTGTATAGTGTGCATGTGTATATAGTGTACAGTGTGTATGCATGCACAGCATATGTGTATGCAATGTGTGTGTGCAGTCTATGTGTATGTGCATACAGTATGTGTGTACAGTGTGTATGCATGTGCCGTGTATGTTTATATACACTATGCATGTGTATATAGTGTATATGTGTATGCAGTGTGTGTTTACAGTGTGTTTATAGTGTGTATGTGTGCAGTGTGTTGGTGTATAAGTGTGCAGTGTTTGCAGTGTGTATGTACAGTGTATAAGTGTGGATAGCATGTGTGAATGTGTATAGTGTCATGTGTAGTGTGTATGTGTACAGTGTGTATAGCATGTGTGTAATGTGTATGCATGTACAGTGTGTGTATGCAGTGTATAAGTGTGTACAGTGTATAGTGTGTACACTGTGTGTGTAGTGTTTGCACCTATGATGTATAAGTGTGTACAGTGTGTGTGCATTGTGTGTACAGTTTACAGTGCTTGTGTATGTGTGTACAGTGTATATACTGTGTTTATGCAGTGTGCATGTGTGTGCATTTATGTGTACAATGTATGTGTGTGCAGTGTGTGTTTACAGTGTGTATACGGTGTATAAGTGTGTACATTATATACCACTGTGCATGTGTATATAGTGTGTGTACAGTGTGTATGCATGTGCAGTTTATGTGTATGCAGTGTGTACTGTGTACAGTATGTGTGCAGTGTGTATCTGTGTATAAGTATGTGCGGTGTGTATGTGTATAGTGTGTATAGTGTATGCGTGGGCAGTGTGTGTGTTTACAGTGTGTATATGGTGTATAAGTGTGTACAGTGTAAAGTATGTGTGCAGTGTGTGTATCCAGTGTGCAAGTGTATATAGTGTGTGTACAGTGTATGTGTATACAATGTGCATGTGTAGTGTGTATATGTGTGCAGTGTGTGTGCAGCATCAGTGTGTATACAGTGTGCATGCAGTGTGGGTGTATTCAGTGTGCATGTGTATACAGTGTGTGTAGTCTGTGTATACAGTGTGCATGTGTGTACAGTGTGTATGTGTGTGCAGAGTCTATGCATGTGCAGTGCTTGTGTATAAGTGTATACAGCATAAAGTGCATAGTGTGTGCATTGTATGTGTAGTGTATATGTGTATGCAGTGTGCATATGTACAGTGTACTGTGTATGTGTGTGCAATGTGTGTATAGTGTGTGTGTAGTGTGTTTATATGGTGTATAAGTGTGTAAAGTGTGTGTGCAGCATGTCTGTGCAGGGTTTGTGTACAGTGAGTGTATAAAAGGTACAGTGCATATGTGTAAACAGTGTGTATAGTGTATGTGTGTGCAATGTGTATGCATGTGCAGTGTGTATATATGGTGTATAAGTGTGTACATCGTATACAGTGTGCATGTACAGTGTGTGTATAGTGTATGCAGTATGTATGTGGTGCATAGTGGGTATGTGTATATAGTATGTGTAGTGTGTATGTGCATACAGTGCATATGTGTGCGCTATATGACGTGCAGTGTATGCATATGATGTATAAGTGTGTACAGCATGCATATGTGTGCAGTGTTGTGTGTACAGTGTGTATATGGTGTGTGTGTACAGTCCATGTATGCAATGTGTATGTGTATACAGTGTAGAAGTGTGTGTATAGTGTGTATGTGTGCAGTGTTTGTGTATAAGTGTGTACAGTGTAACGTGTGTGTGTGAATGTGTATAGTGTCATGTGCAGTGTGTGCAGTGTGTATAGCATACGTGTGCAATGTGTATGCGTGTAGAGTGTGTGCAGTGTGTTTGAGATGTGATGGGTTAAGATGTGATGGGAAGGGTTTGACGGGTGAGGTCTGCTGGGTTGAGGTGTGATAGGTGAGGTGTGATTCATTAAGCTGTGATGGGTTAATCTGTGATGGGTTGAGGTGTGATGGGTGAGGTGTGGTGGGTTGAGGTGTGATGGGTGAGGTGTGATGGGTGTGCTGTGATGGGTTAGGCTGTGATGGGTTAAGCTGTGTATGTGTAGTGTGTATGTGCAGTATGTTTATGCATATGGTATATAAGTGTATAGTGTGCATGTGTATATAGTGTACAGTGTGTATGCGTGCACAGCATAAGTGTATGCAGTGTGTGTGTGTGCAGTCTATGTGTATGTGTATACAGTATGTGTGTACAGTGTGTATGCATGTGCCGTGTATGTGTGTATACACTGTGCATGTGTAGTGTATATGTGTATGCAGTGTGTGTTTACAGTGTGTATATAGTATGTGTGCAGTGTGTTGGTATATAAGTGTGCAGTGTTTGCAGTGTGCATGTACACTGTATAAGTGTGGACAGCATGTGTGAATGTGTAGTGTCATGTGTAGTGTGTATGTGTGCAGTGTGTGTACAGTGTGTATAGCATGTGTGTAATGTGTATGCATGTACAGTGTGTGTATGCAGTGTATAAGTGTGTACAGTGTATAGTGTGTACACTGTGTGTTTGCATTGTGTGTGTAGTGTTTGCGTCTATGGTGTATAAGTGTGTACAGTGTGTGTGCATTGTGTGTACAGTTTACAGTGTGTGTGTGTACAGTGCATAGTGTGCATGTGTACTGTTTATGCAGTGTGCATGTGTGTGCATTATGTATGTGTACAGTGTATGTGTGTGCAGTGTGTTTACAATGTGTATATGGTGTATAAGTGTGTACAGTGTATACCACTGTGCATGTGTATATAGTGTGTGTACAGTGTGTATGCATGTGCAGTTTATGTGTATGCAGTGTGTACTGTGTACAGTATGTATGCAGTGTGCAGTCTGCGTGTAAGTATGTGCAGTGTGTATGTGTATACAGTGTGCATGTGTATAGTGTGTATAGTGTATGCGTGGGCATTGTGTGTGTTTATAGTGTGTATATGGTGTATAAGTGTGTGCAGTGTGTGTATCCAGTGTGCAAGTGTATATAGTGTGTGCAGTGTATGTGTATAGTGTGTGTACAGTGTATGTGTATAATGTGCATGTGTAGTGTGTATATGTGTGCAGTGTGTGTGCAGCATCAGTGTGTATACTGTGTGCATACAGTGTGTATGTGTATACAGTGTATGTGTGCAGTGTGAGTGTATACACTGTGCATGTGTATGTAGTATGTGTAGTCTGTGCATAGTGTGCATTTGTGTACAGTGTGTATGTGTGCGGATGGATGGATGGACAGATGAACAAAGTCAGAAGGTGACAGTGGTTTAAAGATTTGGGAAAGGGGTTAGTAAGCTTACCAGTTCAGATGGACTAGACACCGAGGCTGCAATGAGACGCCACTTCATGCCTGTTAGGATGATGACGGTTAATAAGTAAATAAACAAATCCAGAAAATAGCACACACTGACAAATCGTGCAGACACTGGAGTTCCCCCACTCTGTCAGTGGGAATGGGAAAATGGTGCAGCCTCCGTGGAAACTTCGTGAAAATGTCAAACACATAGTTGTCACATGACCCAGATGTCACACTACTATATACACAGAGATACTGAAAACCTATGCTCATACAAAAATGTGTATAGAAACAGATAACAGCATTATTCATAACAGCCAAAAAGTGGGTGCAGCCCAATGTCCATCAATGGAGGAATGAATCAATAAAATGTTGCATATTCATGTTCCCTTAAATCACAATGGAATATTACTCAGCCAGAAACAGGAAGCACTGACACCTGCTACAACCTGGATGAACCTTGAGAACCAGATACCGAGTGGAAAAAGCCAGACCACTCACGTGAAATGTCAACAAGAGGCAGATCCACGGAGACAGAAAGTGGATTCATGGTCGCCACAATTACAGGGGAGAGGAAAATGGGTAGACGCTGCTAAGGAGAACAGGGTTCCTTTCTGGGGTGATGGGAATGTTCTGGACTTAGAGGTGACAGCTGCACAGCCCTGCAGGTCCGCTGAAACCCACCAAAGTGTGCACTGCAGCAGGGTGAATTTTATGGTCTATGAATTATGTCTCATTTTTTTAAAGGCCAAAAATCAGGGGTAGAGGGAGTTGTGAGGGAAGTGTCACTGAGAACATAAGGTGGGCATCCCTCAGAAAGGTCTCCCTCCCAACCCAGGGAGCTGCCAGTCTGGAGGTGATGAGGCAGGCAGATCCCTGGGGTGTCCATGGGAAAGCAGGGAGTGGAGCTGAAGCAGCAGGCAAGGCTGGCATGGCGGCTAGAGGGGGTGAAAGTAGAGGCACCAGGCCACTGAGCGGGGCTGAGCCATCCTCGTGGGCCTCTGGGGCTTGCTTAGAGAGTGATGCGGCTTTATAGACTTTGGGGCAGAGGAACGATGGGGGCAACAACCATAGAAGGGGTTGGGGCATGGGGATCTTGCTGAACCCTGAAGGCTGAAGCCAGGGAGATGGTGGCAGCACCTTTGGAAGGCGGAGCTGTGGGAAAAGGGTCAGACAGGGGATGAGCGGAGCTGTGGGGACCCTGTGCTGAATGAGTTAGCCCAGGACCAAGAATCCTCGAGGCACAGTTGAGCTCCCTGGCACTGGGCACCCACCAGACGTGCACTCAGTGTGCAGCACTTGCTGTATTTTGCTGCTGGAGATACCAGCTCTTAACCAGGGCATAAGAAACCAGGAGGTCCACCTTCCCTTTGGGTGGTGGGGGCTGGAAGGTCTCGGGATGCTGTGAGCATCACAGGAAGGCAGGCGGGAGGATGCCCAGATGGGAAGGCACAGGGTCAGGGCGCACGCCTGGGGAAGCAGAGCCTCCGCTCATGAGTGCAGCTGAGCGACCCTCACCGTCCAGTTCTTTGGTCCATGAACTGATACTCAGGCCCTGCCCTCCCTAGCCCAGCAGGGAATCACGTGAGGGCTAGGGGCCACGACGCAAGAGGAAGACCTGCCTGCACCAGGCACAAGCTCAATACCTGATGGATCATGACAGTGATGGTGGCAGACCAGATGGAAAATGGCCCCAGTTCTCCACACCCCCTTTGCCCATCCTCCTCGCAATGTTGCATGCCAGTTGCTCTCATGAGGGTGTGGAACCTTCTTGGGGCTGAACTGGCTTGTGGATTATAGTACCTTGGCCATGCAGTCTCTAGCCCAGGCCTCACTTGCTCTGTGTCTCTTAGAACCTGAAGGAGAGCAAGCCCACACTGGCCTGCAGGGGGGTGACAGACCACCCAGGGCAGAGCTGAGCCAGACCAGCCAAGCCCACCCTAAACCCTGCAGCCCTCTGCCACCTACCAGCAGACCACAGAGACACAGAGAGCCTTGCCAAAATTATCCAAGGTCCACTGACATAGGGGAACCACTTAGTTGGCCCATAGACACGAGAACTAACAAATGGTGGTTGTGTTGAGCCACTGAAGTTCTGCGTGGTTTGTTACACAGCAGTGCCCAACTGATACAAACTCAACAACAACAACAAATAAAAAGGATAAACAGGAATGAAGTGGACCCAGTCAAAACCCACTGGATACTCACTTTGTGCTGGGTACCACACTGACTCAAATCTTACGTTCCACAGAAGATCACTGAATGAATGAAGGAAATGTCCAAACCAGGTCCACAACTCAGCTGTGTCCACTCAGAGAATCCCCTTCTAAGACAGTCTCAGTAAACAACCTCCCTCACACTAATGGGCTAGCCAACTCGCAGCTTGTTTGCCACAGCAGGAACCAGGTGAGCTGTCTATACATCTGGAGCTCAGCATAAATCCTCAGAGGTCGTGTCACAGGAGAAACGTCAGCCAGGGAGCAACCCATCCAAGCAGAGAGAGCTGGCTGTGTTTCTTTCGTTCACTCAACAAACATGCATTTTGTGACTGATGGGTGAGCTGCACCAAGTGTTTAAAGGAATGGCTCCTGCCCTCCCTCCAGCCTCCTGAGGTGAGAAGACTGACCTGTTAGTGAACAATCACGACACCACGTCACCTAAACTACTCAAGAGAGAAGTGCAAAGGCCACAGGAGAAGCCCACCTCAGTCTCATGAAACCAGAGAAGGTTCCCTGCAGGAGGAGTTCTCTAAGCCAATTCCTAAAGTACAAATAAAGAGGCAGCCAGATACAGCAGAGATGGGGGCAAAGCAGCCCACAGTAATGACCCCCTTTCATTGAGTACCTACTATCTGCCAAGCACTAGGCTGAACAGCATTTACAGTCATTATTTCCAATTCATATCATAAAACAACCCTGGAAGGTACACACTGTCAATCATCCCCAGCAGAAAAAGAGATAACTCAGACCCAGAGATGTCAACCAACCCACTTGGGGTCATTCAGTAATTACAGACAGGAGAGGGCAGGACTCATTCAGGGATGGTTACCTGCTCCAGTAAACCAGGTGGCTGGATGAGGACCATGAAGATGAAAATAAGGATGATGAAGATGATGAAGATGAAGTTGGTGAAAATGAAGATGATGATGATGATGATGAAGATGAAGCTGGTGAAGATGAAGATGATGAAGACGTACACGTTGAGGCCTCCGAGGTGAGCAGGAATGGATCAGTGTTCTGCCTAAGGAGAAGGCGAGGCATTCAGGACCAGACACAGGAGAAGTGAGGCCACTGGGCAGAGCACAGTAATCTGAGCTGCACTTGAGACAGATCCCACTGACAGCGGCTGGCAGAAGACCTGAGGGGCACAGCTGGGGAGGCACAGTGGTCAGGGCTGGCTGACCCAACAGGACTGGGACGTTCGGTGTCGAATTCTGCAGCATGGCCCAGGGTGGTTCTGTCCCACCTGCCTTGGTCAGTGCCAAGCCTGGCACAAGGACAGGGAAGTCTCTGCAGAAGGAGGCTGGCTGAGGCGCTACCTGCAGAGGGTGCCCTGCTCGGCCTTCCTACCACATTTGGGAGAGTGTTGTATGTATCTTCCTCTGGTCAGCAAGGAGCATGGGACTATCAATGTCCCCATGAACGGAAGGAGGGAATCGCCCTACAAACCTGGCATGGTCCTGGACAGGATGTGGCTGGGGAGAGCCATTTGCTGGGGCCAATGGACCCACCAGGCTGGACTCTGGTAGGAGCTTTCTGCTCTCTCCTGGTTCACTGTTGCTGGCCTTGCTTTTGACTGGCCACAGCCCACTTCAAAGCTGTGATGAGACTAACAGGCTTCCTGATGCCTGCTCAAGAGGACTCGTGCGAGCCCCATGAAGCTCTGTCCATCCATGCCACCAGCTCTCCCCAGAGCAGGGCCCTGTCTGCTGAGGTGTACTCTCTGTGTACCCAGAGAGTCACCTCTCATTTGGCTGGAAATCCATCACTAAGAGTTGCTCCATTCCAGCCTGTCACGTCACATTCCTGGCTGCTGCAGGCTTAAGTCACTACTAAATCTTATGTAAGAGTCATGATTGGTCAGCACAGGTCTATTTTCAGAAGCATCGGACGGTAACTGACTTTGAACACAGACGCATGTTGGCAGCAAGTGATTGATTTGAGGACCCAGATTTAAAGACACATGTCTCCTTAGATTTAATGCATGAAAAGCACTTCGGGCAAAGAGGACCTTTTCTGTGTTTATTTTTCTCTTCTTTTGCCTAAGAGTGACACCCCCTACTTTATCAGCAACCTATGAGCTCCCAGCTTCTCACTGAAATAGTGCTCCTGGAAAGGGAGGGGCATGGTGAGGACAGGAGTGATATCTGGTGAGCAAAACTGAAGCCAGCATTTTCAAGGATCACAGTCCATGGAGACCACACCTCCAACCCACCCACACCAAAACCAAGCAGCACAAACAGGGTGCACGAGGCCCCCAGTGTCCAATCTATTTGTGGTGTCAGCATGTTCCACCTTCCTCAAGGTCATCCAAGGAAATCAGGATCCACCTTCATGTTCACAGCTGCACATGTCCATGCAATGACTGTACCTTGTCTTTACACAACTTCTCTACTTTGGGGACCCCAGACTATCTGCAGCCCAGACCTCCCCTTGGAACTACAGAGTCCTGACGGGGGGTCTGCCTGGCTGTCGTCTCCACTGGGATGACTGATGCCCATCTATGCCCCACATAGGACTGTCGGCTATCTCTCAAAACCACCTCACTGCAGCAGAAGGCACCCCATCTATCCATCCAGTGGCTCGCATTGAAAACCCTGGAGTCAACTACAACTTTCCTTTTACTCACAATCCACAAACCAAGGCATCCTCCAAACACCCTCAACCTGCCCTTCCCGGTAGATCCAGAATCCCAACATTTCTTTCCCAGTAACTGAGCCTGGCCCTGCCACAGAGCCACAGAATGTTTCTTAACACATAGACGTCAGATCATGTCACTCCTCTGCTCAAAATCCTCATCTCACTCACAATGAAACCACAAGTAACAGGCACAGCCAAAAAGGAGGCCAGTCTGCCCTGCCCCACCCTTACTCGCCGGGTCTCCTGATTCTCTTCCCCTTTGTATTAACCTATGGCTGCATCATCACCGCCACCACGACCTTGATGACTTCAACAGCAACACTCACCATATGACAGGTTCCCTGGGTCAGGAGTCCAGGAGTGGCTGAACTGGGTGATGACTGCTTAGGATCTCAAAACACTGCAACCTATGTATCAGAGCTGGGGCTCACCTGGAGGCCGGGATAAGGAAGAATCTGCTTTCGACCTCCTTCAGAACACTGGCAGGCTCTGTTTCTTCTGATTATAGGATCAAAGGTCTGGCTTCTTGCTTGCTGTAAGCTGGAGGCCACCCACAGCTCCTCTAGGATACCCACAGCTTCTAGAGGCCACCTACAGGTCCCCTAGGATACCCACAGCTCCTAAAGACCAGCCACAGCTCCTCTAGGATATCCACAGCTTCTAGAAGCCACCCGCACCTCCTCTAGGATACCCACAGCTTCTAGAGGCCACCCCCAGCTCCTCAAAGATTCCCACACTTCCTAGAGGCTACCCACAGCTCCTCTAGGACACCCACAGCTTCCAGAGGCCACCCGCAGTGCGTCAAAGATAGCCAGAGCTTCTAGGGGCCACCCGCAGCTCCTCAAAGATACCCAGAGTTTCTATATACCACCCGCAGCTCCTCTAGGATACCCAAAGCTTCTAGAGGCCACCCACAGCTCAGCTAGGACACCCACAGCTTCTAGAGGCCACCTTGCAGCTCCTCAAAGATAACCAGTTGCTAGAGGCCATCCGCAGCTCCTCTATGATACCAACAGTTTCTAGAGGCCACCCGCAGCTCCTCAAAGATACCCAGAGCTTCTAGAGGCCACCCACAGTTCCTCAAAGATACCCACAGTTTCTGGAGGCCACCCACAGCTCCTCTAGGATACCCACAGTGCCTAGAAGCTACCTGCACCTCCTCAAATATACCCACAGTTTCTAGAGGCCACCTGCAGCTCCTCTAGGATACCCACAGCTCCTAGAGGCCATTCGCAGCTCCTCAAAGATACCCACAGTTCCTATAGGCCACACGCAGCTCCTCAATGATACCCACTGTTCCTAGAGGCCACCCGCAGCTCCTAAAAGATACCCACTGTTCCTAGAGGCCATCTGAAGCTCCTCAAATATACCCACAGCTTCTAGAGGCCACCTGCAGCTCCTCTATGATACCCACAGCTCCTAGAGGCCACCCGCAGCTCCTCAAACATACCCACAGCTCCTAAAGACCAGCCGCAGCTCCTCTAGGATACCCACAGCTTCTAGAGGCCACGCACAGCTACTCTAGGATACCCACAGCTTCTAGAGGACACCTGCACCTCGAATAGGATACCCACAGCTTTTAGAGGCCACCCGCAGCTCCTCAAAGATATCCAGTTTCTAGAGGCCACCCGCAGCTCCTCTATGATACCCACAGTATCTGGAGGCCACCCACAGCTCGTCTAGGATACCCACACTTCCTAGAGGCCACCCGCAGCTCCTCTAGGATACCCACAGCTTTTAGAGGCCACCCGCAGCTTCTGAAAGATATCCAGTTTCTAGAGGCCACCCGCAGCTCCTCTATGATACCCACAGTTTCTGGAAGCCACCCACAGCTCCTCTAGGATACCCACAGTGCCTAGAGGCTACCGACACCTCCTCAAAGATACCCACAGTTTCTAGAGGCCACCCGCAGCTCCTCTAGAGTACCCCCAGTTTCTAGAGGCCACCTGCAGCTCCTCTAGGATACCCACAGTTTCTAGAGGCCACCTGCAGCTCCTCAAGGATACCCACAGCTCCTAGAGGCCACCCACAGCTACTCAAAGATACCCACAGTTCCTAGAGGCCACACGCAGCTCCTCAACGATACCCACTGTTCCTTGAGGCCACCGCAGCTCCTCAAAGATACCCAGAGCTTCTAGGGGCCACCTACAGCTCCTCAAAGATACCCACAGTTTCTAGATACCACCCGTAGCTCCTCTAGGATACCCAAAGCTTCTAGAGCCAACCCGCAGCTCCTCAAAGATACCCAGTTTCTAGAGGCCACCCGCAGCTCTGCTAGGATACCCACAGCTTCTAGAAGCCACCCGCAGCTCCTCAAAGATACCCAGTTTCTAGAGGCCACCCGCAGCTCCTCAAATATACCCAGAGCTTCTAGAGGCCACCCACAGCTCCTCAAAGATACCCACAGTTTCTGGAGGCCATCCACAGTTCCTCTAGGATGTCCACAGTGCCTAGAGACTACCCACACCTCCTCAAAGATACCCACAGTTTATAGAGACCACCGGCAGCTCCTCTAGGATATCCACAGCTTCTAGAGGGCACTCGCAGCTCCTCTAGGATATCCACAGCTTCTAGAGGCCACCCGCAGCTCCTCTAGGATATCACCAGCTCCTAGAGGCCACCCGCAGCTCCTCTAGGATATCCACAGCTCCTAGAGGCCACAGGCAGCTCCTCTAGGATACCAACAGTGCCTAGAGACTATACGCACCTCCTCAAAGATACCCACAGTTTCTAGAGGCCACCCGCAGCTCCTCTAGGATACCCACAATTTCTAGAGGCCACACGCAGTTCCTCTAGGATACTCACAGATCCTAGAGGCCACCCGCAACTCCAAAATGATACAGTTCCTAGAGGCCACCCGCAGCTCCTCAAAGATATCCACTGTTCCTAGACGCCATCAGCAGCTACTCAAATATACCCACAGCTTCTAGAAGCCACCTGCAGTTCCTCTATGATACCCACAGCTTCTAGAGGCCATCTGCAGCTCCTCAAACATACCCACAACTGCTAGAGACCACCCGCAGCTCCTCTAGGATACCCACAGCTTCAAGAGGCCACCGCAGCTCCTCTAGGATACCCACAGCTTCTAGAGGCCACCTGTAGCTCGTCTAGGATACCCACACTTCCTAGAGGACACCAGCAGCTCCTCTAGGATACCCACAGCTTTTAGAGGCTACCCGCAGCTCCTCAAAGATATGCAGTTTCTAGAGACCACCTGCAGCTCCTCTATGACACCCACAGTTTCTGGAGGCCACCCACAGCTCCTCTAGGATACACACAGTGCCTAGAGTCTACCCACACCTCCTCAAAGATACCCACAGTTTCTAGAGGCCACCCGCAGCTCCTCTAGGATACCCACAGTTTCTAGAGGCCACCTGCAGTTCCTCAAAGATACCCACAATGTCTAGAGGCCACCCGCAGCTCCTCAAAGATACCCACTGTTCCTAGAGACCACACGCAGCTCCTCAATGATACCCACTGTTCCTAGAGGCCACCTGCAGCTCATCAAATATACCCACTGTTCCTAGAGGCCATCTGCAGCTCCTCAAATATACCCACAGCATATAGAGGCCACCTGCAGCTCCTCTATGATACACACAGCATCTAGAGGCCACCCACAGCATCTAGAGGCCACCCGCAGCTCCTCAAATATACCCACAGCTCCTAGAGACCACCCGCAGCTCCTCCAGGATACCCACAGCTTCTAGAGGCCACTTCCAGCTCCTCTAGGATATCCACAGCTTCTAGAGGCCACCCACAGCTCGTCTAGAATATCCACACTTCCTAGAGGCCACTCGCAGCTCCTCTAGGATACCCACAGATTCTAGAGGCCACCCGCAGCTCCTCAAAGATACCCACAGCTTCTAGAGGCCACCCGCAGCTCCTCTAGGATACCCACAGCTCATAGAGACCACCCGCAGTTCCTCAGAGATACCCAGTTTCTAGAGGCCACCCGCAGCTCCTCAAAGATACCCACTGCTGCTAGAGGCCACCCACAGCCCCTCTAGAATACCCAGTTTCTATAGGCAACTGGCAGCTCCTCTAGGATACCCACAGGTTCTAGCAGCCACCCGCAGCTCCTCTTGGATATCCACAGCTTCTAGAGGCAACCTGCACCTCCTCTAGGATACCCACAGCCCCTAGAGGCCACCTGCAGCTCCTCTAGGATATCCACAGTTTCTAAAGGCCCCTCGCAGCGCCTCTAGGATACCCACAGCTCCTAGAGGCCACCCACAGCTCCTCTAGGATACCCACAGCTCCTAGAGGCCACCCGCAGCTCCTCTAGGATACCCACAGCTCCTAGAGACCACCCGCAGCTCCTCTATGATACCCACAGTTTCTGGAGGCCACCCACAGCTCCTCTAGGATACCCACAGTGCCTACAGTCTACCCACACCTCCTCAAAGATACCCACAGTTTCTAGAGGCCACCCGCAGCTCCTCTAGGATACCCACAGTTTCTAGAGGCCACCTGCAGTTCCTCAAAGATACCCACAATGTCTAGAGGCCACCCGCAGCTCCTCAAAGATACCCACTGTTCCTAGAGGCCACACGCAGCTCCTCAATGATACCCACTGTTCCTAGAGGCCACCTGCAGCTCCTCAAATATACCCACTGTTCCTAGAGGCCATCTGCAGCTCCTCAAATATACCCACAGCATATAGAGGCCACCTGCAGCTCCTCTATGATACCCACAGCTTCTAGAGGCCACCCGCAGCTCCTCAAATATACCCACAGCTCTTAGAGACCACCCGCAGCTCCTCCAGGATACCCACAGCTTCTAGAGGCCACTTCCAGATCCTCTAGGAAATACACAGCATCTAGAGGTCACCCACAGCTCGTCAGCTCGTCTAGAATATCCACACTTCCTAGAGGCCACCCGCAGCTCCTCTAGGATACCCACAGATTCTAGAGGCCACCCGCAGCTCCTCAAAGATACCCACAGCTTCTAGAGGCCACCCGCAGCTCCTCTAGGATACCCACAGCTCATAGAGACCACCCGCAGTTCCTCAGAGATACCCAGTTTCTAGAGGCCACCCGCAGATCCTCAAAGATACCCACTGCTGCTAGAGGCCACCCACAGCCCCTCTAGAATACCCAGTTTCTATAGGCAACCGGCAGCTCCTCTAGGATACCCACAGGTTCTAGCAGCCACCCGCAGCTCCTCTTGGATATCCATAGCTTCTAGAGGCTACCCGCACCTCCTCTAGGATACCCACAGCCCCTAGAGGCCACCTGCAGCTCCTCTAGGATATCCACAGTTTCTCGAGGCCCCTCGCAGCGCCTCTAGGATACCCACAGCTCCTAGAGGCCACCCACAGCTCTTCTAGGATACCCACAGCTCCTAGAGGCCACCCGCAGCTCCTCTAGGATACCCACAGCTCCTAGAGACCACCCACAGCTGCTCTGGATACGCACAGCATCTTGAAGCCACCCGCAGCTCCTCAAAGATACCCACAGCTTCTAGCGGCGACCTACAGCTCCTCTAAGGTACCCACAGCTCCTAGAGGCCACCCTGGCAGCTCCTCTAGGATATCCAGTTTCTAGAGGCCACCCGCAGCTCCTCTAGGATACCCACAGCTTCCAGAGGACACCTACAGCTGCTCTATGATACCCACAGCTTCTAGAGGCCACCCGCAGCTCCTCAAAAATACCCACAGCTCCTAGAGAGCACCCGCAGCTCCTATAGGATACCCACAGCAGCTAGAGGCCACCCGCAGCTCCTCTAGGATACCCACAGTTTCTAGAGGCCACCCGCAGTTCCTCAAAGATACCCACAGTTTCTAGAGGCCACTGCAGCTCCTCAAAGATACCCACTGCACCTAGAGGCCACCCGCAGCTCCTCGAAGCCACCCGCATCTCCTCAAAGATACCCACAGTGTCTGGAGGCCACCCGCAGCTCCTCAAAGATACCCACAGTTCCTAGAGGCCACATGCAGCTCCTCAATGATACCCACTGTTCCTAGAGGCCACCTGCAGCTCCTCAAATATACCCACTATTCCTAGAGGCCATCTGCAGCTCCTCAAATATACCCACAACATCTAGAGGCCACCTGCAGCTCCTCTATGACACCCACGGCTTCTAGAGGCCACCCGCAGCTCCTCAAATATACCCACAGCTCCTAGAGACCACCGGCAGCTCCTCCAGGATACCCGCAGCTTCTAGAAGCCACTTGCAGCTCCTCTACGATACCCACAGCTTCTAGAGGCCACCCACAGATCGTCTAGGATACCCACACTTCCTAGAGGCCACCCGCTGCTCCTCTAGGATACCCACAGATTCTAGAGGCCACCCGCAGCTCTCAAAGATACCCACAGCTTCTGGAGGCCACCTGCAGCTCCTCTAGGATACCCACAGCTCATAGAGACCACCCGCAGTTCCTCAGAGATACCTAGTTTCTAGAGACCACTGAAGCTCCTCAAAGATACCCACTGCTCCTAGAGGCCACCCACAGCTCCTCTAAAATACCCCCAGTTTCTAGAGGCAACCTGCAGTTCCTCTAGGATACCCACAGTTCCTAGAGGCCACCCGTAGCTCCTCTAACATACCCACAGCTCCTAGAGACCACCCACAGCTCCTCTAGGATACCCACAGCATCTAGAGAACACCCGCACCTCCTCTAGGATACCCACAGTTTTTAGAGGCCACCGGCATTTCCTCAAAGATACCCACAGTTTCTAGAGGCCACTGCAGCTCCTCAAAGATACCCCCTGTTCTTAGAGGCCACCCACAGCTCCTCTAGAATACCCACAGTTTCTAGAGGCAACCCGCAGCTCCTCTAGGATACCCACAGCTCCTAGAGGCCACCCACAGCTCCTCTAGGATACCCACAGCTTCTTGAAGCCACCCGCAGCTCCTTAAAGATACCCACAGCTTCTAGCAGCCACCTGCAGCTCCTCTAAGATACCCACAGATTCTGGGGGGCCACCTGCAGCTCCTCTAGGACACCCAAAGCTTCTAGAGGCCACCTGCAGCTCCTGAAAGATACCCAGAGCTTCTAGGGGCCACCTGCAGCTCCTCAAAGAAACCCAGTTTCTAGATACCACCAGTAGTTCCTCTAGGATACCCAAAGCTTCTAGAGCTAACCCGCAGCTCCTCAAAGATACCCAGTTTCTAGAGGCCACCCGCAGCTCCTCTATGATACCCCCAGTTTCTAGAGGCCACCCACAGCTCCTCTAGGATACCCACAGCTCCTAGAGGCCACCCGCAGCTCCTCTAGGATACCCACAGCTAATAGAGACCACCCGCAACTCTTCTGGATACGCACAGCATCTTGAAGCCACCCGCAGCTCCTCAAAGATACCCACAGCTTCTAGCGGCCACCCACAGCTCCTCTAAGATACCCACAGCTCCTAGAGGCCACCCTGGCAGCTTCTCTAGGATATCCAGTTTCTAGAGGCCACCCGCAGCTCCTCTAGGATACCCACGGCTCATAGAGACCACCCGCAGTTCCTCAGAGATACCCAGTTTCTAGAGGCCACTGCAGCTCCTCAAAGATACCCACTGCTCCTAGAGGCCACCCACAGCTCCTCTAGAATACCCCCAGTTTCTAGAGGCAACGTGCAGCTCCTCTAGGATACCCACAGCTCCTAGAAGCCACCCGTAGCTCCTCTAACATACCCACAGCTCCTAGAGACCACCCACAGCTCCCACAGCATCTAGAGGCCACCCGCAGCTCCTCTAGGATACCCACAGTTTCCAGAGGCCACCTGCAGTTCCTCAAAGATACCCACAGTTTCCAAAGGCCACTGCAGCTCCTCAAAGATACCCCCTGTTCTTAGAGGCCACCCACAGCTCCTCTAGAATACCCACAGTTTCTAGAGGCAACCCGCAGCTCCTCTAGGATACCCACAGCTCCTAGAGGCCACCCGCAGCTCCTCTAGGATACCCACAGCTTCTTGAAGCCACCCGCAGCTCCTCAAAGATACCCACAGCTTCAAGCGGCCACCCGCAGCTCCTCTAAGATACCCACAGATTCTGGGGGGCCACCTGCAGCTCCTCTAGGACACCCAAAGCTTCTAGAGGCCACCTGCAGCTCCTGAAAGATACCCAGAGCTTCTAGGGGCCACCTGCAGCTCCTCAAAGAAACCCAGTTTCTAGATACCACCAGCAGTTCCTCTAGGATACCCAAAGCTTCTAGAGCCAACCCGCAGCTCCTCAAAGATACCCAGTTTCTAGAGGCCACCCGCAGCTCCTCTATGATACCCCCAGTTTCTAGAGGCCACCTGCAGGTCCTCAAAGATACCCAGAGCTTCTAGAGGCCACCCACAGCTCCTCTAGGATACCCACAGTGCCTAGAGGCTACCCACACCTCCTCAAAGATACCCACAGTTTCTAGAGGCCACACGCAGCTCCTCTAGAGTACCCACAGTTTCTAGAGGCCACCCGCAGCTCCTCTAGGATACCCACAGTTTCTAGAGGCACCTGCAGTTCCTCAAAGATACCCACAATGTCTAGAGGCCACCCGCAGCTCCTCAAAGATACCCACTGTTCCTAGAGGCCACTTGCAGCTCCTCAATGATACCCACTGTTCCTAAAGGCCACCTGCAGTTCCTCAAATATACCCACTGTTCCTAGAGGCCATTTGCAGCTCCTCAAAGACACCCACAGCTTCTAGAGGCCACCTGCAGCTCCTCTATGATACCCACAGCTTCTAGAGGCCACCCGCAGCTCCTCAAACATAACCACAGCTCCTAGAGAGCACCCACAGCTCCTCTAGGACACCCACAGCAGCTAGAGGCCACCCGCAGCTCCTCTAGGATACACACAGTTTATAGAGGCCACTGCAGCTCCTCAAAGATACCCACTGCACCTAGAGGCCACCCGCAGCTCCTCGAAGCCACCCGCATCTCCTCAAAGATACCCACAGTGTCTGGAGGCCACCCGCAGCTCCTCAAAGATACCCACAGTTCCTAGAGGCCACATGCAGCTCCTCAATGATACCCACTGTTCCTAGAGGCCACCTGCAGCTCCTCAAATATACCCAGTGTTCCTAGAGGCCATCTGCAGCTCCTCAAATATACCCACAGCATCTAGAGGCCACCTGCAGCTCCTCTATGACACCCACAGCTTCTAGAGGCCACCCGCAGCTCCTCAATTATACCCACAGCTCCTAGAGACCACCCACAGCTCCTCCAGGATACACGCAGCTTCTAGAAGCCACTTGCAGCTCCTCTAGGATACCCACAGCTTCTAGAGGCCACCCACAGCTCGTCTAGGAACCCACACTTCCTAGAGGCCACCCGCCGCTCCTCTAGGATACCCACAGATTCTAGAGGCCACCCGCAGCTCCTCAAAGATACCCACAGCTTCTAGAGGCCACCCGCAGCTCCTCTAGGATACTCACGGCTCATAGAGACCACCCGCAGTTCCTCAGAGATACCCAGTTTCTAGAGGCCACTGCAGCTCCTCAAAGATACCCACTGCTCCTAGAGGCCACCCACAGCTCCTCTAGAATACCCCCAGTTTCTAGAGGCAACGTGCAGCTCCTCTAGGATACCCACAGCTCCTAGAGGCCACCCGTAGCTCCTCTAACATACCCACAGCTCCTAGAGCCCACCCACAGCTCCCACAGCATCTAGAGGCCACCCGCAGCTCCTCTAGGATACCCACAGTTTCTAGAGGCCACCTGCAGTTCCTCAAAGATCCCACAGTTTCCAGAGGCCACTGCAGCTCCTCAAAGATACCCCCTGTTCTTAGAGGCCACCCACAGCTCCTCTAGAATACCCACAGTTTCTAGAGGCAACCCGCAGCTCCTCTAGGATACCCACAACTCCTAGAGGCCACCCGCAGCTCCTCTAGGATACCCACAGCTTCTTGAAGCCACCCGCAGCTCCTCAAAGATACCCACAGCTTCTAGCGGCCACCCGCAGCTCCTCTAAGATACCCACAGATTCTGGGGGGCCACCTGCAGCTCCTCTAGGACACCCAAAGCTTCTAGAGGCCACCTGCAGCTCCTGAAAGATACCCAGAGCTTCTAGGGGCCACCTGCAGCTCCTCAAAGAAACCCAGTTTCTAGATACCACCAGCAGTTCCTCTAGGATACCCAAAGCTTCTAGAGCCAACCCGCAGCTCCTCAAAGATACCCAGTTTCTAGAGGCCACCCGCAGCTCCTCTATGATACCCCCAGTTTCTAGAGGCCAACTGCAGGTCCTCAAAGATACCCAGAGCTTCTAGAGGCCACCCACAGCTCCTCTAGGATACCCACAGTGTCTAGAGTCTACCAACACCTCCCCAAAAATACCCACAGTTTCTAGAGGCCACACGCAGCTCCTCTAGGATACCCACAGTTTCTAGAGGCCACCCGCAGCTCCTCTACGATACCCACAGCTCCTACAGGCGACCCGCAGCTCCTCAAAAATACCCACAGTTCCTAGAGGCCACATGCAGCTCCTCAACGATATCCACTGTTCCTAGAGGACATCTGCAGCTCCTCAAACATACTCACAGCTCCTAGAGACCAGCCACAGCTCCTCTAGGATACCCACAGCTTCAAGAGGCCACTGCAGCTCCTCTAGGATACCCACAGCTTCTAGAGGCCACCTGTAGCTCGTCTAGGATACCCACACTTCCTAGAGGCCACCAGCAGCTCCTCTAGGATACCCACAGCTTTTAGAGGCTACCCGCAGCTCCTCAAAGATATGCAGTTTCTAGAGACCACCCGCAGCTCCTCTATGATACCCACAGTTTCTGGAGGCCACCCACAGCTCCTCTAGGATACACACAGTGCCTAGAGTCTACCCACACCTCCTCAAAGATACCCACAGTTTCTAGAGGCCACCCGCAGCTCCTCTAGGATACCCACAGTTTCTAGAGGACACCTGCAGTTCCTCAAAGATACCCACAGCATCTAGAGGCCACCCGCAGCTCCTCAAAGATACCCACTGTTCATAGAGGCCACACGCAGCTCCTCAATGATACCCACTGTTCCTAGAGGCCACCTGCAGCTCCTCAAATATACCCACTGTTCCTAGAGGCCATCTGCAGCTCCTCAAATATACCCACAGCATCTAGAGGCCACCTGCAGCTCCTCTATGATACCCACAGCTTCTAGAGGCCACCCGCAGCTCCTCAAATATACCCACAGCTCCTAGAGACCACCCGCAGCTCCTCCAGGATACCCACAGCTTCTAGAGGCCACTTCCAGCTCCTCTAGGATATCCACAGATTCTAGAGGCCACCCACAGCTCGTCTAGAATATCCACACTTCCTAGAGGCCACCCGCAGCTCCTCTAGGATACCCACAGATTCTAGAGGCCACCCGCAGCTCCTCAAAGATACCCACAGCTTCTAGAGGCCACCCGCAGCTCCTCTAGGATACCCACAGCTCATAGAGACCACCCGCAGTTCCTCAGAGATACCCAGTTTCTAGAGGCCACCCGCAGCTCCTCAAAGATACCCACTGCTGCTAGAGGCCACCCACAGCCACTCTAGAATACCCAGTTTCTATAGGCAACCGGCAGCTCCTCTAGGATACCCTCAGGTTCTAGCAGCCACCCGCAGCTCCTCTTGGATATCCATAGCTTCTAGAGGCAACCCGCACCTCCTCTAGGATACCCACAGCCCCTAGAGGCCACCTGCAGCTCCTCTAGGATATCCACAGTTTCTAGAGGCCCCTCGCAGCGCCTCTAGGATACCCACAGCTCCTAGAGGCCACCCACAGCTCTTCTAGGATACCCACAGCTCCTAGAGGCCACCCCCAGCTCCTCTAGGATACCCACAGCTCCTAGAGACACACCCACAGCTGCTCTGGATACGCACAGCATCTGGAAGCCACCCGCAGCTCCTCAAAGATACCCACAGCTTCTAGCGGCCACCTACAGCTCCTCTAAGATACCCACAGCTCCTAGAGGCCACCCTGGCAGCTCCTCTAGGATATCCAGTTTCTAGAGGCCACCCGCAGCTCCTCTAGGATACCCACAGCTTCCAGAGGACACTTGCAGCTGCTCTATGATACCCACAGCTTCTAGAGGCCACCCGCAGCTCCTCAAACATACCCACAGCTCCTAGAGAGCACCCGCAGCTCCTATAGGATACACACAGCAGCTAGAGGCCACCCGCAGCTCCTCTAGGATACCCACAGTTTCTAGAGGCCACCCGCAGTTCCTCAAAGATACCCACAGTTTCTAGAGGCCACTGCAGCTCCTCAAAGATACCCACTGAACCTAGAGACCACCCGCAGCTCCTCGAAGCCACCCGCATCTCCTCAAAGATACCCACAGTGTCTGGAGGCCACCCGCAGCTCCTCAAAGATACCCACAGTTCCTAGAGGAGACATGCAGCTCCTCAATGATACCCACTGTTCCTAGAGGCCACCTGCAGCTCCTCAAATATACCCACTGTTCCTAGAGGCCATCTGCAGCTCCTCAAATATACCCACAGCATCTAGAGGCCACCTGCAGCTCCTCTATGACACCCACGGCTTCTAGAGGCCACCCGCAGCTCCTCAAATATACCCACAGCTCCTAGAGACCACCCGCAGCTCCTACAGGATACCCGCAGCTTCTAGAAGCCACTTGCAGCTCCTCTACGATACCCACAGTTTCTAGAGACCACCCACAGCTCGTCTAGGATACCCACACTTCCTAGAGGCCACCCGCCGCTCCTCTAGGATACCCACAGCTCATAGAGACCACCCGCATTTCCTCAGAGATACCTAGTTTCTAGAGACCACTGCAGCTCCTCAAAGATACCCACTGCTCCTAGAGGCCACCCACAGCTCCTCTAAAATACCCCCAGTTTCTAGAGGCAACCTGCAGTTCCTCTAGGATACCCACAGCTCCTAGAGGCCACCCGTAGCTCCTCTAACATACCCACAGCTCCTAGAGACCACCCACAGCTCCTCTAGGATACCCACAGCCTCTAGAGAACACCCGCACCTCCTCTAGGATACCCACAGTTTCTAGAGGCCACCTGCAGTTCCTCAAAGATACCCACAGTTTCTAGAGGCCACTGCAGCTCCTCAAAGATACCCCCTGTTCTTAGAGGCCACCCACAGCTCCTCTAGAATACCCACAGTTTCTAGAGGCAACCCCCAGCTCCTCTAGGATACCCACAGCTCCTAGAGGCCACCCACAGCTCCTCTAGGATAACCACAGCTTCTTGAAGCCACCCGCAGCTCCTTAAAGATACCCACAGCTTCTAGTGGCCACCCGCAGCTCCTCTAAGATACCCACAGATTCTGGGGGGCCACCTGCAGCTCCTCTAGGACATCCAAAGCTTCTAGAGGCCACCTGCAGCTCCTGAAAGATACCCAGAGCTTCTAGGGGCCACCTGCAGCTCCTCAAAGAAACCCAGTTTCTAGATACCACCAGTAGTTCCTCTAGGATACCCAAAGCTTCTAGAGCTAACCCGCAGCTCCTCAAAGATACCCAGTTTCTAGAGGCCACCCGCAGCTCCTCTATGATACCCACAGTTTCTAGAGGCCACCTGCAGGTCCTCAAAGATACCCAGAGCTTCTAGAGGCCACCCACAGCTCCTCTAGGATACCCACAGCTCCTAGAGGACACCCGCAGCTCCTCTAGGATACCCACAGCTCCTAGAGACCACCCGCAGCTCCTCTGGATACGCACAGCATCTTGAAGCCACCCGCAGCTCCTCAAAGATACCCACAGCTTCTAGCGGCCACCCACAGCTCCTCTAAGATACCCACAGCTCCTAGAGGCCACCCTGGCAGCTCCACTAGGATATCCAGTTTCTAGAGGCCACCCGCAGCTCCTCTAGGATACGCACAGCTTCTAGAGGCCACCCGCAGCTCCTCTAGCATACCCACAGCTCCTAGAGGCCACCCACAGCTCCTCCAGGATACCCACAGTACCTAGAGGCTACCCACACCTCCTCAAAGATACCCACAGTTTCTAGAGGCCACCCGCAGCTCCTCTAGAGTACCCAAAGTTTCTAGAGGCCACCCGCAGCTCCTCTAGGATACCCACAGTTTCTAGAGGCACCTGCAGTTCCTCAAAGATACCCACAATGTCTAGAGGCCACCCGCAGCTCCTCAAAGATACCCACTGTTCCTAGAGGCCACTTGCAGCTCCTCAATGATACCCACTGTTCCTAAAGGCCACCTGCAGCTCCTCAAATATACCCAATGTTCCTAGAGGCCATTTGCAGCTACTCAAAGATACCCACAGCTTCTAGAGGCCACCTGCAGCTCCTCTATGATACCCACAGCTTCCAGAGGCCACCCGCAGCTCCTCAAACATACCCACAGCTCCTAGAGAGCACCCGCAGCTCCTCCAGGATACCCACAGCAGCTAGAGGCCACCCGCAGCTCCTCTAGGATACCCACAGATTCTAGAGGCCACCCGCAGCTCCTCAAAGATACCCACAGCTTCTAGAGGCCACCCGCAGCTCCTCTAGGATACCCACGGCTCATAGAGACCACCCGCAGTTCTTCAGAGATACCCAGTTTCTAGAGGCCACTGCAGCTCCTCAAAGATACCCACTGCTCCTAGAGGCCACCCACAGCTCCTCTAGAATACCCCCAGTTTCTAGAGACAACGTGCAGCTCCTCTAGGATACCCACAGCTCCTAGAGGCCACCCGTAGCTCCTCTAACATACCCACAGCTCCTAGAGACCACCCACAGCTCCCACAGCATCTAGAGGCCACCCGCAGCTCCTCTAGGATACCCACAGTTTCTAGAGGCCACCTGCAGTTCCTCAAAGATACCCACAGTTTCCAGAGGCCACTGCAGCTCCTCAAAGATACCCCCTGTTCTTAGAGGCCACCCACAACTCCTCTAGAATACCCACAGTTTCTAGAGGCCACCCGCAGCTCCTCTGGGATACCCACAGCTCCTAGAGGCCACCCGCAGCTCCTCTAGGATACCCACAGCTTCTTGAAGCCACCCGCTGCTCCTCAAAGATACCTCCAGGTTCTAGCGGCCACCCGCAGCTCCTCTAAGATACCCACAGATTCTGGGGGGCCACCTGCAGCTCCTCTAGGACACCCAAAGCTTCTAGAGGCCACCTGCAGCTCCTGAAAGATACCCAGAGCTTCTAGGGGCCACCTGCAGCTCCTCAAAGAAACCCAGTTTCTAGATACCACCAGCAGTTCCTCTAGGATACCCAAAGCTTCTAGAGCCAACCCGAAGCTCCTCAAAGATACCCAGTTTCTAGAGGCCACCCGCAGCTCCTCTATGATACCCCCAGTTTCTAGAGGCCACCTGCAGGTCCTCAAAGATACCCAGAGCTTCTAGAGGCCACCCACAGCTCCTCTAGGATACCCACAGTGCCTAGAGGCTACCCACACCTCCTCAAAGATACCCACAGTTTCTAGAGGCCACACGCAGCTCCTCTAGGATATCCACAGTTTCTAGAGGCCACCCGCAGCTCCTCTACGATACCCACAGCTCCTACAGGCCACCCGCAGCTCCTCAAAAATACCCACAGTTCCTAGAGGCCACATGCAGCTCCTTAACGATATCCACTGTTCCTAGAGGCCACCGGCAGCTCCTCAAAGATACCCACTGTTCCTAGAGGACATCTGTAGCTCCTCAAACATACCCACAGCTCCTAGAGACCAGCCACAGCTCCTCTAGGATACCCACAGCTTCAAGAGGCCACCGCAGCTCCTCTAGGATACCCACAGCTTCTAGAGGCCACCTGTAGCTCGTCTAGGATACCCACACTTCCTAGAGGACACCAGCAGCTCCTCTAGGATACCCACAGCTTTTAGAGGCTACCCGCAGCTCCTCAAAGATATGCAGTTTCTAGAGACCACCCGCAGCTCCTCAATGATACCCACTGTTCCTAGAGGCCACCTGCAGCTCCTCAAATATACCCACTGTTCCTAGAGGCCATCTGCAGCTCCTCAAATATACCCACAGCATATAGAGGCCACCTGCAGCTCCTCTATGATACCCACAGCTTCTAGAGGCCACCCGCAGCTCCTCCAGGAAACCCACAGCTTCTAGAGGCCACTTCCAGCTCCTCTAGGATATCCACAGCTTCTAGAGGCCACCCACAGCTCGTCTAGAATATCCACACTTCCTAGAGGCCACCCGAGGCTCCTCTAGCATACCCACAGATTCTAGAGGCCACCCGCAGCTCCTCAAAGATACCCACAGCTTCTAGAGGCCACCCGCAGCTCCTCTAGGATACCCACAGCTCATAGAGACCACCCACAGTTCCTCGGAGATACCCAGTTTCTAGAGGCCACCCGCAGCTCCTCAAAGATACCCACTGCTGCTAGAGGCCACCCGCAGCCCCTCTAGAATACCCAGTTTCCATAGGCAACCGGCAGCTCCTCTAGGATACCCACAAGTTCTAGCAGCCACCCGCAGCTTCTCTTGGATATCCACAGCTTCTAGAGGCAACCTGCACCTCCTCTAGGATACGCACTGCCCCTAGAGGCCACCTGCAGCTCCTCTAGGATATCCACAGTTTCTAGAGTCCCCTCGCAGCGCCTCTAGGATACCCACAGTTCCTAGAGGCCACCCACAGCTCCTCTAGGATACCCACAGCTCCTAGAGGCCACCCGCAGCTCATCTAGGATACCCACAGCTCCTAGAGACCACCCGCAGCTCCTCTGGATACGCACAGCATCTTGAAGCCACCCGCAGCTCCTCAAAGATACCCACAGCATCTAGCGGCCACCCACAGCTCCTCTAATATACCCACAGCTCCTAGAGGCCACCCTGGCAGCTCCTCTAGGATATCCAGTTTCTAGAGGCCACCCGAGGCTCCTCTAGGATACCCACAGCTCCTAGAGGCCACCCACAGCTCCTCCAGGATACCCACAGTGCCTAGAGGCTACCCACACCTCCTCAAAGATACCCCCAGTTTCTAGAGACCACCCGCAGCTCCTCTAGAGTACCCACAGTTTCTAGAGGCCACCCGCAGCTCCTCTAGGATACCCACAGTTTCTAGAGGCACCTGTAGTTCCTCAAAGATACCCACAATGTCTAGAGGCCACCCGCAGCTCCTCAAAGATATCCACTGTTCCTAGAGGCCACATGCAGCTCCTCAATGATACCCACTGTTCCTAAAGGCCACCTGCAGCTCCTCAAATATACCCACTGTTCCTAGAGGCCATCTGCAGCTCCTCAAAGACACCCACAGCTTCTAGAGGCCACCTGCAGCTCCTCTAGGATACCCACAGCTTCTAGAGGCCACCCGCAGCTCCTCAAACATACCCACAGCTCCTAGAGAGCACCCGCAGCTCTTCTACGATACCCACAGCAGCTAGAGACCACCCGCAGCTCCTCTAGCATACCCACAGTTTCCAGATGCCACCCGCAGTTCCTCAAAGATACCCACAGTTTCTAGAGGCCACTGCAGCTCCTCAAAGATACCCACTGCACCTAGAGGCCACCCGCAGCTCCTCGAAGCCACCCGCATCTCCTCAAAGATACCCACAGTGTCTGGAGGCCACCCGCAGCTCCTCAAAGATACCCAAAGTTCCTAGAGGCCACCTGCAGCTCCTCAAATATACCCACTGTTCCTAGAGGCCATCTGCAGCTCCTCAAATATACCCACAGCATCTAGAGGCCACCTGCAGCTCCTCTATGACACCCACAGCTTCTAGACGCCACACGCAGCTCCTCAAATATACCCACAGCTCCTAGAGACCACCCACAGCTCCTCCAGGATACCCGCAGCTTCTAGAAGCCACTTGCAGCTCCTCTACGATACCCTCAGCTTCTAGAGGCCACCCACAGCTCGTCTAGGATACCCACACTTCCTAGAGGCCACCCGCAGCTCCTCTAGGATACCCACAGATTCTAGAGGCCACCCGCAGCTCCTCAAAGCTTCTAGAGGCCACCCGCAGCTCCTCTAGGATACCCACAGCTCATAGAGACCACCCGCAGTTCCACAGAGATACCCAGTTTCTAGAGACCACTGCAGCTCCTCAAAGATACCCACTGCTCCTAGAGGCCACCCACAGCTCCTCTAGAATACCCCCAGTTTCTAGAGGCAACCTGCAGCTCCTCTAGGATACCCGCAGCTCCTAGAGGCCACCCGTAGCTCCTCTAACATACCAACAGCTCCTAGAGACCACCCACAGCTCCTCTAGGATACCCACAGCATCGAGAGGCCACCCGCAGCTCCTCTAGGATACCCACAGTTTCTAGAGGCCACCTGCAGTTCCTCAAAGATACCCACAGTTTCTAGAGGCCACTGGAGCTCCTCAAAGATACCCCCTGTTCTTAGAGGCCACCCACAGCTCCTCTAGAATACCCACAGTTTCTAGAGGCAACCCGCAGCTCCTCTAGGATACCCACAGCTCCTAGAGGCCACCCGCAGCTCCTCAAAGATACCCACAGCTTCTAGCGGCCACCCGCAGCTCCTCTAAGATACCCACAGATTCTGGGGGGCCACCTGCAGCTCCTCTAGGACACCCAAAGCTTTTAGAGGCCACCTGCAGCTCCTGAAAGATACCCAGAGCTTCTAGGGGCCACCTGCAGCTCCTCAAAGAAACCCAGTTTCTAGATACCACCAGTAGTTCCTCTAGGATACCCAAAGCTTCTAGAGCTAACCCGCAGCTCCTCAAAGATACCCAGTTTCTAGAGGCCACCCGCAGCTCCTCTATGATACCCACAGTTTCTAGAGGCCACCTGCAGGTCCTCAAAGATACCCAGAGCTTCTAGAGGCCACCCACAGCTCCTCTAGGATACCCACAGCTCCTAGAGGCCACCCGCACCTCCTCTAGGATACCCACAGCTCCTAGAGACCACCCGCAGCTCCTCTGGATACGCACAGCATCTTGAAGCCACCCGCAGCTCCTCAAAGATACCCACAGCTTCTAGCGGCCACCCACAGCTCCTCTAAGATACCCACAACTCCTAGAGGCCACCCTGGCAGCTCCACTAGGATATCCAGTTTCTAGAGGCCCCCCGCAGCTCCTCTAGGATACCCACAGCTTCCTGAGGCCAAACGCAGCTCCTCTAGCATACCCACAGCTCCTAGAGGCCACCCACAGCTCCTCCAGGACACCCACAGTACCTAGAGGCTACCCACACCTCCTCAAAGATACCCACAGTTTCTAGAGGCCAACCGCAGCTCATCTAGAGTACCCACAGTTTCTAGAGGCCACCCGCAGCTCCTCTAGGATACCCACAGTTTCTAGAGGCACCTGCAGTTCCTCAAAGATACCCACAATGTCTAGAGGCCACCCGCAGCTCCTCAAAGATACCCACTGTTCCTAGAGGCCACTTGCAGCTCCTCAATGATACCCACTGTTCCTAAAGGCCACCTGCAGGTCCTCAAATATATCCACTGTTCCTAGAGGCCATTTGCAGCTCCTCAAAGACACCCACAGCTTCTAGAGGCCACCTGCAGCTCCTCTATGATACCCACAGCTTCTAGAGGCCACCCGCAGCTCCTCAAACATACCCACAGCTCCTAGAGAGCACCCGAAGCTCCTCCAGGATACCCACAGCAGCTAGAGGCCACCCGCAGCTCCTCTAGGATACACACAGTTTCTAGAGGCCACTGCAGCTCCGCAAAGATACCCACTGCACCTAGAGGCCACCCGCAGCTCCTCGAAGCCACCCGCATCTCCTCAAAGATACCCACAGTGTCTGGAGGCCACCCGCAGCTCCACAAAGATACCCACAGTTCCTAGAGGCCACCTGCAGCTCCTCAATGATATCCACTGTTCCTAGAGGCCACCTGCAGCTCCTCAAATATACCCACTGTTCCTAGAGGCCATCTGCAGCTCCTCAAATATACCCACAGCATCTAGAGGCCACCTGCAGCTCCTCTATGACACCCACAGCTTCTAGAGGCCACCCGCAGCTCCTCAATTATACCCACAGCTCCTAGAGACCACCCGCAGCTCCTCCAGGATACCCGCAGCTTCTAGAAGCCACTTGCAGCTCCTCTAGGATACCCACAGCTTCTAGAGGCCACCCACAGCTCGTCTAGTATACCCACATTTCCTAGAGGCCACCCGCAGCTCCCCTAGGATACCCACAGATTCTAGAGGCCACCGGCAGCTCCTCAAAGATACCCACAGCTACTAGAGGCCACCCGCAGCTGCTCTAGGATACCCACAGCTCATAGAGACCACCCGCAGTTCCTCAGAGATACCCAGTTTCTAGAGGCCACTGCAGCTCCTCAAAGATACCCACTGCTCCTAGAGGCCACCCACAGCTCCTCTAGAATACCCCCTGTTTCTAGAGGCAACTTGCAGCTCCTCTGAGATACCCACAGCTCCTAGAGGCCACCCGTAGCTCCTCTAACATACCCACAGCTCCTAGAGACCACCCACAGCTCCCACAGCATCTAGAAGCCACCCGCAGCTCCTCTAGGATATCCACAGTTTCTAGAGGCCACCTGCAGTTCCTCAAAGATACCCACAGTTTCCAGAGGCCACTGCAGCTCCTCAAAGATCCCCCTGTTCTTAGAGGCCACCCACAGCTCCTCTAGAATACCCACAGTTTCTAGAGGCAACCCACAGCTCCTCTAGGATACCCACAGCTCCTAGAGGCCACCCGCAGGTCCTCTAGGATACCCACAGCTTCTTGAAGCCACCCGCAGCTCCTCAAAGATACCCACAGCTTCTAGCGGCCACCCGCAGCTCCTCTAAGATACCCACAGATTCTGGGGGGCCACCTGCAGCTCCTCTAGGACACCCAAAGCTTCTAGAGGCCACCTGCAGCTCCTGAAAGATACCCAGAGCTTCTAGGGGCCACCTGCAGCTCCTCAAAGAAACCCAGTTTCTAGATACCACCAGCAGTTCCTCTAGGATACCCAAAGCTTCTAGAGCCAACCCGCAGCTCCTCAAAGATACCCAGTTTCTAGAGGCCACCCGCAGCTCCTCTATGATACCCCCAGTTTCTAGAAGCCACCTGCAGGTCCTCAAAGATACCCAGAGCTTCTAGAGGCCACCCACAGCTCCTCTAGGATACCCACAGTGCCTAGAGGCTACCCACACCTCCTCAAAGATACCCACAGTTTCTAGAGGCCACACGCAGCTCCTCTAGGACATCCACAGTTTGTAGAGGCCACCCGCAGCTCCTCTAGGATACCCACAGCTCCTACAGGCCACCCGCAGCTCCTCAAAAATACCCACAGTTCCTAGAGGCCACACGCAGCTCCTCAACGATATCCACTGTTCCTAGAGGCCACCAGCAGCTCCTCAAAGATACCCACTGTTCCTAGAGGACATCTGCAGCTCCTCAAACATACCCACAGCTCCTAGAGACCAGCCACAGCTCCTCTAGGATACCCACACTTCCTAGAGGCCACCAGCAGCTCCTCTAGGATACCCACAGCTTTTAGAGGCTACCCGCAGCTCTTCAAAGATATGCAGTTTCTAGAGACCACCCGCAGCTCCTCTATGATACCCACAGTTTCTGGAGGCCACCCACAGCTCCTCTAGGATACCCACAGTGCCTAGAGTCTACCCACACCTCCTCAAAGATACCCACAGTTTCTAGAGGCCACCTGCAGCTCCTCTAGGATACCCACAGCTCATAGAGACCACCCACAGTTCCTCAGAGATACCCAGTTTCTAGAGGCCACCCGCAGCTCCTCAAAGATACCCACTGCTGCTAGAGGCCACCCACAGCCCCTCTAGAATACCCAGTTTCTATAGGCAACCGGCAGCTCCTCTAGGATACCCACAGGTTCTAGCAGCCACCCGCAGCTCCTCTTGGATATCCACAGCTTCTAGAGGCAACCTGCACCTCCTCTAGGATACGCACAGCCCCTAGAGACCACCTGCAGCTCCTCTAGGATATCCACAGTTTCTAGAGTACCCTCGCAGCGCCTCTAGGATACCCACAGCTCCTAGAGGCCACCCACAGCTCCTCTAGGATACCCACAGCTCCTAGAGGCCACCCGCAGCTCCTCTAGGATACCCACAGCTCCTAGAGACCACCCGCAGCTCTTCTGGATACGCACAGCATCTTGAAGCCACCCGCAGCTCCTCAAAGATACCCACAGCATCTAGCGGCCACCCACAGCTCCTCTAAGATACCCACAGCTCCTAGAGGCCACCCTGGCAGCTCCTCTAGGATATCCAGTTTCAAGAGGCCACCCGCAGCTCCTCTAGGATACCCACAGCTCCTAGAGGCCACCCACAGCTCCTCCAGGATACCCACAGTGCCTAGAGGCTACCCACACCTCCTCAAAGATACCCACAGTTTCTAGAGGCCACCCGCAGCTCCTCTAGAGTACCCACAGTTTCTAGAGGCCACCCGCAGCTCCTCTAGGATACCCACAGTTTCTAGAGGCACCTGTAGTTCCTCAAAGATACCCACAATGTCTAGAGGCCACCCGCAGCTCCTCAAAGATACCCACTGTTCCTAGAGGCCACATGCAGCTCCTCAATGATACCCACTGTTCCTAAAGGCCACCTGCAGCTCCTCAAATGTACCCACTGTTCCTAGAGGCCATCTGCAGCTCCTCAAAGACACCCACAGCTTCTAAAGGCCACCTGCAGCTCCTCTATGATACGCACAGCAGCTAGAGGCTACCCGCAGCTCCTCTAGGATACCCACAGTTTCTAGAGGCCACTGCAGCTCCTCAAAGATACCCACTGCACCTAGAGGCCACCCGCAGCTCCTCGAAGCCACCCGCATCTCCTCAAAGATACCCACAGTGTCTGGAGGCCACCCGCAGCTCCTCAAAGATACCCAAAGTTCCTAGAGGCCACCTGCAGCTCCTCAAATATACCCACTGTTCCTAGAGGCCATCTGCAGCTCCTCAAATATACCCACAGCATCTAGAGGCCACCTGCAGCTCCTCTATGACACCCACAGCTTCTAGACGCCACCCGCAGCTCCTCAAATATACCCACAGCTCCTAGAGACCACCCACAGCTCCTCCAGGATACCCGCAGCTTCTAGAAGCCACTTGCAGCTCCTCTACGATACCCACAGCTTCTAGAGGCCACCCACAGCTCGTCTAGGATACCCACACTTCCTAGAGGCCACCCGCAGCTCCTCTAGGATACCCTCAGATTCTAGAGGCCACCCGCAGCTCCTCAAAGCTTATAGAGGCCACCCGCAGCTCCTCTAGGATACCCACAGCTCCTAGAGACCACCCGCAGCTCATCTAGGATACCCATAGCTCCTAGAGACCACCCGCAGCTCCTCTGGATACGCACAGCATCTTGAAGCCACCCGCAGCTCCTCAAAGATACCCACAGCATCTAGCGGCCACCCACAGCTCCTCTAATATACCCACAGCTCCTAGAGGCCACCCTGGCAGCTCCTCTAGGATATCCAGTTTCTAGAGGCCACCCGAGGCTCCTCTAGGATACCCACAGCTCCTAGAGGCCACCCACAGCTCCTCCAGGATACCCACAGTGCCTAGAGGCTACCCACACCTCCTCAAAGATACCCCCAGTTTCTAGAGACCACCCGCAGCTCCTCTAGAGTACCCACAGTTTCTAGAGGCCACCCGCAGCTCCTCTAGGATACCCACAGTTTCTAGAGGCACCTGTAGTTCCTCAAAGATACCCACAATGTCTAGAGGCCACCCGCAGCTCCTCAAAGATATCCACTGTTCCTAGAGGCCACATGCAGCTCCTCAATGATACCCACTGTTCCTAAAGGCCACCTGCAGCTCCTCAAATATACCCACTGTTCCTAGAGGCCATCTGCAGCTCCTCAAAGACACCCACAGCTTCTAGAGGCCACCTGCAGCTCCTCTAGGATACCCACAGCTTCTAGAGGCCACCCGCAGCTCCTCAAACATACCCACAGCTCCTAGAGAGCACCCGCAGCTCTTCTACGATACCCACAGCAGCTAGAGACCACCCGCAGCTCCTCTAGCATACCCACAGTTTCCAGATGCCACCCGCAGTTCCTCAAAGATACCCACAGTTTCTAGAGGCCACTGCAGCTCCTCAAAGATACCCACTGCACCTAGAGGCCACCCGCAGCTCCTCGAAGCCACCCGCATCTCCTCAAAGATACCCACAGTGTCTGGAGGCCACCCGCAGCTCCTCAAAGATACCCAAAGTTCCTAGAGGCCACCTGCAGCTCCTCAAATATACCCACTGTTCCTAGAGGCCATCTGCAGCTCCTCAAATATACCCACAGCATCTAGAGGCCACCTGCAGCTCCTCTATGACACCCACAGCTTCTAGACGCCACCCGCAGCTCCTCAAATATACCCACAGCTCCTAGAGACCACCCACAGCTCCTCCAGGATACCCGCAGCTTCTAGAAGCCACTTGCAGCTCCTCTACGATACCCACAGCTTCTAGAGGCCACCCACAGCTCGTCTAGGATACCCACACTTCCTAGAGGCCACCCGCAGCTCCTCTAGGATACCCACAGATTCTAGAGGCCACCCGCAGCTCCTCAAAGCTTCTAGAGGCCACCCGCAGCTCCTCTAGGATACCCACAGCTCATAGAGACCACCCGCAGTTCCACAGAGATACCCAGTTTCTAGAGACCACTGCAGCTCCTCAAAGATACCCACTGCTCCTAGAGGCCACCCACAGCTCCTCTAGAATACCCCCAGTTTCTAGAGGCAACCTGCAGCTCCTCTAGGATACCCGCAGCTCCTAGAGGCCACCCGTAGCTCCTCTAACAAACCAACAGCTCCTAGAGACCACCCACAGCTCCTCTAGGATACCCACAGCATCGAGAGGCCACCCGCAGCTCCTCTAGGATACCCACAGTTTCTAGAGGCCACCTGCAGTTCCTCAAAGATACCCACAGTTTCTAGAGGCCACTGGAGCTCCTCAAAGATACCCCCTGTTCTTAGAGGCCACCCACAGCTCCTCTAGAATACCCACAGTTTCTAGAGGCAACCCGCAGCTCCTCTAGGATACCCACAGCTCCTAGAGGCCACCCGCAGCTCCTCTAGGATACCCACAGCTTCTTGAAGCCACCCGCAGCTCCTCAAAGATACCCACAGCTTCTAGCGGCCACCCGCAGCTCCTCTAAGATACCCACAGATTCTGGGGGGCCACCTGCAGCTCCTCTAGGACACCCAAAGCTTTTAGAGGCCACCTGCAGCTCCTGAAAGATACCCAGAGCTTCTAGGGGCCACCTGCAGCTCCTCAAAGAAACCCAG